>NC_051419.1:11386825-11387155 GCF_015228065.2 Penaeus monodon | reverse complement strand
AGTGGTCCCGTTGAGTTCTAACCGCAAACAAGTGCAGTGAGAAAAGGGTGTGCAAAAAACCGGCTCCGAAATTTCAGCTAGATAACAGATAAGAACATACGTACTTATCAGAGGCACCTCCGCGCGCGACCGCCTTAAACGACAAAAAGTGAACAGATAGGGGGACCAATCCAATCCTGAATCGATGTCGATTCGTGCCCACGTAGGCCTATCGACGACCCTTGGCACGGAAGCTGCGGTTACCGAGGGATCCGCACATCGATAATGTCACGGATCCGCAGTGTGTCTGCAGCGCCTGACTCACCGCCGGCGAACGACTCACCTTCCGCC
>NC_051419.1:11385175-11385896 GCF_015228065.2 Penaeus monodon | reverse complement strand
TCATCGGGATGTTGCAGCGGAGAACCAAGCATTATGCAAGTTGCGCCTTATTTGAAACGGCACATAGAAATGGAACGGAGATATACATGTGACTTTTGAATGACTACACTGAGTTACAGACCATGTTAGTGTATGAGCACCTAGAATTTAATGGAATTCAACGTATTAGTTCGCGCAATTGGCGATCATTGTGTTAGTTCACGAAATTTCAATTACGAATCTCAAAGAAATAGAAATCAGCATGTTAATTTGGGAACAACTGTAACGTACGAGCGATTGGATGTGCACGTTTTGATTTGTGGAGAAATGGAAAATTTCACATACAGGTTTGCGGGCCACACAAATTCATTATAAAAAAATTAAACCGATTCTTATTTTCAAAAGTAAACTAGCTGACTCGTTTTCAAAACAAACAGTATCTTAAGCGTGTTCCTTGACTTTTCAACTCCGTTCGAGTTCGTGTCCGTCGGCGCCTTGGCAGGACCTCCGCGACTCCGGGGCTTTGTCCTCGCGACGAAGGACGAGTCCCTGCCCTACGGGGCCTCATTTTGGCCCCCGAGCGAGGGGCTCGCCCACAGCAACCCAACATACACACTGGGGAGAGGGGGAGAGGGGAGCGGATGCACTCACCTGCCACACATGCGCTCATCAGGGAAACATAGCGTGTATAAATAAGAAACTGCATGTCTGCTGTGCACAGCACGAGATCAGTCACACACAC
>NC_051419.1:11384797-11385079 GCF_015228065.2 Penaeus monodon | reverse complement strand
GGATTTTCCTTTTCCTCTTCCCATGCGGTTATTGATGAATACAAACCTGGTTGTAATATCGTTATGTATTACCTTGTTAGATACAAATGATTCAATTTAGAAATTCGCTGATTTCGGAACCTCTGCTAATTAAGCAGAATACGAATGGGCTTTTCGAGCACCGCTAAGGCCGCGTTGTCTGTCCGAGGTAATTAAGTAATCTAGTTAATTACCTGTCTGACAGATTAATGAATCGGCGAATATTTGTTACTTAAGACGGCGTCGCCTTCCGAGCCACCATCA
>NC_051419.1:11384635-11384756 GCF_015228065.2 Penaeus monodon | reverse complement strand
AGTGCCAGTTTCATAGCGCCGGCTTTGGGAACTTGTAAGACGACGCCAATTAATTTCACTTGATCAACTCGTGCAGCTCCAGTGATCCTTTGCAATATTGCAGGAGCTCAGAAGCGTCACG
>NC_051419.1:11383955-11384594 GCF_015228065.2 Penaeus monodon | reverse complement strand
TCTCATTGCCGGCGGAACTCGCAAACTCTTCCTTAATAGCATGGATTCCTCGTGGCGACAGTGGTACAGACGTTATAAGCTCGTTTTAATGTTGTTTAGTTTCACCCTCTCCCCTTCCTTTTCTTATCCCCTCACCTCCACTTTCGCCGTGCTTCCTTACTCTTCCCTTCTCTCCTGTCTTTCTCCACTTCAAGCCCCCGCTCTCCTCCCCCTCTTTCTTCCCTGACTGCCTCTCCTTCCTCCCCATCTACCTCCCCCTCCTTCTTCCCCACCTCTCCTACTTCCCTCCTCCTTCTTCCTCCCCCACCTCCCTCCCCCCTTCCTTCCCCACCTCTTTCACCCTCCTTCCTCCCTCACCTCCCTCACCCTCTTTCCCCCCCACCTCCCTCTCCCTCCTTCCTCCCCCACCTCCCTCCTCTCCTTCCATCCCCTTCCCCTTCCCCTACCTCCCTCCCCTCCGCCCCCACCTTACACCCCTTCCCATGCGGCTGCCAGATGTCGGCGCGCGTTGCATGATCTATGACAATATTGCAGAGACTCCGACGGGGATGCAAACTCCTCATTGATTCAGGAAGGCTTTTAGTGAGCCTGCATCAAGACGCCATTAATATCGCCCTCGGGGAAACTTCCGCCGCCGAC
>NC_051419.1:11383197-11383419 GCF_015228065.2 Penaeus monodon | reverse complement strand
AGTTAAGTCAGCGAGCGTGCATGCCGGCTCATAGAACTACAAGCACACCGCGTTTTATCGTATAGAGGTAAAACTCTCAGTAATATTTCGCGCACATTTTTTACGCAAATCCAGAAATAAGAGTATTCTGGCCTAGCGTCTTTCTAAAACCAGAATCGCCTTAGCGGTCACGAACCACGTCTTTTCCTTCTCCTTTTCCCTCCTTGATTGCATGTCAGCGTA
>NC_051419.1:11382454-11383138 GCF_015228065.2 Penaeus monodon | reverse complement strand
TCAGAACACAAATATCCACTTGTTTACATACTGCATTCACTTGATGTACACAAGCAAATAAGCGCAAATGTATATACAGCGCGTGTACAAATATGTACATACACGCAAAGCATACATTCAGTATACTCACACTACACTATACAGAAGAGCACGCTCAAACACACACAGGTCCCATCACAGATTGATTCCAAACTAATGCTGTTTGGACTAGACGATCAGTTTCAATTTTGCTTTGTTTTTACTTCGTCCGTTCATATTTGATCTTGTAAGCCTGTTTTCGAGGTAGATCAGAATAAGAAAATATATGCGTGTATACGTAATTATATATGTCTGCCTTTATTAGTCTGTCTGTTTATCCATGGCCTTATATATCTTTTTATTTGGATATCTGGGTTTCTTTCTTTATATCTATATCTCCTCCTGTGCCTAGATGTAGGTTTCATGAATACACATATGTGTATATATGTTATGTGACGCTATACGTTAGAATGTTAATGCAATAACAATAGAGACTACAAGTGTGTGTGCGTGTCTTGTCCGCCATTGCCCCCCCCCAAAAAAAAAAAAAAATTGGTATTATAATCTATCGGACCCATCACCAAGAGTACCGGAAAACGCGAGCTATTTTCCGATATTTCACCATTATTTTCTTAATACAATTTGGGCTAAAAGTAACTGTTAGTG
>NC_051419.1:11381804-11382014 GCF_015228065.2 Penaeus monodon | reverse complement strand
TTAAAAGGAAAAGAGTTGCTGAAAGTAGGCCTAGCATGACCTACGTGACCTTCGGGTGACCTCTACCCTCACGGCAGCCCCCCCCCCTTGCATCATGAGGTCAGTCAGCCGAGTAAGAGGCTTTGAACTTATATCCGCCAGGGGAATTCCCGAATTACATAATCAAGGTTAAAGTTTCGCGACCAATATTCTCCGCATCGCCAATTCCCT
>NC_051419.1:11381444-11381752 GCF_015228065.2 Penaeus monodon | reverse complement strand
GTTTTTTAAATAACAGTTCGTCCATTTCTTATCCTTTTACTTTTTTTTCTCCTTTTCCATCCTTTTATCTTATTTTCACGCCATTCTCGGGTACCCTTTCTCTGCCTTTTATCCCTACCACCCTTTCTTCTACCTCCCTCTTATTCTTGTTCCTTCTCCTTTATTTTTTCGGTGTCCTTTTTTTACACTTTCCCGGTCTTTTTTCCCACTAGCTTTCTATTTTTTTATTCATCCCCTGCTTTATTTGCATTACATTGTCATTTTCTGTACCCGCTTCTTTGGCTACCTTCAACATTCTTCTTTTCCCT
>NC_051419.1:11380724-11381184 GCF_015228065.2 Penaeus monodon | reverse complement strand
TGAAGTTACCCCCCACTACTCCCCCACACCTTCCCCTACCCAACACCCTTTCTCCTTCCTACCTCCCTCTTTCCCCCTCTTCCTCCACATGCCAGGCAGCTTCGTTTCTCCCTCTCACTACCCCTCCACCACGTCCATATACCAATCAGTCTCCTCTCTCTATCCCCACTTCCCACTTCAGGATACCCACCTTTTCTTTCCCTCTCCCCCCATTCCCGCTTCACCAACTCTCCCATCTGCCAGGTAGCAGCTCCACTTCTCCCTCCCCGTGCCCCTTCCACTTTCTCCCTCTCCCTCTTTCCACCATTCCCTTCGTCAGGAAACCAACTCTCCTCCCCCGCTTTTCCATCCGCCGATCAGCCTCAAACTCTTTCCTTCGCCTCGTAATTTTCCAGAAGGATCTTGAGATCATGTTGAGGGAAAAAAATCTTCACAAAGCGCCAAGTTCTCTCCTTACAAC
>NC_051419.1:11380306-11380449 GCF_015228065.2 Penaeus monodon | reverse complement strand
ACCTCTTACTCCGTTGTAAACTTTAAAGATTTCAGTGTGTCTGAGTAAGAACTGATGCCGTGCAATTAGACCCAAATTTGTTCTCTCTCTTTCCTCGGATTATGCATTTTCATATTTCTTTTTAAGCTGAATTTACCTTCTAA
>NC_051419.1:11380100-11380249 GCF_015228065.2 Penaeus monodon | reverse complement strand
AAGAGGATGTGAAGGAGATGGACGGAGTGGAAAGAGAGAAACAGCAGATTTTTTTAAAAAGTGAGATTCGGTGTGGCGGATCAACAACTACATAATCCGTTAGTTTCTTTTTTTCTCCCACTTTGTCCTCTATTTTGTGCGTCTGTGGT
>NC_051419.1:11377258-11378067 GCF_015228065.2 Penaeus monodon | reverse complement strand
TGTTTGTGTAATTGTTATTTAGTAAGTTTTGAATGGTATTACATCACTTGAAATGTTTTATTTTCTTACTGCTACTTCTGTCATGATATAACTATTGCTATCATTATTATTTAAAATCAGCTATACTTTCTTCATCGTACTTATTGAAGGAAATGCGTTGGTTAGATTCAAAACGAAAGAAGCAAGGAAACCATTCTGATCGAGCGTGAAAGGGAATCTGCAGGTGTGACTGAAAGGAATAAACATGAATGGGCACGATTATATGTAGTGGGAGACAAAAGAATAAATTGATACAGATGACCGTGTTTGGTTCATTTATTGGCATTAGTGATCTCCGTGGATGGAATGGGAATGAAGGGAAGTGAGAAAGCAGTGAACGGGTGATTGGCATCTTGAGTGAGCTGCGGTGAGGAGGACGTGAATGAGGGAAGGGGAAAGCAAGTGGATGAGTAAGGCTGAGTAAGAGCGCGGCCGCAGCTTTAAGACAGTGGTCGCTTTACCAAACCATCCGGGAGGAGGGGAGGCAGGGAGTGGAATGGGGAAAGGAGGAATGGATGAGTGGAGAAGGTGGGAGGAGGGAAGGATCAGGAGAAGAAGGGAGGTAGAGAGGGAAGGATAGGAGGGGGAGGTAGGGAGGTACGTAAAGAGGAGAGGGAGGGAGGTAAGGAGAGGGAAGTAAGGAAGGAGTGTGGTGGAGATGGAGGTGGAGAGGGGGGGAGAGGACGAGGGGAGGATTTTATCGAATGACTGCCAATAGCGGGCTTGGGCAATTTGCGAGCCCTCAAGGGAAGAAGCCGTTTGGGCGAGCG
>NC_051419.1:11376930-11377222 GCF_015228065.2 Penaeus monodon | reverse complement strand
GCGACAGAAATAGTGGATAGAAACGCATTAGAAGAGGATTGAGTGAGAGAAGACGGAGGAAGGCGGCGAACTAACGAAGGGGCAGAAGCGCTTGGCAGCACTGGGCGTGCGTGTGTCTTTCCGCCGCATGCTTGCGCGGGGTCCGCATGGAGGCACACGGCGTTAACCCCTTTGGTCACAGCGTGACAGCGCGTTTGTGCCTTGGTTCAGCTGGCCGACGGGGCGGACGGACGAGGCTGCGGTGAGGGAACGGATAGGGATTGGGGGGGGGAGTGCAGGTTAGATTTGGGTT
>NC_051419.1:11376202-11376273 GCF_015228065.2 Penaeus monodon | reverse complement strand
ACTGTGGGTTTCCTTCCTTAGAGTTTATCGGGTCACCCTCGCCGGTCTGTGTTCTCCCCTGCGCCAGTGTA
>NC_051419.1:11375930-11376169 GCF_015228065.2 Penaeus monodon | reverse complement strand
AGTAACGACATCATTACCGCCATCATCATACTGCCGACAAGTGATCACTACAAATGAATCGAAAAATACTTTCGCATAGTTAATGGCCCGTAATTATCTTGTCTCATTTGCGGAGTAGGTGGGGAGTAAAAGACTAAAGGACACCCCTCTCTTTCTCCTTGCCTTTGCGCCTGCGCTGCCTTCGTTCGCTTCCGTTTTTACCATGTTCCTTTCCATTTTCAACCTAATTTTACGTATTT
>NC_051419.1:11375140-11375307 GCF_015228065.2 Penaeus monodon | reverse complement strand
CCCCCACCTCCCTCTTCTGTTTTTCTTCTCCCTGCTCGCCCCGCATCTTTATTAATCATAAAAAAGGAAATGGACAAGAAAATCTTGAACCTTTAAAAGGATTTCACTTTTCCATCCAGTCGCTGGTAATAAAGTATGTACAACGCCGCATTGCTGATTCGCCGTGC
>NC_051419.1:11375010-11375109 GCF_015228065.2 Penaeus monodon | reverse complement strand
GCATATTAACGAGAAAAAGATCTTGAAAAGCAGAGCTGAGTATCCGGCGTGTATATATTGCGCATAAAAACATACGAATTAAGATTTAGTGTTCTACTA
>NC_051419.1:11374282-11374655 GCF_015228065.2 Penaeus monodon | reverse complement strand
GAAAAAGGTGGAAGAAGAAACGCGTTGGAGGAGCTTCCTTTCGCCTCCAGTTATCGCTGTCGTGGACTCGTAAACTCCAGTTGAAGGGGATTATAAACGATCTCAACCCCTACCTCCTTGCTGCCCCCTCTGCCTGCTTCCTTTCCCCTCCCTTATTCTGCCTCCTTGCCCCCCCCCTCTTCCTTCCTCATTTCTTTCTCCTGCACCTCGTTCTCCCTTTTGTTCACACCCTTTCATCACCTTGCCTCCCTCTTGCTCCTTCGCCAGACTTCCTCTCGCCCTCCACCCCCTACTTCCCTTGACGGAACATAACTTTGCCTCTAAGCACTCTTGGCAATTATTTATCTCCGGTTGCTGATGGTACTTAATCGAG
>NC_051419.1:11373586-11374230 GCF_015228065.2 Penaeus monodon | reverse complement strand
TCTACTGGTGCTAGGGCTTTCCAGCATTATTTTCAAGGGAAATAGCAGGAAATGCTAAAGACAGCTTGGAAAATAAATCCATGCAAATATTTAGTCAAGCACGAAGATGAGGACAAGTGTTATCGACGGCGAGGGTCTCCTGCATTTCTATATTCGGTTTTGTGGCTGGCAGTTTTATCGGAAAAAGGGAGAAAGAGAAAAGAACAACGAAGGAGATATTAACAATAGCTAAAAGGTATGAAAAAGAAAGGGAGAGAAGAAGACGAAAAAAACAGTTCTGGGAAACTATATAATAACAGTAACGGCATAGTATACAAAAAGTAAAATGAAGAAATTAGATGGAAAATAGATACTAACAATAATGATAAGACTGTGCTAATAGCACAGTCTGAAAAAAAATGTTAGAATGGCAGAAAAAAAATGTTACTGAGGTCTTGAGTTTATGGTTCTTACGCAGATAGTGTACATATAAATACCTGGTATAAAAAAGAGGGGAGGGACAGAAGAGGTGGGTGGGGGTGGAGGTGGGGGTAGCGGGGTAGTAGTGAGCTGCTGAAATTTTATGGAGCTGTGTTTGAGCATGCTTTCACAGGGATATAGGGCAGGAGGTTTATGTATGGGGTAAAAGGTGTTTGTGTCGGCGC
>NC_051419.1:11371786-11372493 GCF_015228065.2 Penaeus monodon | reverse complement strand
CATGGGGTTTCCTGACCGACTAACTGCCTCTTGACGCCCACCATTTGTTTACGGGGGGTGTGAATTTGTCGTCATTATTGCATCATCGCTGTAGTCATTCGTTTTTTCATTCTCGTTTACTTTTCACTTTCCTTTTCTTTCTTTTTCTTTGTCGATATTTATACCATTATTAACTTAATATTTTTTTCTTTTTCCCTTTCTGTAATTTTTCTCTCCTTTTCCTTCCATTACTATCTTTGTCTATCTGTCTGTTTATCTTTCTATACCTATACATCTATTTTTTACTCGCTTGATTTCCCTCTCGCTCTCCCCCTTTGTCTCTATGCCTTCCTCTCACTTCCCTTCCGTCCTTTCCTTCACTGCTCTCATCCTCGTTAGCTATTTTCTTCCATTTCTTTATCTCTGTTTCTCTTTTATTTCCTCCATCCCTCCCCTTTGTTTCTCCCTCTTCCTCCTTCCTCCACTATGATTCTCTCTCTCCTTCCCACCCTTCTGTCCTCTTCCTCCTCCTGTCTCTTTCTCTCGTATTTTAATCTCGAATATTAATTTACGGCAATTCCCCAATCAGCGGCCGTTCCTCCTCCCCTTTCATCAGCGTTGCCATTTATCTAATCTCTTTCCCTCATCCTTCGATCCCAAAGGCCTATGGGCCTTGAGTCTCCGTCGTCCTTCCTTCGCCTCGGTCGATATGGGCAGCGCGAGCCCAA
>NC_051419.1:11370767-11371670 GCF_015228065.2 Penaeus monodon | reverse complement strand
ACTTTTTTATATCTGTAATTTTTATATCTTTATTTTTGTGTCCTTGTTTATTCATAAATCTACGGTGTCTGTCTGTTAGTATTTGTCGGTTACATAATCTAGCAGTATCTTATCTATCTTCTTATTTATCTGCACATAATGGACTGTAATGGACTGTGTATCATTCTAATACAGAATATAAGAGCGATAAGGTGTACACGAAAGAGAGTAGGGATGGGAAACTAAGAAAAAATGTATGTCGAGATGAGTGATAAACGACGAAGTTTGGCAACACATGAAGAGGGGAAGAAGGTCGTAAGGAAGAAACGAGGTGAGGATGGAGGCGAGAACCTTCTCTCTCACTCTCCTCGTCTCCCATTCGCCTCTCGTCATTATTCAATATAAGCTGTTTTATTCCCTTCACTTAAAGGTTTTTCCTCGTTTCTCTTCTGCCCCCACCTTCCCCCAAACTTTATTTCCCTTTCCCTTTAGTCATATTTCTTCTTTCGATTCTGTTCCCTCTTTATCCTTCAATTATCTTTTCTATATTTTCCCTCTTGTCTCCTTTTCTTCCTTCTTCCCCATTAGTCATTCCTCCTTGACTCTCATACCCATCTGTTTTCATCCGACTTTCTTCCTTCAAAACTCATCTCTCTTATCGCCCTCTTTACCCTCCTACTTTCAAAGTCTTCCCTCTCCTTGCATATCCTTTCATCGTTTTCCATCCTGCTTCCTTCGTTCTCCCACCTTTTCATCTTTTCTTTTCTCAGCCACTTTACTTTCCATCCTCTTTCGTTTCCTTCCTTCCGCTTCCTCTCCTTTTCGTCTTCTCTCCGTGTCTCTCCTTGCAAAAGCATCCTGTCGTCGGAAGGCCTAACTTCCGCCCTTCTTGCAGGTGAGGATGCCGGGCCCCAGGTAAGACAA
>NC_051419.1:11369828-11370645 GCF_015228065.2 Penaeus monodon | reverse complement strand
AGTCCAGGTCAGAGGGTACATTTCGTTCCTCTTTTTATATATATAACAAGAAACAAAGTTCTTCCCCTATCGCCGTAAGTAAATAAAGCGCATCATTTTGTGTTTCTTTGTTCTGTGTCGCTTCTGTTTTCCTTTGATAACCTTTTATCCTTTTTCGCTGAAGGAAGGGTAGCATGTCCACAGGATGTGTATGTTTACTCTTTTCCTAGAAAACAACCTTTTGTTTTCTTTGCATCAAAAGACGAGAAACGTTGCAGCTTATTGGAAAAACTCTAATTGATACGTACGTTGCATCGGGCAACAATCAGACAGTTAGACAATATGATTACTTCACTGTCTGGTTGATTGGACAATCCCTCGACGGCTGGACAGTTTGGAATAATTTGTAATTCATTGACACGTGTTTTTTTACCTGCTATAATGATAATGTATATTCAGGCTTTAATTGCGTTGGCCCTCGCATCGGGGAGAGGACGTCATGAACGTTAAGCAGAGATTTCCATCGCCTTTTTGCTTCCAGGTTTCCTCTTCTGGTTCTCTTTCTGTTCATCACCCAATCTCTTTGATCAGCCTCAACGAGCAGAACTTCCCGACCGCTGATTCGCTCCGCTCGCAGAAACGCGACGTTAGGTCGGAAGAAAAGAACTCCCATATGTATATGTGATTTCCGTCCGATCCGCCTTCGTCGGGGGGCTCCGGCGATGGTCCTTCCAGCCCCTAGGCGTCGCTCTGGTTGGTCCGGGGATCCAGGGAGGCTCAGGGGCGGCGGCGGGGTTGGAGGAGGCCACTCGCTCCTCCTGCTGCGTTGCTTTCTGTA
>NC_051419.1:11369148-11369224 GCF_015228065.2 Penaeus monodon | reverse complement strand
GATCAGATCAGCTTCTCTTGGGACAACTGATCGACCGACAATACAACCCACGTGGCTGTAAGTTATATTAGACATA
>NC_051419.1:11368112-11368408 GCF_015228065.2 Penaeus monodon | reverse complement strand
TAAGTGTACGGTCATAAATACGGAAAAAATATGTCGATAACGAAAAACAGAAACGCTAGTGAAAATGACCCTTGTCAAAGCGAAAGTAACATTATCACTCTATCGTGAATTGTTAATTCACGTTATGAAAACTACAGTTATATGAAAAAAGACATTTACTTTTTTATATGAAAAATATGAATAAAACAAAACTTCGTACGTATAAATGTATATATGACAAGAAAAGAATAAATCTAATGTTCGGAACTTAATATCAAGATGAGGAATTGATAATGAACTCTGGAAATCGCACAGAC
>NC_051419.1:11367507-11367586 GCF_015228065.2 Penaeus monodon | reverse complement strand
ATATGCAAGTATGGAAATACCCACATAATTGAAAGATTAAATAACATACGCTTTTGCCTAGCATGATCGAGTTAGATTT
>NC_051419.1:11365759-11366833 GCF_015228065.2 Penaeus monodon | reverse complement strand
TTTAACGTACGTGAAATTACATTCTCTTGACTTTGAATCAGAATTATGAAGTTGATTAACGAAAAATAAAAACATTAGACTGTGCAAGGTTTTAGTGTGCAAAGTAAAAAGTTTTTAACATGAAGGATAAAGATTACATAGTATTAGAGTGAGAAGTAGGACAACGCAACAGACATCTGGCCAGCAGCGCAGCGCCGGTCTGTTCTCTTTGATAGAATATCCCTTGGACCCGTAGGAGTGGAGCAAATAATAAAGTCAGCTAATAGAATTCCCTCACTCTTTATTTTTTATTCGTTTTATCCTGATTTAATGCATCGTCAGAGCCTCTCCGCCCGCGCCGGTAACGTGGTACGATCACGTAAGTGATGGAAGCTAAGCCTTGAAGAATGGGAATTTCCCTCGCGGAAAATAGGAGTGGAAGGGGAAGGTTTGGCAGGGAAGGAGGGAGGCGGGGGAAACGCGGGGAGTCGACCCTTCAAAACTATAAAAGAACTTGGGAAGGAAGATATTGGGTCTTAAAGACGAATAAAAAAGAACGAAAGTAGGAAAAGGTATATACCCAGACTATCTATTCATCCACTCCTCATCTCCCTAGGGATGGAGTTTTTTTCTGAATGAACACCTGTAGGTGGGTAAGAAAATTAAGCAAGGCAGTAAGAATGGTAAACAGAGAGAAAAAGAATGGGATCTCAGAAACTATACATAAACTTTCACTAGATCTGAATGCCCCTTTTCCCTCAAGGCGTGATTTTATTGATACTATTTACAACCCCAAAGGTGGAAGATATCTGTGTTAGGCATTCATAAACGGTAAACATCGATATAGAAAGAAAAAATAATTGCATTCCCCTTCGATTCTCTCTATACATGTCAAATACACATGAATGTATACACAGACTCGCACATTCGCCCTTGAGTTAAGACAGCACAAACACAGGAACGGCAGGATGTCCATATAATATTGGTTTCGTTCTTATCTTCTCAGGATTACATCTGTGACAGATAAGGTGTGTTTCTGAAGATGTTGCGAGGGATCTGGTTGAGGAGCGACGGCGAGAGGGAATAATATTGGAA
>NC_051419.1:11364425-11364594 GCF_015228065.2 Penaeus monodon | reverse complement strand
CTGCTACTTGTGTGTTCGGGTGTACATTTTGCGTTTCTGTCCGCCGCACCGGCTTCAGTTTCCTCGAATCAGCTGATTATAAACACCAACGTGTCAGCTGCGATGTTGGCTAGAGGAAGGTAGGGGGAGAGGAAGATAGGGGGGGGCAAGGGGGAAGAGGAGACAGACA
>NC_051419.1:11361939-11364384 GCF_015228065.2 Penaeus monodon | reverse complement strand
GAAGACTTGATGAGGAAAATGGGGACATTAGTAAAAGAGAGAGACGATATGAAAATCTTGAAAAGTTTCATGTCGCGGATGGAACACAGACGAGAGGGAGAGCTGATTGGGAAACAATGGGCGGGTTGAAGGGTTCTAAAATGAGATGATGGTCGACCGAGACAGATTGAAGAGAGAGATAAAGATCAATTGCCTGCGATGGAAAGAGAGCTCGGAGTTGAAACGATGGGTGAGGGAGGGGCGGTTAAGGGGAGCAGTCGTAGAAGGGAAGGCTAAGGGACTCGAAAGTGATCAGCAACGTGAACGACGCGAAGAAAATTGTTAATTTCCCTTAAATATTACGGAATGAAAGAAAAAAAGGTAAATTAAGAAACGGTGACTGAAGAAAATGAGCGCTAAACATTGCTCGCAAGTGATAGCGAAGAATTTATCACTGATTTCTAGAAAATAATAATTTGGGGGGATTTTGTTGATATGAAATGAAGAGGGAGCGAAAAGGGTGTGAGAGATAATTAACTTGCGTGAAGGATGTACAGGAGGAAGAGCTACAGGACAGGAGAGAAGGATTTCTTAGTTGTGCGAATTAATATGCCCGGAATGGAGTTGCTTCCCATGCCCCTCGGACCGAAAGCGTCCGAAGAGGCGAGGCAGGAGCCAGCGGGAAGGAGAGAAAGCAAAAATCCCGATAATGAAGTGGCCAACAGACTGGCCCGGAGTGGCATGAGGGCGGGCGTGAGGGCGTGGAAGATGTCGGGGATATGGCCCTGTGACGTCACACCTGCACACTGCGATCGATATGAAGTCCCGTCTCATTTCCAGTGTCCTAGCGTCGATGTGTTAGGTGATCCTGTGGCCGCCCTTCGCGAGCCGGGAAGGATCTGGAAGCTGTTTGATAAGGGGGAGGGGGGAGGCGTGGCGAATAGGGCGAGGCCGCCCTCTTCGCCGAGCCTCCTTCAAAGGGAATTAGTTCGGGCGGCGAGGAGGCGTTTTTGTGCGTGGGAGGAGGATCTTTGTTGTGGGTTTGGGAGTGATTTCTTTTTTTCGTTATTTCATTTCTCTTGAGCGAGGAAGGGCCTTGTAGCTTTCAAAAGACGGCTGAGCTTTCCTCTTGTTTTTATGTATTTTTCTTTTTGGGTGGACAGTGTTCTTATGGGTTTTGTCCTTGCGGTTTGAGAGTTCGGTTGACGGCGAAGGTAATCTGGGATTCGGAAAGGTTTATCTCGGGGGGGGGGGGGGTGTCCACCCCCTTTTTTGAGGGGGTGGATGTCCGTAATGGCCGGAAACATCTGGCTCCTCCCGAGAAGCTGCGGCGGTTGACTGTACGGATGAATGGTTGTGGTTGTAATAATGGCAATAGTCATGGCAGTGACGAATATCTGCATGGAAGAATGCAGTGGCCGTGTTTTAGAACGCCTCGTGGAGAGGAACAGAAGAGGGACGACTGAAAGAGGAGAACGGCAAGCAGGGAAAGAGGCGATCGTGTCCGAGAAGCGAAGGAGCTCTCGCTGGTTCTTCATTCGGATCGCTCGGAGAAAAGTAAATAAAGAGACCTTACTCGCTTCCAGCATTCCTTCTTGGTTCTCTTATTAGGTTGTTTCTTTATTCTCTGTTGGTCTACTTTTCTTTATATATTCTTTACCTTCTTTTATTCTCTCTCCCTGTGTCTTCTGCCCTATTCCGTCTATTTTTCCTTAGATTCTTTCTTTTGTCTTCGTTTATTTTTAGTCATTTATACTTTGTTTGTTTTTTACTCCTTTATGCCATATTCTTGTCGCTTAGTTTAATGTTTGACTTTATTTAGTGATACTGAATGCTGATTGATTACGCTATTAGTGGAGGGAAATATGAAAGCTAACGGCAGTGCTTAATGTTGACATGAAATATACTTTGAGAGTATTTATAAAAGATTGATTTCTTTATGATAAGTAAATAATAATAAATGTACGAGTGAACTACGATGATTTAATGCATAATTAGAAAGAAAATAAAAAATAATATGTAACATGAAGAACTCCTAGGGAAAGGTCGGGACAGGGAAACGGGAGAGTTGGTAAGACTGATATGATACTTGAACTCTCCCGCAATGTTGGCACGCCTGATGCGCCACCTGTACTCACCTGTGTGCTCAACAGGTTCGGCCGCGGCCGCGTCAACGCGACCGAGGCCCTCATCACGCCTCTGGTGTCCCTCTTCTTGATTTAGCTGTTTGGCTCATCTTTGGTTGGAGCCTCTTTTCCTAAATGTTCATTTGTTTGTTCTTCCCTCCCTCGTTGTTTTTTTTCCACACACCCTTTCTTTGTGTGATTCTTTAAAAACTGTTCGTTTAATTTTCCGTTTTTATTTTCTTTCTTTTTTATATATAAATTGCTCATTAATTCAGTTCTCTATTTACTGTATATTTGTATATACAGTACATATATCTTTGGTTCCTCGGCATTTTATAAT
>NC_051419.1:11361056-11361855 GCF_015228065.2 Penaeus monodon | reverse complement strand
AATGATTCTTTGAAATATATTACGTTTCACTGATGATCAGTCAATATTGATACCCATGAATATATAATTAGCGATATAATCAAGCTTTATACATACTAGAACCGTCCCTATCTTGAATGCTTAGTGCGTAATAGTACATTTCCCGCCCCTTACGAGAGAGCGGGGAAGGAAGACGAAAATTAAAAAAAGAGGAAAAGCAAGAAAAATAATACAATGATAAAAGTAAACGAAAGAAGGGGAGAAGCGAAATCCTATTATGGAACAACAAAGGCCGAATCATAACCTGTTTCGCCCGATTCGCTGTTGTACAAATCCCGCCTTTGACCTTCTAGTGACGGAATCTGAAAGGAGGGCCTTCAATAGACGTTCGATCGATCATTGTTGACGTTGTGACGTAACCGAACGGCGTCGGGAAGGGAAAAAGGGAAAATCGTAAGTGCATTTACCTTCGGATGCTGTTTACATCAGGGTTCTTTCCCCTCGAATGCGGACGGACGCCCTGGCGTACCTGGGGGTAGAGAGAGAAATAAGAAAAAATGGCGAATAAATAAATCGGGAAAATAAATTTGGGAATAAGGCCGGAGAAGGCGCCTCGGATCAAAGGCAACCATGTTTGGTTAACCCGAATTGATTCATACATAGTTAATATCGGGTGCTCTGTGCCCCCCTCCCCCCGGGGTGTAAGGGAATAAGTTTCCCTGGATATATGTTAGAATAAGAATGTTTTCTTGGATGGAACATATTTACCGAATGATTGGGTTCCCTTTGGTGTACAGACTCTTCAGATTCTGAGATTGCG
>NC_051419.1:11355963-11356035 GCF_015228065.2 Penaeus monodon | reverse complement strand
GTACGTGCCACCGACCCCGAGCTCGCACGCTGTACCCGCTGGCATCCGATCACAATACACACCACATAAAAC
>NC_051419.1:11353601-11355213 GCF_015228065.2 Penaeus monodon | reverse complement strand
TCCCTCCCTCATTCCTCGCCTGCCTCGCTCTTCCCTCTATCCAAGCTGTATCACTCAGCGCCAGCGGCGAGAAAGGAAAACTATTCCTTTGCGAGCGAAGGTCTGGCGGCTCAGTGAGCGCAGGCAAACCATCTCCGTGTTCGGTCCCCCTGATACATCGTCGCCGACACCCTGGCTTAGGGCATCCTCTCAGGATCCTATGGACTCATTGACTCGCTGATTCGCACGTTCTTGACTTCGGTCGACGTTTATATTTCATCTTAGGTTTCATTTTTTTTTGCTTCTTCTAAGAATATTCTTTTCGTGGAAAGGATTCCAATTTTATGGAATTTTCTTGGGTGTCTTGCAAACGCTCCAAAAGAAATCAAATCGATCTAGAAGAATCTGCGTTTTATAAATAGGTCTTGTTCGCAAGTGGAATTTTGTTCGATTTTTTTTACAACTCGTGTAAAGGGAAACTAATTTATTTTGCACATCTTTAATTGATTTTAATTGATTTAACCCACTGGTATCAATTTTGGTTAAGCGCATCCAGCAGTAATAGATCTGTTTTAGGATATCTTGTATGTCATAACTATTTTGTTTAATTCATTTCGGTATAGTGATGCCCATGTTTACCTCCACGTATTTTTGAAATTGTTGAGTCTTTTTTATGAATAGCTTTTGCAAGAAGAAGATAAGCTAAAGAAATTTGAGAGGCGGGGGAGGGGGTTAGTTAAATGACCTAATAAAAGGGCAAACATCAGTACGTTTGTTGTGAGAAGATAGGAGAAGTTAGTATGTTAATTAATATTCTAATATGTTCTCTGAACAGTGTCCACAGATCAGACGAAAGTATTTAAAGAACATGAAAATTGTGCTTTATTTGTTTTTTCAACTGATATTTCAACTTGGAAAAATTAACTGAAACTGCTCTTTTATTGACAGCGATAAGCTTGATTTTCACAACGACCAAGACCAAGTATTGCTGATCTACATTTAATCTTTCATCTTAATTGAATATATATTTTTTTACTCAATCATTTTGATACTTTTAATAAACGTCTGGAAAATGAAGTGTCACCTGAAGATGTCCAGCATTTTCACCAATTCCCATTTCATGTCGTGACACTTTTATGAAGTAATATTCAAAAGCAATTTATTTCCACATAATGATTTCACACATATTTTCGTTTGATGATGCGACTGACAGATTAAATGAGAAAATATTGATGGAGGTGTAATGCAGTTTGGTCTCAGTTTAATTATTTTCAATCTGATATACTCCCGGGATATCTGTTCTCTTGTCTGCATTAAAATATATTAAACGATTTCATAACTAATCACAGGAGGTTAGTAAATTGCATTAAGGCATTGATATTTGAACGACACATGTGCATTTTAATACCAATACAGGGAGCGCATTATTATATAAGAAATATCTGGATCATATTCCATTCGGTGAATACAGAGATGCCAAACTATGGCCGCATCTCTGTTGGTTCGTTACTACATTTCGAGGTGTTTGCACTTTGGGTTTCAACGTGTATCGTGAAAATTCTTGTCCTTGAGCTTGGTTGTCTTCTCTTCCCGGGTCTCATTTCGCAGTAGAGTTTGCATTCTTGTCTTGCAA
>NC_051419.1:11353329-11353448 GCF_015228065.2 Penaeus monodon | reverse complement strand
TGCTGGCAACAAGCACAAGCGTGCGTATGTCAACTTGCAAATCCTTGTGGGCATCAGGGTGTCCCTAGAATTCCTAAAGGGAAAATGATCAGACCTCTAAGCCGCCACGCCCTGTTCTT
>NC_051419.1:11352933-11353236 GCF_015228065.2 Penaeus monodon | reverse complement strand
CTCAGTCTGACTTAATAAACAGCAAGACAAACGACCTCCCGACGACCTGACAAACGAGGCCGCCCGAAGGTGGACGTTGACGTAACGCCAACACATGCGCACCCTCTATCAGCCTCCGCCGGGCTTTTTCACGAGGTTCCTCCTTTTCCTTTCGGCTGTCCCTTGCATTCCATGTCCTTTCATCCTATATCTGATTCCTTTTTCCTTCATCTTCCGTTTTCACACTCATTTCCTGGACTTATTTTTTATAATTATTTTTCCCCCTTCTCTCACCCTACTGTCTCCTGCTTTGTTTGTATCATC
>NC_051419.1:11352074-11352896 GCF_015228065.2 Penaeus monodon | reverse complement strand
CCCTTTTCTACTGTGTTTTTCCCTCCTTCATTCCTCGGTCACCTTCTTGGTATATTTCTTTACTACTTATACCGTTCCTTTTTCTCCATTTTGCCTCTCTGTCTTCCATTCATCAATCACTCTTTTCCCCTCTTTTCTCTGTCGAATTCTCTCGGGCCTCAATCTTTCCTTTTCTCATTTTGCTCTCTTTTGGACGAATAGCATCGCAAAGAATGAACGTATGAATAGGCAAACAAACGACTGGAAAAGTGAATGAATGAGAACCAAGTGAATGATTGCTTGGAAGTATATTAATTAATAAAGTGAGTTATTCCATAAATGAATGAGTGCAAAATGAAGAAAAAATCAGAGGTATGAGACGAAATTAATTGAGTGGATGCGAGTGATACTGTTAATTATTGGCGAATTAGATTGTGAGTGAAAATGGAAAAAAAAACTTACGAGACACCATGAGTATGAATGAGAGATAATAAGTGTGATTGCAAATAAGAGTGAATCAGGTGTTGGCCAAAAATGAATTTTTATGCAAGGATGAGTGAGACTTAAACTAGATAGACTATAAGTGTAAAAAGCTGTATGATATAAAGGGGAAAAAAAAAATCCGGCAAAACATATGAGAGGGCGCGAAAGGAAAGTACGCTTTCGTGACAAAACTTTGACTCGAAATGGAGAAATACCGAGGCCCAAGCCCGGGCTTCGTGACCCCAGGCGATGAGGCTAAATCTCCTCCGGGAAATTTTGAAGACGCCGGAGCTACGCGGGATTAGACGCCTCTGGCGCCGCCGCTGCCCAGAGGGGGGGGCTGTTTGCATAGGCCTTGGA
>NC_051419.1:11349482-11350094 GCF_015228065.2 Penaeus monodon | reverse complement strand
TAAATGAAACAGTTTCTTTTGAAAGCCTCTCGTATGTATACACACCAAGAAAGAAGGCTGTGTGCACGCAACCTGAATTGTGGAAGGAGTGAAGTACAACCGATCGGTAGCAAGGATACGGCTCATGGAGAATTACGTTCTTTTCTATTATATACTGCACATTGCTTGTTAAATTATAGCTGTGTGTTGTAGGGCGAAAATAGGGTCCTTATTTAGAAGGTGCATGCATATCTGTTAACATTATGTATTTCCGCGTGTGTGCCAAAGAGAAAGGGAGGCAGATCCTGTGGCGAGGGCGCGGCAGCAGCCGATGGCAGGCCGCCCACCACGGAAACAGATGGCGGCAGATATTAGCGCTTCTCCATGACCGGCCACCGCGCTGCCAGGACTAATGGCACAACGCTCACGCCAACACATGCAAACCCGAACCTTCAAACGAGTAGGGGAAGGGGGGGGGGGGGGAGTCTAATAAATATTTAGGAAGACTTTGGCCGACCACACATTCCGCAAAACGTTTACCTAAATGAATGAATCGCGCAAGAGGGAAGGCTCCACCTCGAGGTAGACAAAGGCAGGAGGGTCGGATAACAGTGTTTTTGTCTTCCTCGTTTT
>NC_051419.1:11347284-11347393 GCF_015228065.2 Penaeus monodon | reverse complement strand
GTGCAAGAGGGAAGGCTCCACCTCGAGGTAGACAAAGGCAGGAGGGTCGGATAACAGTGTTTTTGTCTTCCTCGTTTTATTACTTCCTGCGTGTAATAAAGTTGGTATT
>NC_051419.1:11345477-11345587 GCF_015228065.2 Penaeus monodon | reverse complement strand
CCCCATCGGCCCAGGATCCTAGTGTGACCGCGTGTCCCTTGAAATGCAGGCGCGGCCGCCGGGGAGATTCCTCTTATCCTTCCGCTGTATCTGTTTCAATCTACGCCCCA
>NC_051419.1:11345297-11345417 GCF_015228065.2 Penaeus monodon | reverse complement strand
TCCCGATGCCCTTTCCCCATTTCTCCTTCTGTTTTGCTCTTCTAAATTCTCCTATCCATTTCTCCATTGTTTTCATGTCTTCCTCACCTTTCCCTTTCAGTATGTTACGTGTGTGTATGT
>NC_051419.1:11344075-11344550 GCF_015228065.2 Penaeus monodon | reverse complement strand
CCTCGTGGCAACCAAAGGAGCATTTCGATAGCCGGCCTCCATCATATGAGAGGACGCAGACAAGTCTCCCTGTCTCCTCCTTCAGTATTAGCGGAATGTGTCCAAAACTTGTTGCACTGTAGAGACGGCTACTTTCGCACATGCTCGTCACTTCGTTCAGTGGACTGAGGAATAGGAGGGAAATAAGGATCAGGTAAAGGAAGAAGAGAGTGCAAAGGAAGTGAAGTAGTTGGACGAAGAGGAGTGTGAGAATAAAGAGGAGGAGGGAAAGAAGGAGGATTAGGTGCATGAAGGAAGAGCAGGAGAAACAGAAGTTTACGAGGGGCGCTAGCGGCCTTCGAACTCAGGTCCAATTAGCTCTCATTCCCGCGAATTGGCGCCAGTTTTAAAGATCATTAGAGCCGTTTGTCATCGCCTAATCCCGTCACCAGTCGGACGCACGCTCGGAAATGTGCGAAAAAAAACTTGCGGGAAG
>NC_051419.1:11337942-11338448 GCF_015228065.2 Penaeus monodon | reverse complement strand
TTGTAAATACACAAAGAAAGATTTATTTCCATCGCCAAGTAGAACGCACACAACGGAAGATATTCAAATTTTTTGTAAAGAAAAATAACCCGACAAAAAAATAAGTGAGATCGGCCGACTGTTGTGTGTCGATTCGAGAACTACGAATCGACTTGCACAGAGGGTGACGGACAGGGCATCAACCCGAGGGGTAGATAGATAGCAGGCGAATCTGGGGATGGCAGAGGAGTATGATGGAACAAAGGAGCTCCAAAAAGGACGGACGTGTAGAGGGTTCCTTGAGATGGATGGCCCGCGGCTCTCCCTCGCCTGCTCCGCCTCAAGAGGGATGGAGGCATTTCCGTCAAAACATTTCCGCGACGACAATTTCAAGGTGTTTACATTTTTTATTATTATTGGCATGAACACTCTTTTCTTTTGGGTAGTCCTGTCGCTTTCTCTTGAGAGGGGGGGGGGGGATGTAGACGGTATCCAAACTCACCTTGCTCAGCGCTTCGTGCCAAGAC
>NC_051419.1:11337021-11337200 GCF_015228065.2 Penaeus monodon | reverse complement strand
GTTGCAGACGTTCCCTGCTCCCCCACCGTTTCCAAGTGCATGGTAAGCGGAAAGGCTGCCAGTGTCTGTTTGCGAATAATGCCGCTCGGTTTTTATGATCTGTTCGGAAAGACTCGCTCGGTCGTGAAATTGAGCTGTTATACGGTTATCAGTTTATCTTTCGATTTTTTCCGACCTTC
>NC_051419.1:11336537-11336870 GCF_015228065.2 Penaeus monodon | reverse complement strand
CACTTCTCGTTTGCTCACACTGTTTAATTTTTTTCTCTCCATATTCTATTCTCTCCGTTATTCCCTTTTTCTCTCTCTGTCTGCATCAAATTACAAACCATTTATCTCTAATTCTCTTTTTTTTAATCTTCATTCCTTACCCTCCCCCTCCTCTTTTCCATTTCTCTTTTCCTCTTTCCGTCCCATCACATCTTCCTATCCTCATCTCTCAGTACTTCCCATCTCTCTTTTCTTATATCCTTTCCTATTTCTCCTTTGTTTTAGAGAGATGCCACACCGACTCTTTTCCCTCTCTCATTTCCCATCTCCTCACCTATCCAACGCCCTCTCTAT
>NC_051419.1:11336263-11336427 GCF_015228065.2 Penaeus monodon | reverse complement strand
GTTCTGTCCTGTCAAACAAAAAGCTTTTACTGAGCCGCCGCGAGGTCGCCCTGTTGGCAAACTGTCATCTTCATCATTCCTCGGTGGGCTCTGGTAGGCCTAGGGCCGGCCGCCTGATTTTTGAGAGTAGGCCTCGAATACTGTGTTTTGGATTGGTTGCTGCG
>NC_051419.1:11335721-11335979 GCF_015228065.2 Penaeus monodon | reverse complement strand
AATGGAAAGTTAATGTGTATGCGTGTACATTTTGAATATATATACCCATGCCTTTAGTGACTGCGTTCTGTATGCTCCCGTGTGCTCCTTTATACATGTGTGCGAAAAATATTTACCCATTTTTCAGATTAATACACCATAATGATTTCGGTTCAGCTGTTCTTTCCTCCCACTGAGGTCAGTGACCTGCCATTTTAGACTAATATACAACAAATCCGCTTGCTAGCACTGCTAACGAGAAGCTGCTGTTCGGAAATA
>NC_051419.1:11335552-11335704 GCF_015228065.2 Penaeus monodon | reverse complement strand
CAAAAATGGCCTCCTCAAAGAGTCCGGACATTTAATGGAAGCCGACGGGAGGGAAAAATGATAATTCATATTTGATTAGCCTTTTCATGTCTAATCTTTTCATGTGCAAATTTTCGCGTGCAATTTATTCATATGTAATGCGATATCAAGAC
>NC_051419.1:11335031-11335228 GCF_015228065.2 Penaeus monodon | reverse complement strand
GCGTGTCGACATTTTTAGTTTGTTGTTGTAGTCGTTGAGAGGTCGTTTGTCTCGAGCGGTTATTAAGTTGGGTGTGGCGGAGGCCGGGTCGTCCGTCTTCATTTTGCCTCGGTTAATAGACTATGGGAGAAGGAGAGGAGAAAAAGGAAGTGGAGGAGAGAGAGGATGAGGGCAGAGGGAAATGAGATATAAACAAG
>NC_051419.1:11334795-11334955 GCF_015228065.2 Penaeus monodon | reverse complement strand
ATGACATTGACAGAGAGAAGTATAGATAGCAAAAGGAGGGACAAAATGGAGGAGAGGATGATATTGCTTGAATTTCAAGAAACCCTGTCAAATCTGCGCGTTAGATGCTCTTATATTTGGCTTTTTCTTCTGTTCTTTGGGTTTGGGGCTGGGGCGCTAG
>NC_051419.1:11333795-11333946 GCF_015228065.2 Penaeus monodon | reverse complement strand
ACGGGGGGTGGGGTCCGTCACCAAGCGTAGATTCAATCTCGCCCTCGCAGATGCGTCACGGGGTCATATAGGTCGTGACGAAGTTGGGGAGGAAAATAGAGGATATCACTGTTGTTTGGCGTTGTTATTTTCGCTCTTCTTGGGAAGAATT
>NC_051419.1:11332684-11332764 GCF_015228065.2 Penaeus monodon | reverse complement strand
CCTGTTCTCTACTTAGCAAAGTCGCTAAAGAATAAATACGAAAGAATAAGAGGGGGAAGGAATCAGCATGGGCGGGCCGC
>NC_051419.1:11332571-11332655 GCF_015228065.2 Penaeus monodon | reverse complement strand
CCTGTCAGAGGAAGAGAAAAACGAGCGACTCATGATAATCTGAGGCGAAGATACAAATGGTTCTGGGGCGGGCTGTGTATATAC
>NC_051419.1:11331833-11332272 GCF_015228065.2 Penaeus monodon | reverse complement strand
TTATTTTGCATACAACCCATCTAGTTTGTTTACAACAGGAACTTCAGCTCTGCCTGGAGGAATTTTAGGTTACTATGGTAACCGCTGCGGGAATGTTAATTTACGGGAATACTTTCATCACTGACGGTTAAAGGAAAAAATATAAATATGTATAAAACCATTTTTCTTAGAGCGTTGGGCAGGGCAACGCTGCCGCTTAAACGAAACTCTTGCGTCATCCTTGCGTATTCTCGTTCGCTTCATTGGGCAAGAGGGAGCAGGAAAAACATTCGTGAAAAAGAGGTTAAGAAAAGGTCATCATCCATCTCGAAAGGAAAGGAAAAAAAATATTGTTCTTTATTTCTTAATTCACGAAGCATATCATTATTCTAGAGTGCGATTGTCGTTCTTACCCGGAATCGCCTGGTGTTGTCTTGTTGACGGTTTTCTTTTTAGGGCC
>NC_051419.1:11331668-11331767 GCF_015228065.2 Penaeus monodon | reverse complement strand
ATGGTAAAAAATAATTGTCTGAACACCGAAATAACTTTTATTTTTTAATCTTGGACCTGTGATTTTCCCTATACAGGTCCTACTAACTAGGGTAGGACC
>NC_051419.1:11330653-11330786 GCF_015228065.2 Penaeus monodon | reverse complement strand
CGCGTAGGTTACGTAGTTACGCTTTACAATGTGGAGCATAATTGGGCGCCGGCGAAGGCGTCCCTTGAGTGCAGCTCTGAATTGCGATCGAGGCTCTTCCTGTAGTCCTACTCACAGGCTGAGAAGCTATTAG
>NC_051419.1:11330438-11330516 GCF_015228065.2 Penaeus monodon | reverse complement strand
GTCATATAATGTTAATCTATTTACATATGCTTCATTTACATATCTACAGACATTATATGCTCAGATCGGTCACTCATG
>NC_051419.1:11330063-11330376 GCF_015228065.2 Penaeus monodon | reverse complement strand
CCACGGGAAAGGCAGAGAAGGAAGAGAAAAGGATACGAGATGCAGAAAGAAAGAGGGAAGATGAATGAGAAGGGAAAAACAGAAGAGAGAGAAGCAAGAGGGGTAAAACCGTAAAAGATTATAGAGAGGTAGATTTATCTTCAAAAGAGAAAGAAAATGAGGCAGGAAACAAATACTAAAGGCGAGAGGAAGGAGTATACACTTGTATCATTTGGAAAGCACAGGCAGAAAAAAAATAGAATAAGACATGTTTGGCAACTGAGACAACGTTTCTCCCTCGTGTAAGCCTGGATTTCTGTTGGGATAGGAACGG
>NC_051419.1:11328276-11328469 GCF_015228065.2 Penaeus monodon | reverse complement strand
TACAACATGTAGTAAAATTATATGCATAAACAGCTGTTAGCCCCCCACTCCCGGCGTCGGCGAGCGCACCCGGTCATCTCCGGCCTCGTCCGTCGAATCCAGAGTCTAATCTAACTTGACCCAACTAAAGTTTGTCTGGCACTAACTTCGCTACGGAGATCATACACCGTGAGGATATGAGAACCAGCAGGAG
>NC_051419.1:11325576-11325736 GCF_015228065.2 Penaeus monodon | reverse complement strand
CCTGACCCTCTCTTTCATACATTTAAAAAGAAAAGCTGCGTCCATTAGTAAAAGAATAAATCCATTAAACTACAAAGGGAAACAGCGTTCCGAGCAGGACTCGGGTTCCCACGTCGCCAAATTTCGATGCTATTATTGCTAACCGCCCTTCGGATATTTG
>NC_051419.1:11325068-11325279 GCF_015228065.2 Penaeus monodon | reverse complement strand
GACCTGAAATAACAGTGAGGAGTTTCTCCTTTTCTAGATCGCCTCTAATAGTTGATTAGTTCATTAGTAAGCGAACAGGTAATTAGTGTTTGCTAAGTCTGCTGACAGGAAGAATATTCAAGCTGAATTTACCGTGTTGAGATTTAATCAAATTGAAAAACTGGCGTCGGATCCTCTCATCTGCTTGCGGCGACATTTTGCATCTGGGATC
>NC_051419.1:11324617-11324879 GCF_015228065.2 Penaeus monodon | reverse complement strand
ACCCCAAGAGCAAACCGACGCGGGAAAACAAATAGAAATATGCCGACATCACATTCTTCTTTGACGTAGTTGTCTCATGTCAATATCTCGGGAGATTCTGTCCTTTCCTTGATGGACCTGCATGTTTGCCCTGCCGATTTCTCCGCCCGAGGAAGCTATACTCGCACTTTTGGCGGGGCGGCATAAGGATCAGAAGGCACACGGTCAACTCCAGATGATTGGGAGGTCGTCCGCTGACACCGAGATTGGACGGTTTATAGGG
>NC_051419.1:11323892-11324174 GCF_015228065.2 Penaeus monodon | reverse complement strand
ATTGAACTTGTCCCATTGCCCCGCCCGTTGACTGACCGCACGCCATATTGATCTCCATTCTCGGGAACTAAAATGAGAAAAAATCGTGGTAATTGTTTGGCGTCCCCGCCCCGGTAACACGAGTCCCCGCTTAATGGGGGGGGCAAGGGTATGAGGAGAGAGTGGGGGTGTAGGGGGCATAGAAGAGGGGATAGGGTTATAGGAGGTAGTTGGGGCTAGAGAGGGTGGGGGTGTAGGGTATGGGGTGAAAAGAGGCGATTGTGGAAATATGGGGCATGGGCA
>NC_051419.1:11323708-11323838 GCF_015228065.2 Penaeus monodon | reverse complement strand
TGAAAGGTGGATGAGTTGGTCGCTTGATGTGGTTTCCTTGAAAGTCCAGGTTTTAGTGGACTTTTCCGGTCTACTGTCGCTGGAAACTTTGAGTGTTTGTTCGTCGTCACGGCTTAAGCAAGTGTGTTGA
>NC_051419.1:11323324-11323660 GCF_015228065.2 Penaeus monodon | reverse complement strand
GCAAGCGTCCCTACCCTAAGAGCAGGATCGGGCCCTTAAAACCTGGAGGTCCGCCCCTTAGGCCCGGGGCGCCCGCTGGCCGCGTTGACGCCCTGGCAACGCTGTGCAAGTTGGGAGGCAATTTGTCGTCGCCGGCGTCAGAGGAACATTCCAGAAGCCCGGAAACAAATCCCCAATTTACATTTCAGATAATAAGTCGCCCCCTTTTTTAATTATAGGATTCAAAGGATTCCATAAGGACTCAGTAGCGGAGATGGCATCGTGCGGAAGGAACTTTTTTCTTTCTTTTAATCGGAAATTTATTATCAGGAGATCTGATCCAGCTCTGTCTTTCTT
>NC_051419.1:11322424-11323258 GCF_015228065.2 Penaeus monodon | reverse complement strand
TCTAAAGAGAAATGGAAGCAACGGCCAAAGCAAATGAAGAGATGAGACAGAGAGACTGACACTTTAAAGGTCGCCTATTTCGTACCAAATTTGATTCATGGCCCTGTATGCATGAACGTAACTTGAACTACGCCGTAACTCTTCTCTTCTTTGTATTCCGGTTTAGGATCGTTATAGCAGACTGTCCGACTGCCTGCGCATTCCCTGTACGGCCATCTTTATGGAACGCAGTAGCACATCGCTATCGTCGTAATGACAGCGTGTCTACGGAGCTTGAATAACCTACAAAGGACGGCTTATCGGCGTCCGAGTAAAATGACGTCCCACCAACAGCGTGTGATTGGAGCCCGATTCGCTCGGCCGGTGACTGACAGGCTTCCACATGGCCGGTGCTTTGGAAACACTGCCAGCGTTGTTAAGCGAACTCCTTCGGCTGCAATCAGGTCTAATTACAGCCAGAAATAACAGGGTAGGAGAGGCAGGTAAAAGCGTGCGTGCGTGGTACCCGTGTTCTAGCGTTCTCGTATTAATCTAGTATTGCAGGTCAAGGGCGAGGGCTCAATCTAAGGCGAAGCGCGTCTTATTTTCCTCATTTATCAATCTTCCTTTTTTTTACTTTCTAAGCAATTATCTTTGGTAGTGCATTAAAGAAGCGGGAAGGAGATGGATAGATTTTTGCAAGACGTACAATAGGGACGAGAAAGGGAGCAGCAGGGACCTTCAGGGAGAGGGACATGTGGGAGTCGCAGGATGTCGCAAGAAACGCTCTCGTCTCGACCTCTGACCTTTGGTTTGCTCCCTATTCGTCCATAGAACGGAATGTAATGATTTCAC
>NC_051419.1:11321741-11322237 GCF_015228065.2 Penaeus monodon | reverse complement strand
ATTTTGTGCCGATTGTCATTTAACCAATGAAAGATTTGCATTTGTACCGCTTAAGTATCGTCTTGCGGTTTTATCTTGTACTCACATGTTAAAATGTGAATGCAAAAGTTTCTTCGCACTGATTCATGGTGCTAAGATTTGCTGTAAAAACATGAAAAATAAGAATGGGGCAGAAGGAATTAAAGAAAAGTATAGCTGCATGTTAAATGATCATACGATCATATAGCTTTCCACATTTTTGTCATTACTGGAGCGATTAATACAAGCTTAAATGGTGCATTGATGATCAAAACGGGCAGTGACAACAGCAGCGGGAAAGACAATAAAAACAGGCTCTTTCAGTTGCCTATCCTCTCCCTCTCCCTTCGTTCTCTTCTCCTCTTCCTACCTATTTTCTTTTTGCCACCCTCTACTTTTTCCCTGCCTTATTTCTCTTTCGCTCTTCTTCCTTCTGTCTCCACCTCTTTCTCTCTTTTCAAGTCCTTCTTCTCTCTCC
>NC_051419.1:11320761-11321718 GCF_015228065.2 Penaeus monodon | reverse complement strand
CTCCCTTGCTAACCCTTCTCTCCGCTTCCTCTCCCTTCCTTCTCCCTTCTCTTGTTCTTTCTCCCTACTCCCCTCTCATTATTTGTGCATTGTTATCCCCTCTTCGTTAGTCACATTTCAATTTTCCCAGTCATTCCTTATCCTCATTCATCAGTCTATCGCTTTTCTTTTCCTCCTCTATCTTCTTTCTTCCTCCTCTTTACTATTCTCCATCTTTTTTCTCTACTTCGCCACTTCTCCACTCTTTTCTTTCATTATCTCTTTCCTCTTCCCCCGCCTTTCCTCCCTTACCTCCCTTCCCCATCGCCCCTCCTCTCATTCTCCCATACTGCGTCTCAGTGCCACGAAAGCGAGAAGCCTGCAAAGGGAAAAGCGACAGAAGGAAAGTTACAGAAATTAAATGTTGAAGACGCCTTGCCTGTCACACGTCTTCATGGCGGGCCGTGATAAGAAAGGGGGGGGGGGGAGGAGAGAAGGGCAGGGCGGATGGGGGAAAGAAGATGGCAAGGGATAAGTGGCATGGGATGGAAGAGGAGATGGAAGGGATGAGAGAACAAAAGTAAAGGAAGACGACGAACAGGTGTCGTCTTAGCAAGATGTAAGAGAACTGAGTGCAGGCGGCGCTTGGCAGCGGGAGCGAGCTCGGAGTGGTGGGGGACGTTCCTTTGAAATTTCAAAAGAGAATTAAGAATAAAGATGAAAGGGGAAAAGAGAAAAGGATATTGAAATTAAGCCTCCGCTTTCAGCATGTCATTATCGTGGACACAAAAAAAATCACAAAAAGGGGAGAGGGAGATGAAATGCTGAAAGGGATTTGCAGTTGAGGGCGACTGAAGTGCGCTCCATTTTATTAGGAATATGGGTCTTTTTCAGTCTGTTTGGCGCGCTGCTAAATGTTTTATCTCCTTCCCTTTTACAGGCGTGACTGCCACTTCAACCGTCGCTCTCACTCTCTCT
>NC_051419.1:11320382-11320579 GCF_015228065.2 Penaeus monodon | reverse complement strand
TTGCCCCGAGATTAGGGGAAGACCTCGAACCAGAGCCTGAAAACCCTGAATACAAAACAAGAGGGACGAGCAATCCGAGGGTTTAGATGAGGGAGCGGGACGGAGGGAGAGAGGATGAAAAGGAGGAAGAGAGGGCATGGGAGGGTGTGGAAGGCTTTGCCTCGTTCTCCCTTTCTGGAAGGGATCGAAAGCCGATA
>NC_051419.1:11319741-11320336 GCF_015228065.2 Penaeus monodon | reverse complement strand
GAGCTGGGTAGCTGGCGTGAGAGGATGTAGGCGCGATGACAGTGACAGGAAGCTGATTCTTAAGGAAAATGGCTGGAACTAAAGGCATGGTGCATGAGAAGAGAGACCGGCAACACTAAGAGGATCAGGATTGCCATATGCAATAGATGCAACATGTTAGAAGATAGTGAGTGACATGTTGATTATCTTAATCGACAGCATAAAAACTATTAGCATGCCTTTAATTGCTGATTAACTTGGAACAATCCTAAGAACCAGAGTATTTCCAGTGAAGCCGTATCTCTGAAGAGGGAGATTAAATTCCGAGTGCCCCCACTCATCCCTTATGCTCATGCTGTGCTGGTGAGGATCTGCTTGGTATTAGGTTACCACCTGTTGCTTCCCGCTCTGTGGGTACTCCGTTCTGTTCTCAGAAATATCAAAAATCTGTAGAAGAAATGAAAGGCCGAAGAATAAGAAAAAGAAAGATGCGACGTAGAGAGAGAAGAATAGAGACGAAGAAACTCCATAAGGATTCCAAGGACGAGGAAAGTCAGGACGCGAAAGGAATCGCCAAAGTTTTAGAGGAAAGAGTTGGGGGAGAGTGCAAAGAAGA
>NC_051419.1:11319521-11319686 GCF_015228065.2 Penaeus monodon | reverse complement strand
TTTCAGGTTTCAATTTCACTCTTGGAGATGACTTCTTTGGACAGTTTGTACGTTCGAGTTACTTGTGGATTTTGTTTGCGAAGTCCTGGCGTTCCCCCGAACACAGGTTAATGGGCAGCGCGGATTGGCGCGGCCCTCTGTCCCTTTGCGCCTTTGCTCTGTCTG
>NC_051419.1:11318582-11319004 GCF_015228065.2 Penaeus monodon | reverse complement strand
CAGCGAAGGGAAAAGTGCTTTGGTAATGTGCTAACTTTTCTCTGATCTGTCTTCATTCAGTTTTGTCCAATATGACGTATTTGTTGGTCTTTCTCGTGTTTTGATGTCTGTATTTAAGAAATATATGTTCTGTTAAGGCAAAGAATTAATTACATGATAATGTATCTGTTTGCATGTTTGTGTATCTATTAATCTTTCTCTCTGTTTGCCCGTCACATGTACCATCACTGTGATGTACATGTTCTGCTATTTTTTTCGTCAGAGTAACGAAGGAGAAGAAAGCGCTATTTGCAGTTTAAAAAGATCTGATTAAGGAATGTCGGAGGTGACGCGTGTGTTTATTGTTATCGCCTTATCAGTGCCGTTAGGTCACGGAGCCGAAGGAACTGAAACCGGTGGCATCGATCGCTGTCGGAAGGGGG
>NC_051419.1:11318447-11318522 GCF_015228065.2 Penaeus monodon | reverse complement strand
TGGTGTGAGGATGATAGTCGCAATGATAATAGTATATTTACCAATTATAGGTGTAGAAATATTGCTTCTTATTTG
>NC_051419.1:11317592-11318265 GCF_015228065.2 Penaeus monodon | reverse complement strand
CTAATAACCCTCCGAGCGCCGGGGAGGCAGCTGTTGTTGCAGCTAGACACAACACCGCCACCTTCGCACCTGCACTTCTTGACCCGGAATAAAAAAATAAAAAAAAAACATTCGCCCCCCCCCCCTCCCTCAGCAAGTCCTATTGGCCGCACTCCGGAAATTGCATCACTCCGGTTATGAGAGATGAATTTCCAGCTTCCAGTTTTGAAGATCCCGGAGCCTTCCTCCTCCTCCTGGTTGTCGTCGTCGTCGCTGGAATATTAACTTGTGGAGTGTTGGTTCCCTGGAGGCAGTAAAGAGAGATAAGGGTGGTCCTTGCAGGAACCGACATAACGGGGTTATTTGGCTTAGGTGGGGGTGAAGAGGAGAGGGTGAGGAATTCTATGGGGTCCAGGGAGGGTAACTGACTGGGGAGTCCGTAAGGTGGAGCGGGATGTGTGTAGGGCGGGGGTACCTGCTCCTCCAAACAGGAGGAAAGACGTGCGCCCCGGGAGGCAGCGGCGAGGGGGTTCGGGCTCGCGGGTCGACGAGCGACCGTGTTTTTTCGGGCCCTGTCTGAGTGACAAGGGCGCTTTGGGTCAACAGGAACTCTGTGTTTGCTTGCTTCAAGGCAGCGGGGTATAGATTGTGCGGTTCAGCAAAGGGTAGAATCGGCATGGTTCTGATGTGTCTC
>NC_051419.1:11316839-11317566 GCF_015228065.2 Penaeus monodon | reverse complement strand
GTATATTTAGTCTTCGTAGTGCTTTGTACTTTCTCGGCTTAACGAAGCGATATTGTACATCGTCTTAGATTAACAAAGTGCTAGTCTTTTGTTAGCCCAACAGCACATAGCCTGTTGATATAATGGCAACATAAAAAGAAAACACATTTGACCGACACATAACATGTTATCACAAGGCAACATCGGTCTGCTAGGATTGTGCTCGCTCGTTATAGTAGCATCATGTTTTCCAGTCAACACACAAGCATCAACGCAGGCGCTTTTACGACCAAAAGCGTGGAGTTGCTTTTCTCACTCGGTCTCTAATGGTGGAGCTCAATGACATTTTCTCGTCTTGTCTTTTTTATCTTACTTATTTCACATTTGGGTGAATCAAGCGCTTGGGTGAATCAACTGCTTCGATGCTTCTTCGTCAATGTGCATTATTGTCATTCCCTTCATTAAAGGGGTACAAGATGTGTCTAATGATGCAACTTCTATGAACACGAGAGACTTCAGATTCAACAAAATTTTGCTGTTCGCTTTTGAAAACGAAAATAGACATCGTGTATTTATTACGTTGTACCACTATGAATATGCATTTTTTATCGGTCATTTTTGTTGCCGATTACAAATACCGTGTATATTTTATGTGTTTTTGTGCTGAATGTCAAGGGTTGCTCGGCTGTGGCCGGGTCCGTCGGTCCGGTATTCGTTTGTTTCTGAAAGGAATGTTTCAGTGATCTCG
>NC_051419.1:11315821-11316081 GCF_015228065.2 Penaeus monodon | reverse complement strand
ATGATGGCATCAGTAAGTAGATAAATATTGATGCTTTCACGCGTTTCACTTAACATCAACCAGCGCGTGCCCCACCTTCCTTTTTCTTTTTCTTACATCATCTCGCCTTCCCCTTCCTGTGTTCCGTTTAGCTTACAGCTTTCCCCACTCAGACTTTACATTGTAAGCGATCAGCTTTCCTCCCCTCGAGTTGTTGCTGCGTGCCGCTGCCTCCCCTAGCGAACCTTCATAGTCAGACAAACACGCAGTTATGAATAGTT
>NC_051419.1:11315196-11315741 GCF_015228065.2 Penaeus monodon | reverse complement strand
ACTTATTGATCCAGTTGCTTCGGCCATTCTGCGGCATTTGCCTTATCAAGCCTTCCGGCAAGGCGGTGTTTGCAGGCACACTTGCACGAAAGACAAACTCTCACGTGTGTACGACTTTGTAAATCGATAGATAAATACATAGACGAATGAATATACATTATACACATGCATACAACCACTATGGTGACCATCGACCTGTTTGGCCCTTTTTAGAAGAGAAGCAGCGCTTGAAGGCAATCCTAAAAAGTCACGAGCGACCAGGACGAAGTTCAGCTAATTGTTACAAAGGAAGCTCTAACTCCTGCGGCTGTGCGTCGGGGAGTTTGTTGTTGCTGCGTTTCATGTGCTACATTCCCAAGTGGCGGACACATTGCTTGTGCTACAGCCATGTGCAATGGCTGCTAATGTGGCAGAACTGTTTATAAATAAGCCTGATAAAATTTCCTCGAGTAACCGGGTAGATTATTAATTTCCGACCATTATTGACTGAAAGAGACTTATTGAGCGTGGTTTAATTGTTATCATTGTCACCGCCGCCGCCGCCG
>NC_051419.1:11314800-11315053 GCF_015228065.2 Penaeus monodon | reverse complement strand
TCATTCATCGTTCATCATTCATCATCTTTATAAATTCGTTGAAGCAATGGATGGTAGTAATGTCAGAGAAAGAAGTTACTGAATTAATGTACAGAAAAGATATTGATCACAGTTACGCAAGTCTCAGACCCTTCATAGAATAATGTTTCATCTTAGCATTTCATGAATATGATATAGAAAACGGGAATGTAATCAAAAGAAAAAGTAGACTGAGTAACGAACGCAGAGTAGTTAAAAAGTGGAGGGAACGAAT
>NC_051419.1:11313409-11314702 GCF_015228065.2 Penaeus monodon | reverse complement strand
CCGACATATAAGCAGATGATCAGACAGGCAGACGGTTATAAGCTGAAGATTATAGGAGAAATTAAGAAAGGTACGGGAAAAGAAAAGAGGCTATTCCCCCCTTCCCCAGCCCCTGGCCCCTCTCCCCATAAGAAGATATAAATTGTATAATGTAAAGTTGTTCCTTATCTCCCCCCCAAAAAAAGGATAATTGATAAAAGACAAAGTAAAAGGACAATAGAGAGATATTCCTTCGATATTTGAGCTGAAACCTACTTTTTTTAACAACGCACTGAAGGTATAAAGTAAAAGAAAAACAAAATAGCATTTATTATTTATTATTTGTTGAATTATCTGTCTGTCTGTTTTCACTGTTTACTAGTTTATCAGCTGTGTTACACAAAAACTTACCGATGGTTTGGGATTAAATTTTATTGTTGGGGGCCCCTAGACCAGAGACCAATTGACGTGACGGGACCAAGGATGCTGTCATCTCAACAAAGCGCGACCCCATAGCGGAGGGCTGTGCTTCAGGGAGAAAATGTGTGGCACCGTTCTTCTTTTTCCATGTGAGGATTATGTTTGTTTATTCATATAGGAATTATGCGCCACTAACAAAGGTAAGCGTCTGTAATAGTATTTTTTGTTTTCCTTTTCTTGAGACCAAAAACATTCAAAAGCAAAGGAAGAAATAACACTCGGATTCACTTAATGTTCATTGTTTTTCCTTGGGACAGAAATTCATTACCAAGGCGAAAGAACGCAATGGCATTTAGATTTATTTTGTAATGTATATTTTTCTGTTGTTTTTATAAAGACAAAGAAGGTATTTTACGGCATATCTGATTTGCTGTTATCGTGGTGTGGATGCCGTAAAGCAGAGATAGGTCTACAATTTATTTGTGTTTTATTCCGATGTGTTTTTCAGTCTCTGTGTACTTTGCTGTTGTTTTTTATTATATGATTTATTTTTATAGGCAGCACATTTTATCTTCAAACTTTTAAGTGTCTTTTGTATGGGAAGGAGATGGATGTTTTGCATTTTCGGAGTTCTCCTTTTACTTTCATTCACTTTCTTTCGACATCCCCATATTTGTTCCTCTCCTCCTTTCTCTTACGTCGTTATCGTCATTTGCATAATTTTGACGTCTTTCTAGGTGGTTGCTTTTCATGTATTTTTTCTCTCTCGAGGAAGACGTCGACACTTGTCCTTGCTAGTTCTTTGTTTAGAATGTTTTGTTTTTGCGTTTATTTGCGTTAATGTGGTCGAGCTTTTTGTTGCATGTTAATCGAGTCCTCGTTATTTCTCGCTGT
>NC_051419.1:11312452-11313345 GCF_015228065.2 Penaeus monodon | reverse complement strand
CCTTTTGCCCTTATCTCTTCGGATTAGGTTCGTCTGCTATTGTCCATTTGGCCTTCCCTTGTCTGGGTCCGCTTGCCCTTGCTCATTTGTTGCTTGCTTTGGTCCTTCTTTTCACGCCCCCTCGTGTACGCTCGGCGGCGTGCAAACACTCTCTCCTCCTGTTGCAGTTTTGCAGTATTTGCCGCTCTCGTTTGTTGCACTCGCTGTTCTTCTGAACGCCGGAGAGCGCCTTGTAGTGCGTCCTCCTTTGCTGTCCGTTTTGTCGCTCGTTTTGTCCGTTTTGATTGACAGCGTCAGAGCGCCCGCATTCTTGCCGTGGCGAGGGTTGGAATTTCAGCTTTTCTTGTGTTTAGAATCGTGTCAGTTTTGTATTTGTGTCTTGAATAATTTTTAGTTAAGAGTTGAGTTGATATGTATGGGATTTACGAAACATTAGGAAGCATTGTGTATATTGAACAAGAATTTCACAAAGAATTTATTTGTATCTGCGTTCGTATTAGTACAATGAATATGTATCTTTATACAGATAATACTACTAAATCATACATGCAAGGATCGGATGAGACTTTTAAAAGAAGCCTGTTGAAATACATGTAATAAAAATAGGAAGAACTATAGCTTTTGATGGAATCCTTCGACCTACGAAATGGTTTTGCCGTAGTTTTCGCCGGGGTGGGGGGGGGTGACCAGGGGATCCTTTGGCAGAGCAACCGTCTTTGAGGTTTAATTTCCCTGCCAGCTCAAGTGGCAGAGGGAGGCAGGGCGATAACCACGGGGGAGAGTGGAACGGAGGAGGGAGAGCGGGAAGGACGGCTGTATACACTAATTGGCAAACATTATCTCCGCTTGGGGTGTCGAGTGACAGTGTTTGAGTGAGGTGTGAGTGGGAGGGT
>NC_051419.1:11311553-11311993 GCF_015228065.2 Penaeus monodon | reverse complement strand
TTGGCCCACCTTCCAGCCGATGGCATCGCTGTGTTTGATTGAAGAACCGCATCGATTCCGCCGGCGATAATCTACTGCACCGAATCGGTAATAAAAGCGGCGAATCAAAGTCTACCCCCCCCCACCCTTGCCTTGGTGTGTGGGGGGGGGAGAATTAGGGCAGCTGGGGAGGGGAAGGTTGACAGAGAAAGATGGATGATTGAGGAGGGACAGAAAACGGAGAAGACGAGGAGTGTACCGGAGCTGGGGCGGAGGGCGCTCACGGGGTGACGGAAGTGTGATGGGGGAGATCTGCGCGTGTGCGGAACAGCCGGAATCGTCTGTGTTTGTACGATTTATTTGCACCTTCGTTCGTTGGCTTTGTTTTACTTTGCTCTCTCTGCAAGCGAATGCAATACATAATGCATGAATAAATACAACATATCAATAGCAAAATATAT
>NC_051419.1:11311023-11311472 GCF_015228065.2 Penaeus monodon | reverse complement strand
ATACGTACTTGCCTGGAGGCCAGTCTTCTGTTATCATTTTCTTGGGTTCTGCTGGAGAAATTCCTCAAGAATTGTGCAGGGGTGCAGGAACTGCGATTCGGGAAGGGAGATGGCAAGGGGAAGAGGAGTGAGAGGGGGAAGGGAAGATGGAAGAAGAGCGGAGAGGAGGAGATGAGAGGGGGGACGAGGAAAGGGAGGGTAAGGAGAGTAAGGGAAATGGGAGAAAGGAGTCGGGAGGGAGGGAGGGAGAAGAAAGAAAAGGAAAAAATAGTATACTTAGTTTATACATTCTGTATTTTATTGTAACCAGTGATCATTAGCAGAAACAGCTTTAATAGCGTCAGCAGAAGTAGTTGTGTCAATAATACCTGAAATAGCAGCAGTAGGCGTTATTAGAGGCAACCGTGTTGAAGTACCTAATAGTTGGCACAGCTATAATAGTACGGACT
>NC_051419.1:11310748-11310917 GCF_015228065.2 Penaeus monodon | reverse complement strand
ATGGGCACTTAGCCTGAGCCCTTCATACCTTGGTTCGTCGCACCTCTCGACGACCACATGCTGCACACACTCGTACCTGTTGACAGAAGAGAGAAATTTGTTTGTTTGTCTTTAATCCCTTGTTCATTGTCGTCCATAACCGCATTCAGAATGTAGCCTGATTTTTTCG
>NC_051419.1:11309792-11310541 GCF_015228065.2 Penaeus monodon | reverse complement strand
TAGAATCTGTATATTTCACGAAGAAATATTTATGCTTCATGTTCTGGGAAACCCTCTTGGGGGGCACACTGCGTCGTATCACACTTTTTTGGCAGCATACTCGTCGTGCCGTCATTGCTATAGTTGTTTAATTATTCATATTTGATATATAGTGTCTATTCCAATAACGTCTGCAATTCAGGCTGCATGAGTCATCTTTGTTATCTGTCTCCATGTCATTGATTATGTCAATATGCTTGTAAAAAAAAGTCTCGCGATAATCAGCGTTGGATCTTTAATGCATTGCGCCTATCCCTTGTTCATTCTTATTAGCCTTCTCCTTCCTTCTTCATTCCGAGTTCAGTATCGAATTTCTTATCTCCCTTCCTTCCTTTCGGTCGACCCCTAATGCCAGGAGGGCGTTATTTTCACCCATTGTTATTTCCTTCGCGTATACTCTTCCCCATATCGCTCTCCTCGTCCTTCTTTCTGTTTCCTCTCTTTTTTAACCACTTCCAGAGCATTATAGTTATCATATTTTTGTGAATAATTTTTGCTTTCGATTGATTTCTTCGTTATATCTCTTCTGCTTATTCTAATGCTCCCACTTTTCTTTATGTTGTTTCGCGTTTCGTGATTTTTCCAATTCACTCCCTGTTACAATTGTATTCTATGGAAAAAAAAGGTCCGGTCGGTTTGCCTTAACAAGACACTTATCACAGTTGATCCTGCCATCCTTTGGACCTCGATATGGGCCGATTAGTTTCTCC
>NC_051419.1:11308794-11309407 GCF_015228065.2 Penaeus monodon | reverse complement strand
AGACTAATCACCATTAACTGTGATCAGCCCGCCTGACCAGCGGCGCGCCGGGGTGGCATTCCGAGGCCTGACAAGGGTGTTCCCTCGATGGCTCCGCCTCAGCACGGAGGCTTCCCGGCGAACCCTCCTGCGTCACGAGATCAAATCTGTCTTGTCTGTGACTGCCGCACGAACTTTCTCTCATTTTTATCTGAATGTCTACCTGTTAATGGATCTGTCTGTTTATTATGGCATAAGTTCATTGATTTAGTTATAAATCTACTCTGGCTCGAGTAAATTGTCTTCTTAGGTTTTTAAACATTATTTTTAACCTCTGTTTACGTTCTCGTTGTCTTCATTTGTATCTATCTGCATGTGTTTATATTTCTGATACTGCATTTTTTTATCTTTGACACTCTTTACCTTCATTTACTTTCATCTTCTTGACAGACATCATTTAATATCAATTATAACCAAGCCCATGGCAGAGACGCCCCCCTCCCACACACATGTTTTCGCTCATGAATGTTTCTAGTGACGCCGCCTCCGTCGTCACGCCGCCGTCACTCTCGCTCCCTCGCTATCAAAGTAACGGCACTCTCTCTCTCTCCCTCCTGCTCCGGGTTCTGTGTCG
>NC_051419.1:11308581-11308690 GCF_015228065.2 Penaeus monodon | reverse complement strand
AGATAACTTCACCACCTCTTCCCGGTCCTGCCGAAGTGCGTCTCAGTATGTTTCTGACGCCGCCCCCTCTTGCGCTGGCCATCTACTTGTTCAGCCCTTTCTCTTCACA
>NC_051419.1:11308344-11308502 GCF_015228065.2 Penaeus monodon | reverse complement strand
CATCATCATCGAGTTGCTTCGTCTGCGAGGTCGACCTCCTATCGTCATGCTTGATCTCGAATTCCTGTTTAAAGGTGTTTAGGGACGATGAAATAATTAATGACTTAATTACCAGCGATGGCCGTCACATCATAAAACTTTTCTTTATCGTCTCTGAG
>NC_051419.1:11307702-11307914 GCF_015228065.2 Penaeus monodon | reverse complement strand
CGACACAGAACCCGGAGCAGGAGGGAGGGAGAGAGAGTGCCGTCACTTTGATAGCGAGGGAGCGAGAGTGACGGCGGCGTGACGACGGAGGCGGCGTCACTAGAATCATTCATGAGCGAAAACATTCATCGGTGTGTGTGTGGGAGGGGGGCGTCTCTGCCATGGGCCTGGTTAGCTCAGTCGCTCGCGATGGCCTTTGGCATTCTGCCCCC
>NC_051419.1:11307004-11307639 GCF_015228065.2 Penaeus monodon | reverse complement strand
TCCATGTATTCCATATCATCGGATTCCGACTAATATATATATTTTTTTCCGAGTCGCTACGTCATCTCTTTTCCTCTCCCTCACACGGCTTTTCTTGTGGCCTCCACCTGCTGTTGCTTTTCCGTATCCGTACCACGCTGTTTTAGTCTTCTCGCCTTGCAGTTTTTACTTAGTGTCTCCTCTCTTCGATCCTGTTTTTGTCGTCGTCTGTTTTATCTCTTCTATTATGTATGCAGATGGGAAACGTTGCAAAATAGATTATAAGTACAGGAGATGGACTATACAGTTGAATAAATAGATAGACAGAGAAACGAATTCAAAGTTATGCATGGGTGAGGATTTGCATTCAAAGAAGTGAATTTCGTACCAAATCTTAATAAAAGAAGAGAATGTAGTGGATTTGTAAACTAGCTAGAGTTATATTGACTTTATTAAGTAGAATCACAATGACACTGCCTGGGTATTCGGCCCTTGGAATGACACAGGCTCATGGAAACAGGTATAAGGATGCACATGCACATATTGAGTGACGTTGCCGGTTGCTAGATTTTCTGATTTTGTTTTCATATCCCCGAAAGACGCAGGCCGGACAGGCGGTGCTTCCGGTTGGCCTGCAATGAGCTGGGGGTTGGGGT
>NC_051419.1:11306868-11306976 GCF_015228065.2 Penaeus monodon | reverse complement strand
GGTTTGACCTGTGCTAGACTTTCCGGCGAAGGGGAGACCGTGATGTTATAAATTCATTTATCTTTGATATTGGTCTGTACCTTTAAAGAAATGCTACCTCAATGTACG
>NC_051419.1:11306249-11306734 GCF_015228065.2 Penaeus monodon | reverse complement strand
AGTCACCCATCAGCTATCAGTCATATATAATGCATCGTTACGTGACATTCATTATACATGATGGTGATGGCCTGAAACACCATTCGAATTTGCCATTTTGATTTCAGTTATAAAAATATCTACTCAAAAGACACCATCTGAAAAGAATGACATCAAAATAAATGTTCCGGTCCTTGCTGTGGGCAATAACCCACATCAGACGTCCCTCTCAAGGACAGCAATTGTTGCGGCAAGTAGATCCTCGTGGCAATATGGCCAAGAATATACAGTAATTGTAACTGATGATCTCCAAGCAATTCCACGATAAAACTGCAGAATTAATTCCTCTAGATTTCCAATTTACAGAATCTAATTTGACTGAGCGTTCGGCTTCGTCAGCTGGCTGGCATACTCTTGTTTACATCTGTGATTATAGTTTCAGAACGCCCTTTAGTGTATCATGTGGCTCACTCGAGGACGACCCCACGCCTGCTTAAAGAAAATGC
>NC_051419.1:11305459-11306222 GCF_015228065.2 Penaeus monodon | reverse complement strand
GCAGGCCAGGCCACTTTGAATTGAATTACATCATGATAAGACTGGAATAAATATTGTTTAGTTTGTTTAGATTTAATTATTCAGGGTTATGTTGAATTAGGCTTGTTTAAGCAAGAGATTATAGGTTAGTTTAGATTAAATTAATCTATGTAAAAGTAGGTTAGATCAAATCTCTTTAAAGTTTTAGTTAATTTGAGTTCGGCCATAGTAAAATATTGAGTAGTATCTGAGTCAGACTAAAATTTACACGAGGGTATTCGCGCTGACAGACGGACGTGCGAGGTGTGTGTGTGTTTGCCGGACTATCACGTAAACAGGGAGGCGACTGAAGTATCAGCGGGAGCAGATGAACTTCTTAGGCAACTGTGCAATCACTGACTAAATTATGTGGTTTCTACAAATTAGTTTGAGATAATTAGAGTGCAAATAAATATATAAATGCCTCCTACAAGGTGATACACATAGCGACATTTGTACACAAATCTATCGTTTCCAAGACGACTGGCACGCGAGCGTCATTGGAGCACTGCATGCTAATGCAACAATCCAAGTGAAGAGAGAATTTAAAAAAACGGGGACAGTGTGAAAAAGATCCAGAAAGCACCCTCCCTGTGGAGCTTTTAAACCACGTTCACCTCGCAAAGAATTTCGGCCTCGGGCTTTTATTGCATTCCAAAATGTCTATATTCTTTCTCGCCCTTGTTGGCGGGAGGACAATAAGCGCTTCTTTCCCATTTATCATTTCGGTTTGGCTCCGTCTTCG
>NC_051419.1:11305310-11305435 GCF_015228065.2 Penaeus monodon | reverse complement strand
GGGGGGGGGGCTTTTTAATAAATAATTTCTTCTTCCTTTTCTTCGTGTTTTTTCTTAGGCTTTGTCCTTGTTCGTTTATTATATCGTATTTTTCTTCCTTACATTCACAGAATCGTGAAACAGAA
>NC_051419.1:11305134-11305272 GCF_015228065.2 Penaeus monodon | reverse complement strand
CCTCCCACGGCCGCTTTGCGCAAAGTTAAATTGAAGATAAAATACAAGATTAGAGAAAACCGGAAAGTTCAGACGCCTGCTTGTACCATCCCCTTCGCTTCCTTAGTCACTCTTTCCTCTCCCTCTCTGAAATCCTGG
>NC_051419.1:11304854-11305097 GCF_015228065.2 Penaeus monodon | reverse complement strand
ATTTATTCATCTTCCTATCCCTTCTCCCTTTCTCCCTTGTTCTTACCCCTTCCCCGACAGTTTCCATCCTCACGTCAGGTGTCAATATTTCAATTTGCAAATATAGTGGTCTTTAGGAGAGCTTCTGTGTCGCGCTCTGTCGGCGGGGTTTACAGGCGGACTCGAAACGTTACACGGGAGAAGGCTCAGACTACCCGCTGTAGGAATCTCGCATGGTCGAATGTACATATCTGAATATATAAA
>NC_051419.1:11304263-11304699 GCF_015228065.2 Penaeus monodon | reverse complement strand
GCGCGCACGAGTGTCCTTGGAGGAAGACTGTCCCCTTCTGTTTCCCTCAACAGAGAGATATTTTTTTCTGATGAGACGCGAATTGAATGGGGATTGGGAATTAGGGGATTACCAAGCGCCGGATTTGTGCAGCGTGAAAATCGGATTAGTTTCCGGAACGGAGTCAAGTTTTATATCATGAATACAATATGATTACCGTTAATGTACAGCAAAATGTATTACCCATGCAATACATTTTAGGCGAAGCGCTTGCGGAGGAGAGGAGCCAAGGTGGAGGAGGATAATGGTAATGAAACTAGTTTTTCTTGGTATTGTTATTGCTGCTCTGTGACTCCTCTTATCGTTATCACTTCGTTGGTGTTACTGTTGGAGATAGGAATGTGATGCACTGTAGCTAATAGATGAATATCCATAATACGTGGTGACTATCCCTTCC
>NC_051419.1:11303647-11304171 GCF_015228065.2 Penaeus monodon | reverse complement strand
GTTACCCCTGTACTTACATCCAATGCCTAGCCCTTTCTTTTCCTTCCCTTAACCTCTCCACTCTTATTTCATCCAATTTCTTCCTCTCTCCTTCTCATTTCTCCTCCTTGTTCCCCTCTTTCTGACCCCTTCCTCTTCTCCCCTCCTTCTCCCATCTCTTCCGAACCCCTTTACGTCTACTTTCCTTTATTTCTTCCTCCCCTTTCTCCTCCTTGTTCTCCTCTCCTCCCTTCCCCCTCTCTGTACCCCTTTGTCTCCCGCAGCGGAAGGAAGGAGCTTCCGGCGAGGGTGCCTCCGTGTCTCCGCGCGCTGCGGAGTGTCCATCCGAGGGGAGAGAAAGGGGAAAAGGGAGCTGAGGGTGTTGGGAAGATAAAGGGAAGGATCAAAGGAAAAATAAAGGAAAGGGAATGAGCTGAGGCGGAAGGACGAAAGAGAATAAAAGCTGAAGGTAGAAAAATAGTGTTATCAGATGAAGAGTACTAGCAAAACACGAGCGATACGAAGGAACATCTTTTTTCAGGTTC
>NC_051419.1:11303487-11303599 GCF_015228065.2 Penaeus monodon | reverse complement strand
TGCAAACGCAACGTATAGTGAAGGAAAATGAATTTCACTATAACATTCATGGCAAATACGTTTGTGCACCTCCTGGGATTCTGTTCCATCATCACCACCACTACCACTAATA
>NC_051419.1:11303198-11303365 GCF_015228065.2 Penaeus monodon | reverse complement strand
TGTATGAAGAGAAAGGCCCCTGAGTTGCATTGTAAAGCCGTTAAATTATCTTCACATTTTATTTACTTCGCTTGTCACCTCAAGGCTCTCTATAGACGTCATAGATTCCGGCCAGTGTTCTATCACTGTTCTCATTGATGTCGCGTGATCTGGCCAGTCAAGAGTCC
>NC_051419.1:11301997-11303157 GCF_015228065.2 Penaeus monodon | reverse complement strand
CTACCTAAGTTCAGTATTTAACGGTAGTTAGGATGCCTGATCTATCCTTATACTCACAGATGTTTTGCTATCTGAAATATCTTTTGATATAGCTCGTGCCGAGTGGGAAGCACAAAAAGAACCGATTTTTCCTTTTTTTCGAGACGCTGTCAGCACCAAACTTTTTGAAAGACAGGATACTAAATAAATCTACAATTCTGAAATTCATAACAGTCAATTGTTTCCCAACGCTTTCACATAGGATAAGAAACGTAACAAAAACAAAAGTTGACAACCGTACATTAGTTTCTTTCTATACAATGTTTGTTAGCAATGGTAAATGGGTCAGTTGCCAGCAGCGAAGACTAAAATGGGCTTCGAAATATTGCAATGTTGCGTTCTGATGATTCGGGGCGATTATTGTCATTTATATAATTGATTATAATAGTAGCCTGGCACCATCTGCTCCAAGAGTGTGAGAGCGTCTGACCCTTAGGGCCTTGGACTTTCAGGGTGTAAGGGTATTGGACCTTTAGGCTCTTAGGGCGTCGGGCAGCATAAGGCCCTGAGGGCCCCACTTAAACGACTGTGCGTCTTCTGGGCGAGCTCGAGGCCCGGCGATCCGCTTTGGGACGCGACTCCATTAGGTTAATCATCACTGTTCGTCTGTGGACCAGGGAGGGGCGCGGGGTTGGGGGGGTGACAAGGCCGGATCGGCTGTTGGCGGTGGTGGCGGTCTTGTTAGTGGCTGTCTTTGCTGCATCAGATATTGTCGTTTTCATTTATTGTTGCTGTTCGCTCGTGGCTTTGATGAAGGCACTGGATGCATGTTTCCCGCAGGGATGGACAAGGTCAAGTGAAGGACAGGCGATTAAAGCTGCGGCTGCACAAGGAGACTGGACGCAAAACAAACATTCAGTTGGAACGCAACCTTCATAATACACGACATCATCGCAACGTTGTTCAGCGTGAAAAGGCGTCTTCATACAGTCACTGTTCTGCTTTTCTGTAGGGATGCGTTTCTTGTTTGGTGCTCGACTTATAGTAATTGTAATGGTAGTGGTGGCGTAGAAAACAGGACTTTATCGCAACAATGATATATGTGATATATTAGTTACACTAACAACATTCTTGATAATGGAAATAGATTTGATATTAGTGTAAGAAGTAACAGGTAGGTA
>NC_051419.1:11299644-11301957 GCF_015228065.2 Penaeus monodon | reverse complement strand
AGACCTACATACATGGTCGCTCTCAGGTGGTGCCACTGCAAGTAGAAATAACATAAGCAGTAACAGTAGAGTAATAACAGTAGTCACACAAGGAATCGAGGGAAGATTAGCCCTAAATAAGTCATCTCAGTCCCTCTTGGCAGGGAAATGCATCGAACTTTTCACCGCGTCTTTCAAGGCTAGAGGAACCTGAAGTGCCAAACGATTTCTAGGAGGCTCTCCAGGCTCACGAGAACTCAAGGACTCAGGAACTCAAGGGCTCGAGGAGGACCTCAAGACTCAAGCACCGTAAGGTTTCCCAACAAGGAATGTGCTTAATTTAGGACCCGCTTTCAAGTATCGCGAGTCTCCGACCCAGAAAAGCGGCTCTCCGCTTTCTAGAAAATAAAATATAACGCATGAGTTATAAGACAAAGGAGAATTATGTTATTGTAAAATGAGGAATAAAACATGTAAAACTGGAAGTAAAATCTACAAAGCAATCCTAAGATTATTGCAAAGAGAGATTACATTGCTCATGTGAATTGTAACTTTATGCGTCTCCTTTTAGGTGAAGAGCCATTGCCTTCTTATATAAAATGCCTTGCCTTGAGGTTGAACTGCCTGAGTATTTAATTGTTCTAGGATTTGACCAAAATGGGAATTCAGAACGCAAAATTATATTTCTGATGTGTAGATACTTTGTTTTGATCTTTATTTTTTCCCGCTTTTGGGCCGCTCTCGTAGCCCGGTGGAGGAAAGCGAGTAGAAGATAAGTAAATGGGAAGCTTGAAGCAGGATGCTTTTTCCTGCGGATTTCGTGAGGCAGAGTGCTCCGCGGGGGCGGCATGGCTCTCGGACACGGGTAAGGATTCTTCACGAAGAATCTAGCACACTTTGGTTCAGTTTGCATTGAGTAAGCGAATGAAAAATGGGGGAAAACAAAGAAAATTACTAAAACGTAAACCACACACAGAAAGCGGGAAGGGAGACAAAGACTAGCCCCAAATCCCCAAGCAATTTTGTTCTTTAAGATCGGCATCGCAAGCTGTTTCTCAGTCGCGAGTGAGCTGGCATTATCAAACAGTAAAGATGTGCTTTTACTCCTACGTGACTAGTCTTGTCGGTTCTTCATGTGTTGGATTACCATGTACATTATGTTATTACTTTTAATATCAACTTCCATCATTGTAACATTTCATCGTGAGATTATGATCGTATTTCATTTGCTTAACACCAATATCCATTTATTTTTTTCTTAGAATTATATTATCATCCTGTTTCTTTTATCATCACCATCTATCCATCATTTATCCGTTCAGATAAAAAGCAAGCAGCAAAGCAAGCGCGGAACAATCCTGCCCAATCCGTAGGAGAGCCAAGCCAGGGTCGCTCTTGACTCAGCGATCCTTCGCTGCCGCGACACAAAAATAAGGCGTGATGACAGCCGGAAACCATGTTGAATATTCAAGACCCTCGCCATGCTAAACACCCCCCCCCCCCCTTATCCCATGTATAAAGGCCGGTCCCTTTGCCTTTCCTTCGCTCTTATCACCTCCCCCCCTCCCTTGAGTGAAAAGAGATCTCCTCCCTCCCCTTCTCTCTGCTTCTGTTTCTTCCTCCTCCCTTCCCTTAGCCCTCCTTTGTCCCCTGCTTCCAGTGAGCCCGGTGTCCCAGCACTCTCCTTGACCTAATCCTTCCCAATCCTGGTGCCACCGTGAGGCGCTCAGCCACGACTTAGTGTCGCCTTGCCTGATAAATGGGTGATTAGATTACGAATCGAGATGACTGATTGAGGAATTCATGCCCTTCGTACACCTTTCTTCCTCTTCTTTTTCTCTTTCCTCTGGTTGATCAGGTGCCAGTTAGTATTATTGGTTTAGTAATTCCTTTGTCTTTTTATCTGATTGTTTTTCCATGCGCTTTTCTCCCAAATCGCCCTTATCATTATCATCATATTTGAATGGTGTTTAATCTTTATCTTTATGATTTTAAGGCCGTCCATTTTCCTCCTGTCTTCGTTAATACATTTTATACTGCTTCTTTTATCCGTTCTCCCTCTTCGCGTCTGCTCTTCGGGTCCCACCCCTCCCCCCCTCCTATGTCTCTTCCAGTTCCTTTTGATTTCATGAAATGTTTTTCGCAGAGCTGCCTCTCCCTCCGGCCTCGAATAGAAGAAGCGAGTTGGATTTACCAACGATTTTTTTTTCATTTTCTTTTATTGTTGTGTTTTCAGTGTGAGAACAAGCAAAGATACCTAAAACTGCTGCGTGTGTCTAGATAGAAACATTTGTGTTGCAAGCAAAGTTGCATCTAACCGTATTTCGCTCCCTA
>NC_051419.1:11299487-11299620 GCF_015228065.2 Penaeus monodon | reverse complement strand
ATCACGTACCCTCGTCGTGACTATTTCATTTCTTCACTGTTACTTATATAATTGTTTTACTGTAATTGGTGGTTAATTATTGTTTATTTTTTATCATTTGTGTGAGAATAATATTTGCTTTTACTGCAGTCAC
>NC_051419.1:11299337-11299439 GCF_015228065.2 Penaeus monodon | reverse complement strand
CAGAGTTAATATGTTCTTGAATAAACAAATCAAGAGACCTTGTTCTGCGAAGCAAATAAAAGTCTATGGGGTTACAACCCAGTTTTGGATTAATCTGGGTCA
>NC_051419.1:11298480-11299006 GCF_015228065.2 Penaeus monodon | reverse complement strand
CAGAAGATTACAGTACATGATATAAACCTTATTATATGACAAAACGAAAGTCTAAGGGGTTACTACCCATGTTTTATTACTCTATAGTATAATACTGAAGAAACAATAAGTAGTCGGTTCTACTCATAGATGATAATTGTATAAATATTAACATAATCATACTAAACATCATTATTCATATAATCGCTGTCACCTAGTTTTCCACTCCTCGCAACCAGCGTAGGCTAGTGTAGTTGAGACGGAAACAGCATGGACCTGAGCGAATCATTGCGAGTCAGAACAAGCTAATGTAAGCCACAGAGAGGAAGCGCCAGAGTGACTTGCAGTGTGCCAAGTTAGATAGCAAACGAAAGCCTAAGCGAGCCAGAGCGAAGTAATTCAAGCCGGAAGGAGAGCTGGCCAGGACGAGCCATCCGCAACGCAGTTAGAGCCGAAGAAAGAGGAAAAGGAGAGCGGGCCAGAGTAATTCCTCTAGAGCAGCTGAAAGAACATGAGCGGCCTCGTCCTCCCGCGGTGCCCCACTCGA
>NC_051419.1:11297717-11298458 GCF_015228065.2 Penaeus monodon | reverse complement strand
TCATGATTGGCCGTGCGTCTCATTGAAGCGAAGGCGGTCGAGTCCTTGCTTTGTCTCTCTTCAGGTGGCCTCTTTGTCTTGGCTTTTTTGCCGATGATCCATTGTTTAATATCCCGAGGAGAAAGGAAAAAAAGAGGCACACAAATAAAAAAAAAGAAAGAAATAAGGGAATGGTTTCTCGAAGTGAATCTTCTTGTGTGCCGTCGCGTCCACACGAAGCTATGTGGTGGAGCCTCACCTTTGTCTGGAGTGTGGGGCCCGGCGAGGTACGCGGGGCGAGGGAGGGTTGTTTGTGTTGGCTGTGTGTTTGTATTCATGCGTAGGTTACTTGTCACTACAGGGATATAAATGTGTTTTTTTATGTGTACGTGTGTTTTCGGTGCCTATGTTACGAGGCGTGCACAAACTGCATTCCTCAGTGTTTCTCAGACATGCATGCTCACGGTTCTCCTCGCGGTACCCAGATGAGCTCATTTGCCCACCGTGAATACTCGCCCAGAAAGAGCAAGCAGGGGAATCACATAATCCCTAGAATAGCATTTCGGAACCGCACAATGCGGCGGTGATTGCGTAAGCCGAGACAGTACTCGGACTGCATTGTGCGCAGACAATGGCCGTTCCCGAGGCCTGCCCCGCCCACCCGCCGCAAGCACAATGAAACTACAATTAGATACAGATTAAAATGTAATTAGTTTTTGGTATTTCCATCTTCTAGGTGGTCTGTTTTTTTATGATATTGGT
>NC_051419.1:11296807-11297442 GCF_015228065.2 Penaeus monodon | reverse complement strand
TTTCCTTCCTCGATCAGCCCCTTTTTACTCCATCCTCCCTTGGCCTTCGATCTTCAACATCCAAGAAAATGGTATTTGCCTCGACATTTAAAGGGTTGTGAACATCCCGTCGCTCTTGTCACAGTTTCCTCCATCTCCTCCATTTATTTTTCTTCTCTCCTCTCCCTTTTCTCTTGACCTGCCCCCTCTAATTCCCGTAGGACGCTAATCGAGGAAAGCGACTCATCTGACCTTCGGAGTTACTCAATAATGCCTGGAATTTCGTGGCGGTTCATTCGCTGACTGTTCTCTGGCGGGTGTTGTTTGCATTTTTTGTTGTTGTTTTTTGTGTCTGGCACCGATGTGTTTGTTTCACACGCGCGTTTGTATGTTCAGTATTAGAACCCATCGATCAGCAAATGCAGGATTTGATAAGAAATCTTCCTTCAGATTTCCTCTTTTCTTCACATACGAAGAGGAAAATGGATAGATTAATGTCTCAGTAATAAAGAACAAAACATATTTTCTTCCGTATCAAATAAAACTTTTTACGCACCCATTCCGATTCCCCGCGTAATTCATCAGCTGAGACAGTCCGGCATCTGGAAGAGATTGGTGCCCTCGCCCTCGCCCTCTCCATGCGCGGGGCGGGTCAC
>NC_051419.1:11295898-11296213 GCF_015228065.2 Penaeus monodon | reverse complement strand
CGAGGGCAACGGCGCACAAAAAAGGGCCGTTTGACTAGCCGCGTTATGCCGGCGCTTCCATTCGTGTTAGCGGCTCCTTTGGGGAGCTGCTCCTTTTCGGCGATTTTCTTGAGCAGTTTGCTTCTTTTGTTTTTGCTTTTATTTTTCTGTCCTCTTTGTTTTCCTGCTCTTTTCGTCGCCGCTGGAAAACAACGATCGCTTGATTATGTTTTCTTTTCGGGCCGGAGGCTGTGGAAGACGAGGGCCTCGGAGGCGGCTGCTCTGTCCAGCCAATCAAGTCTCTACCACACAAACCTGGATTATCTTCTCACTGAA
>NC_051419.1:11291746-11291825 GCF_015228065.2 Penaeus monodon | reverse complement strand
TTTCTCCTTTCTAATTTCGTCCCCACTCTTGTGTGAGGAGACTGCGGTTGGCGTGAGCTGTTCGCCCGACGCAATTAAG
>NC_051419.1:11290871-11291064 GCF_015228065.2 Penaeus monodon | reverse complement strand
CGTGGAAGGAGGCCGATCTGTCACTTCTTGTCATGAACCCAATTATAAAGCAGAAAGTGGGTCAGCCCGCTATCTGTAGATCTATCGCTCTCTCTCTCTTTTATCTGTTCATTTTGCTTCTTCACCAGTTTGTTCACGTACATACGACCCGACGCACGACGCACACTAGCGCACGCATAGGAGCACCCTCCCT
>NC_051419.1:11290583-11290721 GCF_015228065.2 Penaeus monodon | reverse complement strand
TATATGCACACCACAGTATATTCTTTCACCCTAACCCATGTGCTTTTTTGTGAACTATCATCATCGACGTTATAGTAATTATACATTTAGAACGAAATCTATACATTTAAGATTATTAAATTGTTATTGATTATTATC
>NC_051419.1:11290127-11290518 GCF_015228065.2 Penaeus monodon | reverse complement strand
GTGATGGCATGGACATTTTCATCACTCATGATATCCGAATACTCAAGTGCTACAGCAACAAATCATTTGTTGGAAAAGAGATCCATTTGTTAATATCAAGCATTTACTAGGTCTCTCGGTATACACGCACGGTCACTTACGCAGTCCCGCATGTTGCCTAAACTTCATGAAGTGCAAGTGGTAATTATTAATAACAAAATATGAAGTAATGTGAAAGGTAAACTGGGGATTTCGGAAATGATGATAAATGAGAAATCGCAGTGTCGACAGAATAACAGGAAATGACTTGGGAATCTGTATCGTTTGCCCCTGCCCGCCTCCACCCCCCACCTCCCCGGGCTACCCTGTGGGAGTGTCATTTCCAGAACAATCGATATGACGGACTGACAGT
>NC_051419.1:11289882-11290091 GCF_015228065.2 Penaeus monodon | reverse complement strand
TTCCAGGGCCGGGTCTGGCTTGGCGCAGGGATTTGCTGTTTCCCTCGCCTCTTCTCCTAGTTTCTCCCAGGGTCACTTTTCTCAAAATCCCTCTCAGGAGTTTTTGCTTTATGTTTCCTGGTTTTATCTCTTCTTTATAATCTTTTATTCGTTTTCTGGCAACTATTAATTTTCTTCTCTTCTAGAACCGCTACGGTACTTTAGTACTT
>NC_051419.1:11288413-11288497 GCF_015228065.2 Penaeus monodon | reverse complement strand
CTTTTTACTTTAAAGCAAGTTGAGTTTATATAAACATTAATCTATTCTTATATTAGATTTTTTGTATTACAGCCTCTTTCTTGA
>NC_051419.1:11288107-11288184 GCF_015228065.2 Penaeus monodon | reverse complement strand
TGTGGTGACTGACTAGTATTGATCCCTCCGATTGAATAGAAAAGGAAAGCAAATGAAACAATAAGACAAGGAACCAA
>NC_051419.1:11287706-11288022 GCF_015228065.2 Penaeus monodon | reverse complement strand
AATACATGTATACACACATAAAAACTTTTTTTTTTTTGAGGAAGGAACGTAAGGTGTGATTCCTGTAAATCCTGTTCAGTGAAATCTTATTACTGCCGAGTTTTTGTTAAAGATTTGTACCACTTTGTCCTCTTTTGGTTTGTCTTGTTAATATTCCTACCTTCCTGTTCCCTTTCTTTGTCATCTTTCTTCCGATAATTCTGTTATTCATTTCCTTCTTTTCGTTCTCCCTTTCTCACATTTTCCTTCGTTTGCTCTATCCTTCGCTACTTTACTCTTTATCTGCCACCTTCTCTTCCTCTCTTTCCAGAGTCAT
>NC_051419.1:11287366-11287527 GCF_015228065.2 Penaeus monodon | reverse complement strand
CTTCTCTTTCTTTATTTTCCTTTTTCCTTTCGTGTTTCTTCTGATCCATGGTTATTTTCGCTTGTTTTGAAAGAGAAATGTAGAAATATTAATAACGATTAGGGAGAAGGTAGGTCTGGGTGATCGTTGATTGTTGTTTTTCTCTTGAGAAAGTCACATGC
>NC_051419.1:11286828-11287248 GCF_015228065.2 Penaeus monodon | reverse complement strand
CGATAGCAGTATGTAGCGATGCTGCGAAAGTCGGAAGCGAGGGGAGACCCTGCCCCGTCCCGTACCAAATCAAGAGTCAAGAATCGCAAGGTTTCTTTCGCTTTTTTGTTCCATGCCGACCGTTCGCTCGTGCGTCGTTTCGGCTGCGAGATGGCCAGAAATCTTCGACCTCTTGTCAGATTTCAGTCCTTATAGGCTCTCACTCCTCAACTCATTCTATAAAGTAGTATAATCTTTCAGTTCCCCCTCCTTCCCCCTCACCCCTGTACCCCTTCTCCTCCTTATTCCCTTCTAAAACTTTGGGCATTATGAATAGTCTTTATTGCTGTCTTATCTTATATATGTAGATGCCTGTGAGAGTGTTTGTGTCTAATTGAACACGCATGTTATGTTTTATTCTTCCCACTCCCCAGTCCCCAG
>NC_051419.1:11286403-11286795 GCF_015228065.2 Penaeus monodon | reverse complement strand
TCGTCTGTAGAAATATAATTTTCCTTAATTTTCACTTCAGTTCTTTATAATTTCTTCTCTTCACCTTCCCTCCTTATTAGGGTCCTTAATTTTCCTTTCTTATGTCTTTTAGTTCTCTCTCTTTCCTTTAAAAATATAACAAAAGACATTTTAACCGTTAACTTCTCTTCTCTCTCGCTTCCGTTCATTCTTGTCTCATCAAGCTTCCTTTTTTAGTGGTTTCCGACAGCCTCCCTTGGGCCGTTCTAACTGTCCTCTGCAGCCCTTGTTATTGATATATTGATCTATTGATATTCGGGATCTGTAGCGCCTTCCCGGGGGCGTAAGTATGTTGCTAAATAGACTCAGACAGCCCACGCTCGCCCCGCCTACTTGTTTCTGCCTTGCCGTTG
>NC_051419.1:11285310-11285648 GCF_015228065.2 Penaeus monodon | reverse complement strand
AATGAATAACTTTGTTTTTACAGTAGATACTCTTTGGATTAAATTCCTTTCATCTACATACAGTGTATGTTATTTTTTTTCTACCACTGTTAGCATCATGTGCATTTAACGTCATACAGTACAACGTCTGTCGTTTAATGAATGTATGGTATTGGCTTTTATAGTTTAATGTATTACTAAGTTAGATACACTGATATTACTAACAATTATTGCTGTCTTATGTTATATTACATCAAACACGAAGCTTCGGGTTTGATTCAAAGCCTAAGGACTTGTTTGAATCCCCTGAATGAGATTATCAAACGGTCAGACACGTGACCAATTTGAGACACACGCTA
>NC_051419.1:11284865-11285115 GCF_015228065.2 Penaeus monodon | reverse complement strand
GCGTGTGTGTGCATATATCCATTTCCCTTCTTTGTCAATCCTCTCCTTCTTTCATATACATACTGATTCCGCCATTCATTTAGTTATTTATCTCCTCCCTCTTCCCCTTTCGTCTAGTGTCAAGACAGGTGCCAGATAATCAATAAAGACGAAGTAAGGCAAGTGTGAGTGCGTAATTAGTGTGAAATTGGGTCGCTACAGCGGGGTCGGGACCCCGGAGAGAACTTGAGGGAGCAGGGATAAGTGTCGA
>NC_051419.1:11284661-11284759 GCF_015228065.2 Penaeus monodon | reverse complement strand
AGTGGGGAAGAAGTGACAAGAAGGGGCACTGTAGGGTATGGAATGGCTGGAAAGATTCTAAAAATATAATGCAGGGTGACTGAGATAACTGCACATAC
>NC_051419.1:11283220-11283371 GCF_015228065.2 Penaeus monodon | reverse complement strand
GGGGGGGGGATGCGAAGAATGAGTCCTTCTGAATTATTTTTTTCCTCCTGGGAATGAGTTCATTTTTGTTCCTCGAGCAAGAAAATACAGAGTAAATGTTCTCATCACCGTGATAAGTTCGTTCACTCGTGACAGAATACAAACACGGTGT
>NC_051419.1:11283079-11283181 GCF_015228065.2 Penaeus monodon | reverse complement strand
TGTTCATCAGATTCCCTTCCCCAGCTCCAGCCCTTGTTATCACTCCCTTCCCCCCAAGGCTCCGCGTCACAATATGGAAACGGAATATTATGATTCTTGAAC
>NC_051419.1:11282654-11283040 GCF_015228065.2 Penaeus monodon | reverse complement strand
ATATGCACCAGAGTTCACATCTCCTTATAGTTACGCTGCAGATTATTGTATTGTGGCCCGAGGAATACTCGTTCAAGTTTATCTCCCTCTGTTATATTTTACTCTTAAATGATTTGTCGCTTATTTTCTCACTGTATACTTTAATTTTCTTTTCTACTTATAATGGCCGGGAGGTGATATTCAGCAGCCGTAGTGCCGGGAGGGAAACGAATTCGGTGCATTTTCAAGCAAAGTCGCAGCATGAATATTATGTTGTATAATATATCGAAAGGTCACCTAAGGCACCAATAGCTACCTATTTATACTCCGGCTGAAGACATTTATTATTTTAATATCCTGATCCATTGTCCTCTTTATGGCAAGCATTTATCTTGTTAATGTTTCCT
>NC_051419.1:11282140-11282479 GCF_015228065.2 Penaeus monodon | reverse complement strand
TCATGGCATCAGGGTCGTCGCAGCACAAGCACCACAGAGCATTGGCGTCCATCATAAATAGATTATTGTTTATGTTCGTGTCCTAGCCTTGTAAATAATGCTAACATAGGCCTCCCTTTCTAATTAGACCCCATTATTGGCTAACCGTGAATTGGCCAACATACATTGCGAAAGCCGTTCTTATATTACAAAAATCGATGGCGTCCATTCTGAAGCCATCGTAAAGCACCGTCGCCGAAACGGTTGTTAGGAATAGTATTGCTGTCAATGCTTCTATTTTCTTTTTAACTATTCTTGTTAAGTCTATTCACTATATCATTATTTAGTTTATTCTGTGTA
>NC_051419.1:11281195-11281368 GCF_015228065.2 Penaeus monodon | reverse complement strand
AATCTGCATCCGAATGCCATTCCGCGAACCTGCATCGGTATTCGGCGCTGAATCCCACGTCCGAATCCGAGGCAGCAGAAGAAAACGATGTTTCGATGCCGAGTCTTTTTGCAATTGGGAATATGACATTCGGATTTCGAATCGATGTCATTAACTGTCTTATTTTTATACTC
>NC_051419.1:11280765-11281096 GCF_015228065.2 Penaeus monodon | reverse complement strand
TCCGCTGGCATTGTGGTCTTATTTTAGATACCTTTTATTTGTTCATTTTGTTGTTTTATATTATACTCTTAGTTGTGGTTTCTTTTCTTAATTACCCCTCTATCCTCAACCTTGCTTCCAAATAGCATTTCCTTCTATCTTATCTTTTTTCTCTCTTATGAAGATATTGATCATCTTCCTTTCCTTATTTTCTCTCTACTTTTCTTTGATGCCGGTTATCCTTATCCCTCCTTCCGTCCCTCCATCTTACACCCTCCGTCTTTCTCCCACTCACCTTTCTCCTACACCCACCTTTTATTCTCTGCTTGCGTACTCGCTTATCAAGCCGACC
>NC_051419.1:11279893-11280383 GCF_015228065.2 Penaeus monodon | reverse complement strand
TTGCTGAGGGGGCACGACAAAAAAGGCATTAAAATGTCATCTTAACAATATACAGGCTTACGGGAGAGACAGGAGCGAAAGTGGGAACAGGGAAAGGATAGAGCGAAACAGAGGAAATCCAACATTGATAAAAGAGAAAAAGTGGGGCAGACAAAAATAACCATCATAATGATAAGAACAAAAATAGATTTCGTGCGACAGAGACGAGTCCAAGGAAAGAGGCGTAAGGGTCGCAGCGGAGGAACGAAAGAGGCGGAGGCGACACGTAAAATCTAAAACAAAATCACGAAAAGGAAAAAGACCAAAACGAGGCGGAGACAAGAGTTCTGAACATGCCTGATTTTCTGTAATAAACAGGTCATTAACTGCTAAAAGACGCCGGGGCTGCATCTCATTAGGAAAAGTTGGGGAGGAGAGGCGCTCGCTCGGCGGCGCAGCGGCTCCGGCCGGAGAGGCGCGGCTCTGCGGTGGCTATGCTGCTGTGCCTTCG
>NC_051419.1:11275645-11279614 GCF_015228065.2 Penaeus monodon | reverse complement strand
GCAGCAGCTGTCTCTCCACTATCATCATCTAAACGTTTTTCGCCATGGCGTGTCAGCCGACCCTGTTCTGTCCTTACATTCGAGTCCTTCGGCGCGGGCTGGCGAGGCCCCGCGGACTCCTGCGCGAGTGGCCTCTCGCCAAGGACTTTGGGCGCGCGGCGAGAGTGAAATTAATTAATGCTCATGAAAGAAATCGTGACTTCAATTAAACGAACCCTATTAAGCATGAAGTAGCGAGGGAAAAAAGTGTTTGCATATTTGTCTTCCAGAGTAAATATGTAAATAAGATAAAAAGAAAAAGATGAGCGGAAGTCTTGGACGCAAAGTATGGGTGGGTGAGTGTGCCTGGGTGAGGGTGAGTGTGCCTGGGTGAGGGTGAGTGTGCCTGGGTGAGGGTGAGTGTGCCTGGGTGAGGGTGAGTGTGCCTGGGTGAGGGTGAGTGTGCCTGGGTGAGGGTGAGGGTGAGTGCCTGGGTGACGGTGAGTGTGCCTGGGTGAGTGAGTGCCTGGGTGACGGTGAGTGTGCCTGGGTGAGGTGAGTGTGCCTGGGTGAGAGTGAGTGTGCCTGGGTGAGGGTGAGTGGGCCTGGGTGTGAGTGAGGGTGAGTGTGCCTGGGTGACGGTGAGTGTTCCTGGGTGACGGTGAGTGTGCCTGGGTGACGGTGAGTGTGACGGTGACGGTGAGTGTGCCTGGGTGACGGTGAGGGTGACTGGGTGAGGGTGAGTGTGCCTGGGTGAGGGTGAGTATGCCTGGGTGACGGTGAGTATTCCTGGGTGACGGTGAGTGTGCCTGGGTGACGGTGAGTGTTGCCTGGGTGACGGTGAGTGTGCCTGGGTGACGGTGAGTGTTCCTGGGTGAGGGTGAGTGTTCCTGGGTGAGGGTGAGTGTTCCTGGGTGACGGTGAGTGTGCCTGGGTGAGGGTGAGTGTGCCTGGGTGAGGGTGAGTGTTCCTGGGTGAGGGTGAGTGTGCCTGGGTGAGGGTGAGTGTGCCTGGGTGAGGGTGAGTGTTCGTGGGTGAGGGTGAGTGTGTTCCTGGGTGAGGGTGAGTGTTCCTGGGTGAGGGTGAGTGTTCCTGGGTGAGGGTGAGGGTGAGTGTTCCTGGGTGAGGGTGAGTGTGCCTGGGTGAGGGTGAGTGTGCCTGGGTGACGGTGAGTGTTCCTGGGTGAGGGTGAGTGTTCCTGGGTTAGGGTGAGTATTCCTGGGTGAGGGTGAGTGTGCCTGGGTGAGGGTGAGTATTCCTGGGTGAGGGTGAGTGTGCCTGGGTGAGGGTGAGTGTTCCTGGGTGAGGGTGAGTGTTCCTGGGTGACGGTGAGTGTGCCTGGGTGACGGTGAGGGTGCCTGGGTGAGGGTGAATGTTCCTGGGTGAGGGTGAGTGTTCCTGGGTGACGGTGAGTGTTCCTGGTTGAGAGTGAGTGTTCCTGGGTGAGAGTGAGTGTGCCTGGGTGAGGGTGAGTGTTCCTGGGTGAGAGTGAGTGTGCCTGGGTGAGAGTGAGTGTGCCTGGGTGAGGGTGAGTGTGCCTGGGTGAGAGTGAGTGTTCCTGGGTGAGAGTGAGTGTTCCTGGGTGAGAGTGAGTGTTCCTGGGTGAGAGTGAGTGTTCCTGGGTGAGAGTGAGTGTGCCTGGGTGAGGGTGAGTGTTCCTGGGTGAGGGTGATGTTCCTGGGTGAGGGTGAGTGTGCCTGGGTGAGTGTGAGTGTTCCTGGGTGAGGGTGAATGTTCCTGGGTGAGGGTGAGTGTGCCTGGGTGAGGTTGAGTGTTCCTGGGTGAGAGTGAGTGTTCCTGGGTGAGGGTGAGTGTTCCTGGGTGTGAGTGAGTGTGCCTGGGTGAGGGTGAGTGTTCCTGGGTGAGGGTGAGTGTGCCTGGGTGAGGGTGAGTGTTCCTGGGTGATGGTGAGTCTGCCTGGGTGTGAGTGAGTGTGCCTGGGTGAGGGTGAGTGTGCCTGGGTGAGGGTGAGGGTGCCTGGGTGTGAGTGAGTGTGCCTGGTGGTGGGTGAGTGTGCCTGGGTGAGGGTGAGTGTGCCTGGGTGAGGGTGAGGGTGCCTGGGTGTGAGTGAGTGTGCCTGGGTGAGGGTGAGGGTGCCTGGGGGAGGGTGAGTGTGCCTGGGTGAGAGTGAGTGTTCCTGGGTGAGGTGAGTGTGCCTGGGTGAGAGTGAGTGTGCCTGGGTGAGGGTGAGTGTTCCTGGGTGAGAGTGAGTGTTCCTGGGTGAGGGTGAGTGTGCCTGGGTGAGGGTGAGTGTTCCTGGGTGAGGGTGAGTGTGCCTGGGTGAGGGTGAGTGTTCCTGGGTGAGAGTGAGTGTTCCTGGGTGACGGTGAGTGTCCTGGGTGAGGGTGAGTGTTCCTGGGTGACGGTGAGTGTTCCTGGGTGAGGGTGAGTGTGCCTGGGTGAGAGTGAGTGTTCCTGGGTGAGAGTGAGTGTTCCTGGGTGAGAGTGAGTGTGCCTGGGTGAGAGTGAGTGTGCCTGGGTGAGGGTGAGTGTTCCTGGGTGAGGGTGAGTGTTCCTGGGTGAGGGTGAGTGTTCCTGGGTGAGGTGAGTGTTCCTGGGTGAGGGTGAGTGTTCCTGGGTGAGGGTGAGTGTTCCTGGGTGAGGGTGAGTGTTCCTGGGTGAGAGTGAGTGTTCCTGGGTGAGGGGGAGTGTTCCTGGGTGAGGGTGAGGTTGCCTGGGTGAGGGTAAGTGTTGCCTGGGTGTGAGTGAGTGTTCCTGGGTGAGAGTGAGTGTTCCTGGGTGAGGGTGAGTGTTCCTGGGTGAGAGTGAGTGTTTCCTGGGTGAGAGTGAGTGTTCCTGGGTGAGGGTGAGTGTTCCTGGGTGAGAGTGAGTGTTCCTGGGTGAGGGTGAGTGTGCCTGGGTGAGGGTGAGTGTGCCTGGGTGACGGTGAGTGTTCCTGGGTGTGAGTGAGTGTTCCTGGGTGAGGGTGAGTGTGCCTGGGTGTGAGTGAGTGTTCCTGGGTGAGGGTAGGTATTCCTGGGTGAGGGTGAGTGTTCGTGGGTGAGGGTGAGTGTTCCTGGGTGAGAGTGAGTGTGCCTGGGTGAGGGTGAGTGTTCCTGGGTGAGGGTGAGTGTTCCTGGGTGAGGGTGAGTGTGCCTTGGTGAGGTGTGAGTGTTCCTGGGTGTGAGTGAGTGTGCCTGGGTGAGGGTGAGTGTGCCTGGGTGAGGGTGAGTGTGCCTGGGTGAGGGTGAGTGTTTCCTGGGTGAGGGTGAGTGTGCCTGAGTGGGTGAGTGTGCCTGGGTGTGAGTGAATGTTCCTGGGTGAGGGTGAGTGTTCCTGGGTGTGAGTGTGCCTGGGTGAGGGTGAGTGTTCCTGGGTGTGAGTGAGTGTTCCTGGGTGAGGATGAGTGTGCCTGGGTGAGGGTGAGTGTTCCTGGGTGAGGGTGAGTGTTCCTGGGTGAGGGTGAGTGTTCCTGGGTGTGAGTGTGCCTGGGTGAGGGTGAGTGTGCCTGGGTGTGAGTGAGTGTTCCTGTGTGAGGATGAGTGTGCCTGGGTGAGGGTGAGTGTGCCTGGGTGAGGGTGAGTGTTCCTGGGTGTGAGTGAATGTTCCTGGGTGAGGGTGAGTGTTCCTGGGTGTGAGTGTGCCTGGGTGAGGGTGAGTGTTCCTGGGGTGGTGAGTGAGTGTTCCTGGGTGAGGATGAGTGTGCCTGGGTGAGGGTGAATGTTCCTGGGTGAGGGTGAGTGTTCCTGGGAGAGAGTGAGTGTGCCTGGGTGAGGGTGAGTGTGCCTGGGTGTGAGTGAGTGTTCCTGGGTGAGGGTGAGTGTGCCTGGGTGTGAGTGAGTGTTCCTGGGTGAGGGTGAGTGTTCCTGGGTGAGGGTGAGTGTGCCTGGGTGAGGGTGAGTGTTCCTGGGTGAGGGTGAGTGTTCCTGGGTGAGGGTGAGTGTGCCTGGGTGAGGGTGAGTGTTCCTGGGTGAGGGTGAGTGTGCCTGGGTGTGAGTGTGCCTGGGTGAGGGTGGGCCGAGGAGGCCGTAACCATGTCGTCTCTAGTTG
>NC_051419.1:11275268-11275598 GCF_015228065.2 Penaeus monodon | reverse complement strand
TTATGTAATACTGTTATTTAATCTACATGTAAATGACTTGGGGTTAGCGATGAGGTGGGAAATGCGAAAGAGGAGGGGGAAGGGGCATAATAGCGATAAGAAGGAAAACTTGAATTGATAGTGCTAGAGAGAACGAAGGAACGAAGGGAATGGGAGAGAAATGAGGAAGGGAGGTAGACAGACGGAATAAAAATGAATTTCCAGAAAGGGAACTTACCTCATTCCGTGTCCTCTGAGAAAACATGTCAGGGCTGCGTTTGTCTATGTTTCCTCGATGACAAAAGAACTTTATTCATACTTTAGCTCACGCGCCGCGCCATTGCCCGTCGG
>NC_051419.1:11272237-11272778 GCF_015228065.2 Penaeus monodon | reverse complement strand
GGCTTTGCGGCCGACTGTCGTTCCAAATTAAAATGATTCATTAGTCAAAGTTATAATGAACTTTCCTTTCTACATCAGACTCTTTTGGGTGGGAGTGCTGAAACTCCCGTCCCCTTCCCCTCCTTCTCCCTCATTCTCGCATTTTTCTTTGTCGCCCTTTTCCCCTTTTCTTCCTTTCTTCTCTGTCACATCTTCCCATCTTCCAATTTCTGTTTTTTTTTCTCCTTCGTCTCCCCTCTCCCTCCTTCGCCCACTCTCCCTCCGTCATTCGCCCCTTTTTATTCCCCCTCCCCCCCTTCGCTCCCACTGTTTCTACCACGCCTGGCTTCCCAGAGATCAAAGGCGCTTCCGTCTCTTCCGTCATTTCGTCTATTTCATATTCCTTATTCCTTTCTCTCTTTTTATTGTCTCCTGTTTATTCATTTATACTTTTTTATCTTTATCCATGTCCCTTTGGTGTCTTCTTCCACACTGTACATTGTTTCCCTTTCCCTTTATCTCTATTTCCCACTTCATTTCTATTCATTCTTTCGATTGTTTC
>NC_051419.1:11271619-11271987 GCF_015228065.2 Penaeus monodon | reverse complement strand
GATAATCAGATAGAGGTATTACCTTTTTAATAACAAATAACATGAGCAGACCACAAACGAATCACAAGAAGTTAATTAGAGGGAAGGGAAAAGGATTAGGGCCGAAAAACAAACAAAAAACAGGAACAAAAAATGAAATCAACAGAAACTCTAAATATTCAAACAAAAAATCACCGAGATCAATAAAGGTGTTTACGACGGAGCTTCCGCAGCTGGCCGCCAGAGGGCCGACTGCCAGGCTGCTCTAATTTCAAAATTTTCACATTTTTTCCCCTCAATTTCTTCCAAATCGAGATTCTTACTTTTCTGCACATTTCACCCTCTTTGAAATAACTATAAATGCTGCAGTGTGTGGTTTATCGATTTCA
>NC_051419.1:11271064-11271578 GCF_015228065.2 Penaeus monodon | reverse complement strand
TTGATGTAGTAAATTTGATTTTTAAAAATTCCATCCATTAGATTATTTCCAGAACATTCGATTCCCTTGCCTTCCTCTTATTAATTATTCCTGTCTTTTTCCCTGCTTCCCAGTGCATTGTTGTTTCGTTCCTTCCCTTCCTCTTATCTTGTTACCATTCCCCATTCGCCTGGTTTCATTTCCTGTCGATTCCATTTCTTCAGATTCCTCCTATTCTCCTTGCTGTCTCTCCCTCGGCCAGCGGGGGACGGCAGCGAAACTTCTCTTTTCCTGTTTGTCAAACGGAAAATTGGAAACTTTTTTCGTTTCCGTGATTAATTCTACTTTCCTTGCTCTCTGTCTTTCTATTTCCCTTGGTCTACTTCTATTAACTCTCCTTCATTGCCGTAATGAACTTCGCATTTATTCTGTTTCTGTTATCTGTTTCGTGCTCTTACATTTGCTCTTTCAGCTTTTTTCCCTTGTTTCTGCCTTACAGCCAGCCTGTTTCCTTCTTCTCACACTCCGACACATG
>NC_051419.1:11270688-11270796 GCF_015228065.2 Penaeus monodon | reverse complement strand
GCCCCAGATGATCCCGTTAGCAGGCCTCGGCAGGCTTCGCAAGAGGCCGTAGGGAAGTCAGTCAAGTCAATGGCTATGGGCGCAGCGGGGGAGGGGTGCATGGGGGTG
>NC_051419.1:11270563-11270635 GCF_015228065.2 Penaeus monodon | reverse complement strand
GGAGGTGGCGAAGCAGGCGGGGGGCACGGGCGAGAATACGAGAAAAGGCTAGGGTTGCGAGAAAGGGACCAA
>NC_051419.1:11270420-11270540 GCF_015228065.2 Penaeus monodon | reverse complement strand
GCTTCACCAGGGCTTCGGCTGAGCTTCAAAAAACACACTTCAGAAAAGCGGATTTCTCGAAAGGGATCCACTAAAGGCAATTGCGAACACATCCGATTTGGGTAAAATCGGGCTCGAAAG
>NC_051419.1:11269732-11269868 GCF_015228065.2 Penaeus monodon | reverse complement strand
CACTTCCCATTTTATATCCTATCTACAGCAATACTTGCTTCTTTCCAGGTACGTGACACGGCTGACGGGTAGCTGCCGCATTTGTATGGCTGATAACGAGCTGGTATGTATCCTTTAGCATCTAAAAGCACAGCCT
>NC_051419.1:11269250-11269681 GCF_015228065.2 Penaeus monodon | reverse complement strand
CGGAGCCCAGGTTCCATTGGCCAACCTCGTCCAGCCGCATGGCCCGCCATTTTGCTAATATCACAATTGCACTCCCCAGGGCCTGGCGCGGCTAGGCTGGCCTCAAATATTTTTAAAGGTGTTATATATACGCCATGGTGTTTAATAAACTTGTTAGACGATCACAGGCCATAGGTTATAACTGTCCACAAAATCTATCAGGATTTGGGCAAAGAACACTGTAAGCTCTACTACATAGCGGACACACGCCTGGCTGGAAGGGGGGTAATCCCTGGCATTAGTCGGGTTCCAGAAAAGAGGGAGACAGCGGAATCCGGGCGGACACACCCGCTCGAAGAAATACATCCGCGCGTCAACGCACACGCAAGGAAACACATAAAGTGTAATGTTATTATCTGAGGTAAACGTTTCTTATTTTGTTTCTCTTTCAT
>NC_051419.1:11268052-11268166 GCF_015228065.2 Penaeus monodon | reverse complement strand
GTGTAAAGATAGTGTGGAGGAAAGGAAGATTAGTGAAGATGGGGAATAGAAAGAAGCGACACAAGGGAGACGCACAGGAAAAGGAAATACATCATAAACCCACAAAATGCGTCC
>NC_051419.1:11267636-11267992 GCF_015228065.2 Penaeus monodon | reverse complement strand
CAATGTACAGTGTGGAAGAAGACACCAAAGGGACATGGATAAAGATAAAAAAAGTATAAATGAATAAACAGGAGACAATAAAAAGAGAGAAAGGAATAAGGAATATGAAATAGACGAAAATGACGGAAGAGACGGAAGCGCCTTTGATCTCTGGGAAGCCAGGCGTGGTAGAAACAGTGGGAGCGAAGGGGGGGAGGGGGGAATAAAAAGGGGCGAATGACGGAGGGAGAGTGGGCGAAGGAGGGAGAGGGGAGACGAAGGAGAAAAAAAAAAAAACAGAAATGGAAGATGGGAAGATGTGACAGAGAAGAAAGGAAGAAAAGGGGAAAAGGGCGACAAAGAAAAATGCGAGAATG
>NC_051419.1:11267541-11267608 GCF_015228065.2 Penaeus monodon | reverse complement strand
TTTCAGCACTCCCACCCAAAAGAGTCTGATGTAGAAAGGAAAGTTCATTATAACTTTGACTAATGAA
>NC_051419.1:11264089-11264937 GCF_015228065.2 Penaeus monodon | reverse complement strand
GGAGATCGTATATTATTTTGTATTTCATCATGATGTTCTTATCGTTTCACCTTCATCCCTTTTCGTCTCCCTTTCACCTTTATTATTTGCTATCAACTCAAGTATTTTTTTCTTTTCGTGACTATTTATTTTTCTTCGTTTTCCTTCCTTTTCTCTCCTGTCCCTTTGTCTTTATTTTTTCCCCTCAGAGCGTTCGGTGTGTCCTCCTTTCACGTTTTTTTTTCTTTCTTTCTTTTTGTCTCGTATTCGCGTTTCTCCTAGTTTTCTTTATGTTTTCTTCTTGTTTTTCTTTCTTTCTCCCATGTTCACTTACTCGTCTCCTCTATTTTCTTTTTCCTAGGGGATGTTGTGTAAGGTCGACTCGTGATGGTTGAAAAGATACGGCGCTTTATGCAACTGCAGATTTGTAATTGTAAGACTACTTTTAAATGTGATTTTCATTGCTATGAAATTGTTCATAGGTGCACTTTTCAGTAACCTAAGGGCTGGGAGTAACACTTTCAGAACGTGTAAAAATCCAAGGAACTAAAACTTTCGGTGATCATAAAACTATTAGTGGAAGTTTCAGTAATTAAACAACTGTAACTACTTTCAGTAAAACCACAAGTAATTGTAATTTTCTTGAGCATTAGATTTGCAAATAACTAACTTTCAGTAAATACATAACTGTTAGTAACTGTAACTTTCGGCAACTATAAAAATGTAAGTAAATGGACCCTTCTGTAAATGCCATCTTTAAGTACATACAACCTTCAGAAGTTGTAAATTATAAGCAACTGTAATTCTCAGTAACAGTAAAAGTATAGCACTGTTATTTTTATGCATTCAGCTGATTTTTCTATCAGTGG
>NC_051419.1:11263818-11264039 GCF_015228065.2 Penaeus monodon | reverse complement strand
ATCTCCGTCGCTCTTCCGACCATTTCCTCTCCATCTTAGTCTCCCCTTCCTCTTATCGTCCGTTATCTCCCTCCCCATTCGTCTCTCTCGACAATATTTTTCCCTTCTGCTTTTTAATGTCCTTCGGGCCATCCCCCCCCCCCTTTTTTTTCTCCTTTTGCCCAAAACGTATCTCTTTCACGGTCTCTCTCCTGTCGTCCACCCCCCCCCCCCCCAGCCCC
>NC_051419.1:11263267-11263505 GCF_015228065.2 Penaeus monodon | reverse complement strand
GGCAGTGATTGCCCGGGAGGGGAAGGCAGAAGGTTGACAGATTATCCTGTCCCTCCAGTAAGACTTCTCGGGTAGATGTAGATATTAGAAGGTCACGGGAAACAGGCTGGGTAGATTAGGGTGACAGTAGACTGTCGTGGGGTAGATTAGCCGTGGTATTACGGAGCGGGGGAAAGGCGGGCCTGTTTGTTTTCGGTGGATGGCTGTGCTGTCTGGTTCCATGAAGATGCTTATTCTG
>NC_051419.1:11262988-11263170 GCF_015228065.2 Penaeus monodon | reverse complement strand
ATGGTAATGATAAAGATAATAATAGATGTGAAGTGTATTTCCAAAAGGAGAACGAAGAAAAATATCAATTTAGGATCTGAGCGTGTTCAAAAGATGTAAACAAGTGCGGGCATAAAGATTTTTTCGGGCTGCAGTATTCATTTAGGAACAAATATTATACTTTACAGACATGGCACTCTTGA
>NC_051419.1:11261603-11262035 GCF_015228065.2 Penaeus monodon | reverse complement strand
CTCGGGGTCAAGAGCGCATGCAGCGGGAGCCGCGCTGTTGAACGGCAGGTTAATAGTGTCCTGTTTCTCTTCAGGTACGGCTCAGAAGTTGGCGGACAGTGAGTACGTTCTATTTGCTGTTTTTAGTATGTGCTTCTATTGTTCGTGTTTTTGTTCATAATTATTTTCTTCGTTGTCCGAGCCTTCCGCACCACGTGCAACGCTGCCCATTGTTTTTATTATTCGATCTTCTTTCGTTCTCTTTCATCCCAAACGTTTCATTTCTCCATTTTAGTATTATCTTTTAGGATTTAGGATTTTCTTATACATCACGGATGTCCCTGCATGGAAATTGTACTAAAATAATTTCTACCATTTACCCCATTTTTTTTTTCTCTCTCTTTTTTATTTTACCTATTTCTACTTCCATCGAAAGAATTGATACTGGAATTT
>NC_051419.1:11261220-11261522 GCF_015228065.2 Penaeus monodon | reverse complement strand
TAAGCAACAACTATTTTTATACTAATTTCTCGACCAAAAAGTGCCTGTACATGATATCCTCCATCACAATTATGATAAATTTAGTCAATTGTGTTAATTGGTATGAGAGTTTACGCCCTCTTGAAGTGAAACTAAATAAAAGCATTAGGCAAAATTTGGTTGTTAGCAATTTATTTCATTTACCGATGAAATGGAATGAAAAATATTTTGCAGTCAAAAAGTCCCTTTTGAACGGTTGTGATGCAATTTTCATCAATAGTGTATTATTTTCCTGAAAGCGTATTTAAGTGGGTTTTTTTGTT
>NC_051419.1:11260704-11260961 GCF_015228065.2 Penaeus monodon | reverse complement strand
CCATACTGTCAACTTGAACATTAGGAATTACTTCAACCAATTTCAGCCTAATTTCCTCGCAGTTCTCCCAATGGGATATCCCAGTCCAGGGTCAGGGCCGTCAGGAGGCGCAGCAGATGCCTTCGAGGGAGTCCATTCGGCGCAAGAGGCTCGGGGGAATGCGTGTCGGGAATTCAGCTCTCCCGTGCTAGGAAACGGCGCCCCTTTATTGCGTTTGTTACGGTCTTTTGCTGTGTCGTCTCTGCGGTTATGTCCTC
>NC_051419.1:11260146-11260458 GCF_015228065.2 Penaeus monodon | reverse complement strand
TGCTGTTCATCAATGGACACATACTGTTCACGACCTCGAGTTATTTAAACTTGGAAGGAGCTCGCGCCAGCCGTGCCAGGCTGCTCGAAGCCAAGCCCGAGGGCGTCAAGCCCTCGCCGCTTTCCCGATCGGCTCCACCGCCCTCGAGCGGCCGGCGGCGCCTTCGAGGCACGGCGCGACCCCGGACGACCATCCGCCTCGAAGTGGGCTCCGATCTCGCCAGCCGGACATGTGGGACTCGGCCGCCCGCTTCCCGTCGCCACAGGGGCAAAATGGGGCCAACCCAGGACAGATACCGGGAAGGATGCAAAA
>NC_051419.1:11259915-11260104 GCF_015228065.2 Penaeus monodon | reverse complement strand
AGAAGCAGGAAACATGGCGGAGGAAACGCTCCTCTACTCACACACACGTATACACGTAGCATCATTCACACACTCACAAAGAGAGAGAAATATATATAGAGAGGGGGGGGGGCAAACTATGAGAGAAAGGAAGAAAGGGAAAGTTTAGAGCTTACCTAGAAAGAACGGTGAGAAACAGAAAGCCATGTC
>NC_051419.1:11259725-11259835 GCF_015228065.2 Penaeus monodon | reverse complement strand
TAAGAGGATAATGAGATAAAGTAATGCAGCAGGATCAGGAAGTTCGGCCGTAGAAGGTTCGAGAAATCCTTCCTCGTTCGCAGGACACCTTCTGCCTCAGCCACCTTTGC
>NC_051419.1:11259003-11259673 GCF_015228065.2 Penaeus monodon | reverse complement strand
GCGTAGAATGGTAGGGGATGGGAAGATATGTGGTAAAGACGGAAGAAAGGGATGAAGAAGGGAAACAGGCAAAAGGGAAGAGTGGAAGCAAAGAAGGAAGGAAATTTAGCGATGGGAGAGAGGAGAGCGAAAGTGGAACAAGGGGAGGGAGAGGGTTAAGAAAGGATGATGAGAGGCAAGAGAGGAAAGGATGAAAGGAAGAGGAAAAGTGGACAATAACAGGTATGAAGGAGAAAGTCGGCACAAGGAAAAGATGGATAAATCTGGAAATATAAGGAATGGAAGAATAGAGGATAAAGTGAGAATGTGAAATGGTCAGAAGAAATAAGGGGATGAGACAAAGACAAACACGAATAGGAGTAAGGAATGGAGAAGAGGGAAAGGAGTGGAAGGAGAGAGAATGAGAAATTGAAGAAAAGAGGGAAAGAATAAAGCTGGAAGATGCTGAAGGAAAGGAAAAGAAGTGAAAAGGCGAAGATGGAAGCTGCTAGAATGCAGAGAGGTAGAAAAAGTACAGATGTAAAGAGACATGACGATAAAAGGAAATAAATCGATAAAAGGAAGAAGGAAAAATGTAGATATAATCTGAGATAGAGAGAGGGTAGAGAAAGCAATTAAGCGAAAAGAATAAGAATGAAGGAAGATGAGTGGGGTAAATCGAGAAAGGGCG
>NC_051419.1:11258100-11258885 GCF_015228065.2 Penaeus monodon | reverse complement strand
CGATATAGGCGTCGCGTCGTGGCCGTGACGCCTCGTAATGAATATTGATGTTGCAGACTTCAGCTGATAGCGAGGCAGAGGAGGGGAGGGGAAGGGAGGAAGGGGAGAAAGACGAGGGAGAGGAGGGGGGGGAAGGGAGGAAGGGGAGAAAGACAAGGCAGAGGAGGGGAGGGGAAGGGAGGAAGGGGAGAAAGACGAGGGAAAAGGAGGGGGGGAAGGGAGGAAGGGGGGAAAGACAAGGCAGAGGAGGGGAGGGAAGGGAGGAAGGGGAGAAAGACGAGGGAGAGGAGGGGGGGAAGGGAGGAAGGGGAGAAAGACAAGGCAGAGGAGGGGAGGGGAAGGGAGGAAGGGGAGAAAGACGAGGGAGAGGAGGGGGGGGGGAGGAAGGGGAGAAAGACGAGGCAGAGGAGGGGAGGGGAAGGGAGGAAGCGGAGAAAGACAAGGGAGAGCAAGGGGAGGGGGGGAGAAGGAGAAGGAAGGGGAGAGGACAGAAAAAGAGGGGGAAGAAGGGATGGTGGAGAAAGGCGGGGAGGGAGAAGGAGGAAGAGGGGGGGGGTAAAAGATGGAACAAGAAAAATAGGAGTAGGAGAAGGGAAGGGCGAAGAGAAAGAGGCTGAGGATGACTGAAAGCAGAACAATTAGAGTTGGGGGAGGCGGGGCAAGGAGAAAAGGGAGAGGCAAGGAGAGAAGAGAAAGGGAGAGGCAAGGAGAGAAAGGGAGAGGCAAGGAGAGAAAGGGAGAGGGGGAAGAGGAAAAGGAGAGAAAGGGAGAGGTAAGGAAGAGGG
>NC_051419.1:11257489-11257599 GCF_015228065.2 Penaeus monodon | reverse complement strand
CTGGGAAGGAGTTGGGGCCATTCGCCGCCAGGCTAAATTTTCCCCGGGAAAAAAGTATGGAAAGGCCCTGAAAGGGCCCGCCAGAATAAGAGTTATATGGTAAAAAATTT
>NC_051419.1:11256914-11257277 GCF_015228065.2 Penaeus monodon | reverse complement strand
GGCGAATCAGCGAATGGAAAAGCTTTCTTAATTTTTATCGAAAATTATATTTGACTTGCATAACCTTCAAGTCTTCTTTCTAATCCTTTAAAATTCTCAAATTCTGACAGCTTCAATTCGACAACCTGCAAAAAGGATTTGCTAGCTTTGCTTTTATTACTTTATTACATATTTGATGTAGGTTTTGAGCCGGTTCAGTGAATGGGAAAGAACTCACCCGTGGGGTGAACCGAATTTTAGATTTTTATAGACTTCCGGGCCCTTCCGTCAGGGAAAGGGGTAAAAGGAGAGGAAGAGAGAAAAAAAGGGAGGGCCCCCCCCCGGGAAAAAGACCGGAAGGAGAAAAAAGGGGAAAGGGGGAAA
>NC_051419.1:11253138-11253323 GCF_015228065.2 Penaeus monodon | reverse complement strand
AAAAGGGGGTAGGAATGGAGAGTTCGTGTGCATCTTATTATATACGGCCGTTGTATTCCCCCCCCATTTTTTTGTAGTGTCTTGGGATTCTTTTTGACAAACCCGCTCTCTTGGGAGGTTTATGGAAAATGGCTGACATTTAGCCTTTTCCCGCAGGAACTAGAAAAGGGGGCGCCAGTGTCCCC
>NC_051419.1:11252658-11253094 GCF_015228065.2 Penaeus monodon | reverse complement strand
GCCAAAAGCCATAAAAACTGGTAAAATTGGACCGTCAGGGTGACCTGTCACGTGATTCGTTATTGCATGCGTGTGCGTGAGTGCGTTTGGTTGCTTAGTAGATGTTGATAGTGGTGGTGTTGTAGCTTTTATTAGAGTATTTGTTGTTCCCCATGATTGTACAAAAAAAGCGTTTCGTTTCTTTTGGGAATGCAGAGACTTGATCGTTTAAAACGAGCCCCAGTTGTTTTTTTTGTCAATGTCCCTAAAATCTTTAGGACAGGCCCAACAAGCGCGTGAATGAATTTGTATCTCGTTTGTTAACTTGCGCGTATTTGTATTCACTCCCGCCTCACCCTCTCCCCATTCCCTCCTTCCCTTCCGCCAGGTACCATTTTTATCCTTACTTCCCTTTTCCTCTTGTTATCTTCCCGCTCCTTGATACACGCCTATCGAT
>NC_051419.1:11252485-11252617 GCF_015228065.2 Penaeus monodon | reverse complement strand
TGGTGAGTGCTCTCTTTAGGCTTCATTGGAGTATTATCATTATCATAATTTCCCCCGATGGATTGCGGGAGAATTCTGTTTATGTCAGGAAGTCCTTTGGCTCGGCCCCACTGTGCCCTCGGACTCGCGGGG
>NC_051419.1:11252370-11252450 GCF_015228065.2 Penaeus monodon | reverse complement strand
TTCTTGTTTTGTGCTTCTGATTATTCATAGTTTGGCCTACAAATGGCCGGAGTAGTTACTTTGTATTTTCATCGTCATCA
>NC_051419.1:11252124-11252245 GCF_015228065.2 Penaeus monodon | reverse complement strand
TTCTTTTCCCCTGGTTTCCCCACGGAACTTTTAAAACATTGGCAGCATGTCATTTTGACGTAATGCTCTTGAAAACTCTCCCTCTCTCTCTTTTTTACGGCACGTCAGGCAGACCTTCCAT
>NC_051419.1:11250665-11252092 GCF_015228065.2 Penaeus monodon | reverse complement strand
CGTCTTGTGTGCCGGACAAAGCTTCAGACGGCAAGGCAACGGACGGCAGTCTGGCCAAGTAAGACGTCGCGGTTGGAGTTGTGACCGTTTCACTGACTCCGGTCTGGCGAATTAAATTTTCCCTTTAAAAATGCCATTTAAATTTTGACCCCTTGTTGTTGATATCCAGTTTATGAATTTACATCATTATTTTTTTTTTCTTTATCTTATTTGAATTACTTACACTGCGTTGTTTACATATATGTTGTATCTATCTTATTTCCTTTTATTTGTTTGGGCTTATTTTCCCATATCTGTACTGTGGTTTAAATAGGTAATTCACTGTATTCTCCCATGCACTTTTACTTTTTATCCGGCGTCGCGGTGGAAGATATTATGCTATTTCGTCGCCTGCGCGTCCATAGCCAGGGCAAAGATTTAATTAATCTTTCATATCGTGCACCTTTGCATGCAATGGGGTTTGCGTACCTCAGGATTTAAAAAAAAAAATTATTTTGAATGGGTCTTTGGGAGGAGTAGGGACAGACCTGCAAAAGATGTAGGTTGTCATAGTGCTTGGGAAAACTGTCCTGGAATGAGACAAACAAATTAAAATTATCCTTTGGGACCAGTCGTTCTTTAAAATTAGGTCAGAGGTCAAAGTGTCTGTGTTTTCTTTACAGGTATTGTTTTGGGCCTTTTTTTCTGATTGATATCTTATTTGCATCGATAGTGAACAAACGAAAAGGCGTGAAAGGTACAGTGAGGGCATCAGAGACAGAAGAGCAACTGAGGCCGAACAGTAATGCTACATCACCAGATTCCGCAACTCGAGGATCAGCATTAAAGGAGCACAGATTCCACAAGGAGATATTCTGCGGGAAACGGCCCGCCATCCGAAGTTCCAGAAGCAGGCACCCAAGGGGTAGCATGCCCCAGGCTGCTTTCCACCAACACACCCTTCCCTCCGTATCTATCTTCACATTATCAGATAGGAGCCACTGAACCTCCTTGAGTCCACCAGAAGACTAAAGGTGCTGACCGGTGGCATCGCCCCAGACAACCATCTGCAGGGCCAGTTGAAGCAGGGGGAGAAGCATCTCCAAGCCGAGATTTGCGGCTGCACAAAAGCTGTTGTGTGTTTCTGCTTGTGGTTGTGCTGTAGATACTTCCCGTGGAACATGGTTGATGTACTTTTGAATAATAGTATTAGTAAATTCTGTGGTTCGTAAATTATTAGTACCTTGATTGAAAACTGTGAGATGCTTCAAATTTACAACTGAAAGGCAGAGGATTCCCGTGTAATATCTTATAGATGTATATTTTTTCTATGTTAAATTCACTACTTTTGACATCATCTTTGGAAATAAAAATGTTGTTCTTTGGTCCTTTTTTGTGTCTTAGTATATTTATGTTCATTTGGAGAAAATAGAATGGAGAGAGAGGGG
>NC_051419.1:11250131-11250494 GCF_015228065.2 Penaeus monodon | reverse complement strand
TTCCCAAACTCTGGTCTTGTTTAAGTAGAAATGCCATGAATATTTACAGCGTGACGATAAAGAAAACAATTGTGATGTGCGTACTCCACTAAAAAGAAAGTTAATGAAAACGTATCCCTTTAAACCCAACATGCAAATTACGCCGAGAAGGACAAAGAGACTTTTCTAAAGCCTAATGCCCTCCTGCAGCCCCTCCTACCCAGCCACAGCCGCTTCCTCATGCCCTGCCTCTCCCCTCCCTTACTGATGGGCTTTAGTCCTGATTGACATCAGACGCGGGGAAAACAAGAACAGAAAACGAGCCTCGTTTATACACTGGAAGAACAGCCCACGGACACGCACTCACGAACTCTAGTATACGCG
>NC_051419.1:11249609-11249799 GCF_015228065.2 Penaeus monodon | reverse complement strand
GTTTGTGTTGCATAAACCCTCAGCTACTGTTCCAGCGTATCCCCACGGGCTATAACCTCCACAGAAAAAAGTGTCCACGCAAATAGTGGTAAGGAAAGACGAGGACCCATGATGTGGAACGAAGGGCCCATTAGTATTAGAATGATTCCAAATAATCAGATAATATCCAAATTAACAGTGACTCATTTCT
>NC_051419.1:11249254-11249411 GCF_015228065.2 Penaeus monodon | reverse complement strand
AGCCTTGTCCCGCTTCTAATTCGACGCCGAGCGAGGACAACGCGGGCGACCTCTGCGGGCAGCGGGACAGCAGTTTCATAAGGCCCGGCCGCCCTAATCACTTTAGGAGCCATCACGGTAATGGGAAACGGCGGGACGGCCACGGACGCCCTCGGCC
>NC_051419.1:11248738-11249078 GCF_015228065.2 Penaeus monodon | reverse complement strand
AGATATCAGAATTTCGATTAATTTTCCTTGACACATTAACGTCGTCGCTGTGACGTCAAAAACAGAAAGACAATCACATATGAAGAACATTGTCCTGCTTCCAGTCCGTGGTGAGCGACTATTTCATTTCTTTAGATTTGTTGATTGTTTTGATAGCTCTTTGAATTCTAGTATCACAAAGGGTATGAATAAGGATACCAAGGAAATTCTGCCATTCTGCCGTCCGAGCGGGGGGAAGCATGAGTCTCGTAATTCCAAGTGTTTGTTTACGGTGTCACATTAATAATAATGTGATATATCAGATGTGATACATCACTGTGGACCTGCCTTAGTACTGAGG
>NC_051419.1:11248592-11248701 GCF_015228065.2 Penaeus monodon | reverse complement strand
CGACATTAAAGCTTTTCGGCACCTTAACATGAAGTAGTTGTAGACTTTACTATGATCAGTGAATACTCGTGAACAAGTATAAACGTCAAACACAAGGTGGCTCTTGGAC
>NC_051419.1:11247675-11248129 GCF_015228065.2 Penaeus monodon | reverse complement strand
GGTCGACTTCAGTGTGGAAATAAATAGTAATAGACGTTAATTTTAAAGCAAGTTCCAGAGCTCAGAACGAGGTTATCTGAAACGTGGCTCGAGAGGGAAGTTCGCGAGAGACGATGTTATGCAGAAACTGTTCTTTTCCCGAGGGCGTTTGGGAAACTGAAGTCGACTACAGTGTTCTGAATTCCCGTTTGCCGAAAAAAATCCCGCGCATGCAATTGGGCTCGTTGCAATTTACCGCTGTTGTTATTGTGAGTTTCGAAGCAATAAGGCTCGTTGGTCAAACAAGTCGTTCCTGTCATTTTTCAAATGGTCAGTCATTAAAGAGAGTCAGAATCACCGGCTCTGCCGACGGCTTGGTTTCCGGAGTTTGACGTTACAGAAAGGAGAGTAATGGTAGCGACTACAATTCAGTCATTAAGAAGGCATCTTGTGTACATCGTTCGGCCTGTATACA
>NC_051419.1:11246681-11247220 GCF_015228065.2 Penaeus monodon | reverse complement strand
GCCCACAACATCTTACTCAGGGAACCTATCATTGTCAGAGTATGCGTGGGCAAAAGAGCTCTCCTCATGCATACCAGCACTTTCCGTGGCAAGGCTTGGGGCTGACCTGCCTTATGTGCGTGCTATGAGCATGGCTCATCACTTCTGGAAAAGGTGTTTTGTTGACAATTGACAGTAATCCGCTCCGATCAGTCGATCATAGCAAGTCACGGGTTCTAAGCTTTGGACGATTCCCCGTTTGTGTGGAAGATTTGTACAGCTGCTAACTAACCTTCAGTTTTTCAAGACCTGGTAGGCCAGGAGTATGAGGCATAATTTTATATACCCCATATTTTGATCCGTGAAATCTCCGTCACGGAAAGTTTCGGTGATATTGTCGCAGTTGTGAGGCAGCAGCACAAGCCAGATTTGCAGCTCTTGGATTCGACGGAGACTTGTTATACTCGCAGCTTGTGGTTGGCAGTTAGTAGACGGCTGAGAGGCGGAAGTGGAGATAAGCAAAACGCACACAACGAACAGGATATATTTTCTTTAGCTTG
>NC_051419.1:11246386-11246637 GCF_015228065.2 Penaeus monodon | reverse complement strand
CTGGGCCTTTTGGTGCGAGGGGGGAATAAGGGTAAATAAGAGGAGGATTAGAATGGGACAAAGACTGAGAGGGAAAAGCGAAGGGAAGTCTCTTCATTTACTCAGGCCATCATTCTGTTGTTGCAAGGGCCGTAATCCCCACAGGGAAAAGAGGCGGCGGCGTCAGGACTCGACACAAGGGCTCCTAGTTGCATGCTTTATTTGGTTTGCTATCTATTTGGGTTGAGAATTTCAACGTAGCCGTCAGTTAG
>NC_051419.1:11243514-11244795 GCF_015228065.2 Penaeus monodon | reverse complement strand
TTATCACACATACATGACATGTATATATTATATAAATAGATGAATATACAATTAAATGTTTATCGATCTGTCAATCTATCAGACATATACACCAGTATTTTGAGATCGACGAATGAATATAGGTATATTTAATATTTATCTATTTATGTGTTCATGTAACAACGTGAAAGAGTGTGTACGGTAAGTGAGCTGGGCAGGTAAATGCTTTCGCATGAACTAAGCTACGTGAACATTTGCCATTCCCGCTCCATTAGAATATTACGTTGCTCATACAAGGTCTCAAGGCAGTCTTTCCGGATAAATCATGTAATAACTTTAAGAGAGGAACAGGCAACCTCGAAAAGGTATAAAGTTCAAACGCGAAGGTCAGAGGGTACAGAGGGGTGGCCTTACCCTGATGTTAATTAAATGTCGCGTATCGCCCCTAGAGTTTTCACACAGTGCGGCTCGGCGGGTGAGGGAAGGGTTCTCTGTTTGCTTTGTTCAGGCGCTCCTTTGTCGCCCAACCCGACTTTCTATTTATGTTCCGTTAATGGCTGCACATTCGTTTGCCTGGCGCTGGGACAATGTAGGTTGCGATAAAAAAACTGGCACTGATCTTTCCCGATATCTTCCCTGGAGTCACGACAACACGAATAACAGTTACTAGTCGCTGGTTGCTTCGCGTCTGACCACTTGCAGTCGCATTGTTCGTTGTCTGAAAGATGCAGGAGTTGCTACTGTGAGCTCGGGATGGAGTCAGAGCGTGCGTTCTTTATTTGTATAATTTTATGTGTATCTGGGATAAACATATGCGAATATTTTAGCCTTTGGATTCAGGTTTGTTAAAGAACAATCTCTTTTGCAGAGTTTGTTCATTTTTATACATTATCTTCTCCTTCCGTCCTCCGTCGTAACTGATCAGATTTGAATCCATTAAAAGATCGTTTTCAGAAATGTTCCATCTGGCGATTTCGATTTGCCTTCGCATTGTGTAACATCTGTAGTACAAAAAATATTCCGTATGATAAAGAAGATACAGCGACTGGAAGCAGACAAAGAAGATATAGCGAATATCGCAGATGAAGTGTGCAAAGTGAAGGCAATGCACAGTGATTAAGAGCGAATTCAAGCAGGTAAAGAAGTGCGAGGGAATAAGGGCAGTTGCGACGTAAGCAGTAAGCTCGACGGAGGGACGCGGCGAGAGGCGACGGCCGCTCGTACGGGGCGGCCTGCCCCGGATGCGGGACGCGGCGGCGTTATCACCTCCACTTCTACAGATGTTCACGGAACTCTTTTTCG
>NC_051419.1:11242879-11243371 GCF_015228065.2 Penaeus monodon | reverse complement strand
AATGTTCACGTCCTTCTCCCGAGGAAACGTTATGGGCTTGTCTTTTGCCTTCGTCAGCGCATAGCCTTCCTTATTGCATTCCTTTCCGCGTGGCAGGGGCCGCGAGGCGAAGGAGGCGGGGAAGACAGAGTTCAATCCCGTATTCCCTGCTTATGTTTGTTTTTCCCCTTTGATGATATGGGTCTAGAAATGCTTTACTGTTTTGATATTTTTAAAAAGGAATATTTAGGATACAATTGTAGAAGAATATGAATATGAAAAGTAATATCTTCTTTAGCATTTTGTTGTTTAGCTTTAGTATAAACAATAATTAAATAAGAAATGCGGCGCCACATGCCATCGGGTTCCCTCTAACCTCTGTATGCCATTCTCTTGACTAATATAATATGTAACAGAGAATCCATTACATATCGCAGCCGAAAAGAGAGGTATTATCGGCTTAATGAATACCACGAGAAACAAACAAGCAAGCAGAGTAATGTCTATTGGCGG
>NC_051419.1:11240937-11241688 GCF_015228065.2 Penaeus monodon | reverse complement strand
CCTTCCTCGAAAAAGAGAAACACATTGAACAAGATTAAAACTAGTTCTTGGTGTTGCAAACATCCCTGTGTTACCTCGTTTGATACAGCTCTGTCTATGCTTTACATCTCCATGCCCTACATTCGTCTTCCTTTTACTTTATCTGTATTTCAAAGAGAGAGAAGGGTGATTTTTTCTTATCTTTTTTACATTGAGGTTTAACCTTTTGTGTCTACGGTAAAGAATGGTCATTATGCTAACTTCCTGTTAGTATAATGTCTCGTTTGTCTGCCGTGAAAGGTTCTGCTTCTCGTGCAGATTTATTCCTCCGAGAATGCTCTCGAATGGCTCTTGCGGCGACTGACAAATTGGACCAATTGTTGTGATAATAACCAACCCTGAATTTCTCGTTTATAACCGTGCGGTAAACTCATTTGTGGACAAGTAAAATAAACAGTACAAGAGCGCGACACAAGCAGTGACTGACACAAGTGTGTATGCGCGTGGCTGAGGCAAGACAAAACAGCCACAAGATGCACATACGCGACTTTGCTTGGCCGTTTGCACAAGGAAATGCACACGTGCAAACGGTGCCGAAGGGTTTGCGACTGAGCCTGCATTGCCGGCAATATCGCAAATGTGCATTGGAGTACTTGTGGAAATGGAATCCAATTTATATAAAAGATATTCAACAGCAATTCTCTAGAAGTGTTTTCCCACCCTGAAAGTTAGAGCTGAAGATGATGCCCACAGAGATATGCACTGGACACAG
>NC_051419.1:11240423-11240780 GCF_015228065.2 Penaeus monodon | reverse complement strand
GGTTGATAGGATTAATGCTAATAAAAAGATAAGTCGGGAAATTGATGTTAACATACGCACAAATAAATGTGTAATTTATATATAAACATGGACTGGATACTTATAATTGCACATTTCACATTACCCACAAACACAAAAACAGACACGCAGGCGCGCGCGCATGTATGTATACATGGAAACGAGCCGCACCAAATAAAATCATTCCCACATCCACAGACACAGACGCAAAAGCAAGCACACGAACAACGACGTGGGCGGCTGTGTCAAGGTAACGCGTCCCTCGCAGTGTCCAAGCAGTCCAGTCCGGGGGTCGTGCGCAGAAGAAAAGTTTGTCGGCGCTCTGGCCTCCGCTCGTGC
>NC_051419.1:11239436-11239525 GCF_015228065.2 Penaeus monodon | reverse complement strand
GAGGTGAAGGGAATCCATCAAAAATATTGGCCGGATGATATCTGTGCGTCGTTCGAATGAAATTCGAAGGTCCTTCGGCTCCCTTCAAA
>NC_051419.1:11239080-11239342 GCF_015228065.2 Penaeus monodon | reverse complement strand
TCAGCTCCCCTTAAGATTCTTTTGGTGCGTCTCCTTGGCTTATTTAGATCCCTTCTCGCGCTCCATATTTCGGCTGTCTCCGCTCATCGCTGCTCGTAAAAGCGGGATTTAGATCGACTTCATAAAGCGAGTTGAGCTGCGAAGCCTACACGCACTGTGACGCATGGCAGATTTCTCTTTCTTACTTAATTTTTCAAGAGAAATAACTTTATTAGACTGCCGTATGCGCTTCCAGGGAAGGCATAAAGCTCAGAAAAAAATC
>NC_051419.1:11238897-11239001 GCF_015228065.2 Penaeus monodon | reverse complement strand
AGCGTGAAAAAATGGATACGAAGGGTTATATGATACAGCTGAATGGGAAGCGCAAAGACAAATATACTAAAAAGTGCCTCAGTCCGTGTTGATGTAATCGTTAC
>NC_051419.1:11234629-11235250 GCF_015228065.2 Penaeus monodon | reverse complement strand
GGTTACAGTGTGACCTGTCACTGGAGTCGTGGCACGGCCTAGGCTCCTTTCATAACGGTCTGCGGGTCTATAAACAAAGCTGTTTATGGCGTCATATGTGACATGGTCTGACACCTGGACTATGTCGTCGCTATTCCGGTTATGTATTGATCTGTCGGTATGAATGTTCAGGTATGTTAGTAGAAATATCATTCTACTTGCAATGCCATATTCTTTGTATATTTCAACATTAAGCTTCATTTCAGCGTTTCCTATAGTAACAATGAGATCTATCTGCTTGCGCATCTGTCTACCTCTATCTATGTTTGTTTATCCATTTCTCTCTCTTTATATCCTTCTGCCAGTCCCAGTCCGGAATCCGTCTCGCGTTCTCGTCCCAGGACGTGTGCTCTTGATCTGGGAACAGATGGTCGCACGGACCCGAGCACAACAAGCCTTCATCACAACATAAACATAGTCCTTGATACGACATTCCCTAGGAAACGGATGGTATGAATGTTGAACATGTGACTAATAACTGAATGACTGGTTGACTATACAGTGTCGTTGTCGACTGGTTGAGTCGGTGGATTCTATTTGGTTCGTCATATGCACTGCCTTGAAGGTAATGCGATGATGGTG
>NC_051419.1:11233345-11234591 GCF_015228065.2 Penaeus monodon | reverse complement strand
GAGTCATTTTGAAATTTTGTAAACCAGATGAATTTCGGTTGTTTGAATGGCTGATGTAATAATGATTGTTTTTTCTGGATGTTTAATTTGAATAACTAATTCACAGTTTCTCAAACATCTCATGCGAAAAAAACGGTAAGTTTTTAGCAGTGTGGTAGGATAAATGTGTATTATTACTTGTTTACGTTGCGGAAAACAGTGATTTATACCTGAAAATATATCGAACGTAATAAAAGTTTATTTCACATTTAAACTGCACGGTGTGTCGTCTATTCATACTGTGCTTCAGTTATTATGACGGGAATTAATAATTCAAATGCTATAATTAAAAGTCTGTCACAATAGGTACAGCACTTTGCTTTGTGCGTAAACGTCTTTTGTGAGCGTGCTCGAGCTTGGGCTCGAAAGGGAGTATAATCTAGTAGAACGTACTGTAGGTATATCAGTGTGCGTAGATGCTGGCGCTTGGGCATATTTTACCGCACTGCAGTAGAGAGACATTAGAAAATGGCAAGGGCGTCGTAGACCTTGTAGAAAACCATATATTTCTTCAAGCTTAATTTACGAGTAAACAACTTCGCCTGGTCTGCGTTTTGCGAAAATTCTACTAGAGTTCTTATTAAAGTGCATTATGCCTTTTATTGTGTATTTCTGTACCTCTAATTGTTATTTTTTCCTTTGAGAAATATTACATATTGGTTCTATAAATTCTAGACTCCTTCCGCTAAACGAGCTCGTGAAGTACAGCCTTATCTTAGCCGTTCCGTCCAGTCACTTTCCCATAGAACCCTCTGGAACACTGTATGACCTCCTCTGCCTTTTGTTTGATAATGGTTGTGTCTAAGAGAGAGCGGGATTTCCCGCCGAGGTTTTCCCGTCCAGGTGATTTACAGGCCAATAAATAACCCACGTGGCTCAGCCACAGCATGAGGGCCTCGGAATGGAGGAAAGGCTGGTGATTATTATTGCTCTTTTTTATTCCTTGCGTTTCTTTCTTGCGCTCTTCTCCTTGGAATGGTCGGCTTGTCTTCCTTTGCCCTCTCTTGTTTTACTTTATTTCGCGTATGAATTAGGTTGTTTTTTCTTTCATGATCATCGTGTCAGTTAATGAAAATAAGGGCAAGTTCGTCGAAAGAACGAAGGGGGTGGGGCAGCGAAGGCCAGTACAATTTCAAGCACAATTAAATCCACGAGCCGTGGGTGCTCTCACGTTTCATTCCGTTGCCGTACATGTACTGTGAGACAT
>NC_051419.1:11232750-11233176 GCF_015228065.2 Penaeus monodon | reverse complement strand
TTAGAAAAAATAAAGGGGGGAGGCAGGAAAGAATGAGGAAAGCAATAAGAATGGAGAGAGAGATTAAGAGAAAAGGGACATAAATAAAACATTGCAAAGATTGTCAGAGTCCACACCTCTGGATTCGGCGGTTGTTTTCAAGGCAATCTGGCGCCGACCGCGAGCGGGTACCGCCGTCCCAACTGTAGCGAGGCTCTCGAACCCTGCGCGAAATGGATTTAGGAACCTCCGAGGATCAAGTGCAGTCTTCTCCCCATTCTCCTCACTCCTTTCCCATCGAGGCGTAAACAACTGGCGTGGAAGAGACTCGAGGCAAATATTTTGCCTCTAAGTGTTACCGCGAGGGTCCGAGGGACCAGTGCTGCTGGCCAGCGGCCGCCATGCTCCCTTCTTCTGCATTGGCATCGGGTCCGTGTATTGTGTATT
>NC_051419.1:11232495-11232605 GCF_015228065.2 Penaeus monodon | reverse complement strand
TCTTACTGTTCCTCCACTCCCCCCTTGGAAGTCCAGCTACTTCAGTTATACATGTGTGTGTGTGTGTGACTGAAGTAGCACTTCCCCCTTGGAAGTCCAGCTACTTCAGT
>NC_051419.1:11231259-11232269 GCF_015228065.2 Penaeus monodon | reverse complement strand
CGTAAAACTGTGCTGGACTTGCACAGGGGAAGCAGTAAGAATCTTAATTGTAGCGTTGCAACAAAATTCATCGTGGGTAGACTCAAACTAAACTATGATTCATTTAATATATAAATTTAACCAAACGTTTCGGGCGTACTTCTACTTATTTTCAAAAATTTTCAAATATGGACAATTCAGTGAGATAATAAATACATCTTGGTAATTATATGTTAATAAATCATAAACTGTTAGAATAGTAATTGAAACAATAATCTAATAAGAAAATTATATGGCCTTTGCTAAAGGACATTATATAGCATTTATAGTGCTTATTTTACAACAGAGAACTAGAAGTTGTACTGGTTTCTTGAGAATGTTACATTTCATTTTACTATAAATGTAATATATCACCAAATGTAATTTATCACAAATCTATCACATTTAAGGCAATTACAGCTAATATAGGAAATCACAGACATTGTACACAGTAACATATGTGGATGGATTGACTATCATTAATAAACAAATGTGGAAAATATTTCCTTAAATTACGATTTAATACAGACATACAGACAAAGAGTATCATGATGAGCGGGAAACCGACTGACAATTTTGTAATATAAAATTATAATCCTGAATTTTCACAGGTTGCTTATTACTTACCATAAAATTAACAAAATTCTATGGTTTAAAGGCTGCGCAGCATGGAATCGCGGATCACACGAGGCCAAGGGACAGAGAGAGAAGGGTCGTCAAAAAGAAAACCACTTTCAGTGAAACATAGGTTGGACTATGTGTTGTTAAGGTTAGGCTTTTCTTTCCAAATCCATAAACTAGTTAAAAGATTTCAGAATCCTATGTAGAATAGGAATGATTTGTTTGCTCTGAGTGAATTCTAACTGAGGATTTCGTTGGTGTTGTCTTCAAATATGGACAATTCAGTTGAGATAATTGTATGTTAATAAATCGTAAAATGTTAGAACAGTAATCGAAACATTAATTTAATAAGTAAACTTTTAGAACTTAAT
>NC_051419.1:11230489-11230937 GCF_015228065.2 Penaeus monodon | reverse complement strand
ACTGTTCTTGAGGAAATGTTTCTTCGTATTTGTCATCCCAAACAGCATTTTCGGCCGCATCCGCAAATTTCCCTTCATCAGAAAATACAGTTTGTGTGAGTTAGAAGCATGCCGGTGTTCCATAATTTACATGATAAAACAAAGTTTTTGGTTGATTATCGGGAAAAGGGAAACGCTGCGTCGTTATTACTCCGCATCGCCCAGTTGCCTTTTGGGGTCCAACGACGCTCGTTGCCACTTAAGTGTCGTTTGCGTAAAACGCCGAGGACAGGAAAAAACAGCAAGAAAAAACAGGGGCAGTGTAGAAGTGCGGCGGACACAGAACCCTGAGTTTTGGGGCACAGCAAAGATTTTACGTATATTAGTCTAGTTAAAATTGGGTTGCCCCGAAGAAATATACTTTTGGGAATTTTGATATAAAAAGAGGCGAGGTAGAAAGGGTAAAAGG
>NC_051419.1:11229504-11229757 GCF_015228065.2 Penaeus monodon | reverse complement strand
AAATTTTTTTTTGAGGTTTGGTTTATCATGATATTCATTTTTATACTTTTTAGTTTTTTTGTGTTTCCATGAAAAAAACAGCAATAGTGGAATGCTATGTAAAAGACAACATTTTTTGGGTTTTAAACGTGGGAATTTATAAGCTTTTGCTCTCTCTCAATGCGGGCATTTAAAGTTTTTAAAACTCCCAAACTTTATTTTAACTCAATTAGATTTTAAAAGTATGTAAAGTTGCCTTAAAAAAAAATAATGA
>NC_051419.1:11229380-11229461 GCF_015228065.2 Penaeus monodon | reverse complement strand
AACTATTGCAATATTTTCCCCCCCAAAAGGTTTTAGAGGGTTTTGGATATTAATCTCTCTCTCCTCCTCTCTTCCCCTCTC
>NC_051419.1:11226067-11226688 GCF_015228065.2 Penaeus monodon | reverse complement strand
GGTTACAGTGTGACCTGTCGCTGGAGTCGTGGCACGGCCTAAGCTCCTTTCATGACGGTCTGCGGGTCTATAAACAAAGCTGTTTATGGCGTCATATGTGACATGGTCTGACACCTGGACTATGTCGTCGCTATTCCGGTTATGTATTGATCTGTCGGTATGAATGTTCAGGTATGTTAGTAGAAATATCATTCTACTTGCAATGCCATATTCTTTGTATATTTCAACATTAAGCTTCATTTCAGCGTTTCCTATAGTAACAATGAGATCTATCTGCTTGCGCATCTGTCTACCTCTATCTATGTTTGTTTATCCATTTCTCTCTCTTTATATCCTTCTGCCAGTCCCAGTCCGGAATCCGTCTCGCGTTCTCGTCCCAGGACGTGTGCTCTTGATCTGGGAACAAATGGTCGCACGGACCCGAGCACAACAAGCCTTCATCACAACATAAACATAGTCCTTGATACGACATTCCCTAGGAAACGGATGGTATGAATGTTGAACATGTGACTAATAACTGAATGACTGGTTGACTATACAGTGTCGTTGTCGACTGGTTGAGTCGGTGGATTCTATTTGGTTCGTCATATGCACTGACGTGAAGGTAATGCGATGATGGTG
>NC_051419.1:11224781-11226029 GCF_015228065.2 Penaeus monodon | reverse complement strand
GAGTCATTTTGAAATTTTGTAAACCAGATGAATTTCGGTTTTTTGAATGGCTGATGTAATAATGATTGTTTTTTCTGGATGTTTAATTGAATAACTAATTCACAGTTTCTCAAACTATCTCATGCGAAAAACCGATAAGTTTTTTAGCAGTGTGGTAGGATAGATGTGTATTATTATTTGTTTACGTTGCGGAAAACAGTGATTTATACCTGAAAATATATCGAACGTAATAAAAGTTTATTTCACATTTAAACTGCACGGTGTGTCGTCTATTCATACTGTGCTTCAGTTATTATGACGGGAATTAATAATTCAAATGCTATAATTAAAAGTCTGTCACAAAAGGTACAGCACTTTGCTTTGTGCGTAAACGTCTTTTGTGAGCGTGCTCGAGCTTGGGCTCGAAAGGAGTATAATCTAGTAGAACGTACTGTAGGTATATCAGTGTGCGTAGATGCTGGCGCTTGGGCATATTTTACCGCACTGCAGTAGAGAGACATTAGAAAATGGCAAGGGCGTCGTAGACCTTGTAGAAAACCATATATTTCTTCAAGCTTAATTTACGAGTAAACAACTTCGCCTGGTCTGCGTTTTGCGAAAATTCTACTAGAGTTCTTATTAAAGTGCATTATGCCTTTTATTGTGTATTTCTGTACCTCTAATTGTTATTTTTTCCTTTGAGAAATATTACATATTTGGTTCTATAAATTCTAGACTCCTTCCGCTAAACGAGCTCGTGAAGTACAGCCTTATCTTAGCCGTTCCGTCCCAGTCACTTTCCCATAGAACCCTCTGGAACACTGTATGACCTCCTCTGCCTTTTGTTTTGATAATGGTTGTGTCTAAGAGAGAGCGGGATTTCCCGCCGAGGTTTTCCCGTCCAGGTGATTTACAGGCCAATAAATAACCCACGTGGCTCAGCCACAGCATGAGGGCCTCGGAATGGAGGAAAGGCTGGTGATTATTATTGCTCTTTTTTATTCCTTGCGTTTCTTTCTTGCGCTCTTCTCCTTGGAATGGTCGGCTTGTCTTCCTTTGCCCTCTCTTGTTTTACTTTATTTCGCGTATGAATTAGGTTGTTTTTTCTTTCATGATCATCGTGTCAGTTAATGAAAATAAGGGCAAGTTCGTCGAAAGAACGAAGGGGGTGGGGCAGCGAAGGCCAGTACAATTTCAAGCACAATTAAATCCACGAGCCGTGGGTGCTCTCACGTTTCATTCCGTTGCCGCACATGTACTGTGAGACAT
>NC_051419.1:11224188-11224614 GCF_015228065.2 Penaeus monodon | reverse complement strand
TTAGAAAAAATAAAGGGGGGAGGCAGGAAAGAATGAGGAAAGCAATAAGAATGGAGAGAGAGATTAAGAGAAAAGGGACATAAATAAAACATTGCAAAGATTGTCAGAGTCCACACCTCTGGATTCGGCGGTTGTTTACAAGGCAATCTGGCGCCGACCGCGAGCGGGTACCGCCGTCCCAACTGTAGCGAGGCTCTCGAACCCTGCGCGAAATGGATTTAGGAACCTCCGAGGATCACGTGCAGTCTTCTCCCCATTCTCCTCACTCCCTTCCCATCGAGGCGTAAACAACTGGCGTGGAAGTGACTCGAGGCAAATATTTTGCCTCTAAGTGTTACCGCGAGGGTCCGAGGGACCAGTGCTGCTGGCCAGCGGCCGCCATGCTCCCTTCTTCTGCATTGGCATCGGGTCCGTGTATTGTGTATT
>NC_051419.1:11223934-11224044 GCF_015228065.2 Penaeus monodon | reverse complement strand
TCTTACTGTTCCTCCACTCCCCCCTTGGAAGTCCAGCTACTTCAGTTATACATGTGTGTGTGTGTGTGACTGAAGTAGCACTTCCCCCTTGGAAGTCCAGCTACTTCAGT
>NC_051419.1:11222750-11223756 GCF_015228065.2 Penaeus monodon | reverse complement strand
CGTAAAACTGTGCTGGACTTGCACAGGGGAAGCAGTAAGAATCTTAATTGTAGCGTTGCAACAAAATTCATCGTGGGTAGACTCAAACTAAAGTATGATTCATTTAATATATAAATTTAACCAAACGTTTCGGGCGTACTTCTACTTATTTCAATTTTTTTCAAATATGGACAATTCAGTGAGATAATAAATACATCTTGGTAATTATATGTTAATAAATCATAAACTGTTAGAATAGTAATTGAAACAATAATCTAATAAGAAAATTATATGGCCTTTGCTAAAGGACATTATATAGCATTTATAGTGCTTATTTACAACAGAGAACTAGAAGTTGTACTGGTTTCTTGAGAATGTTACATTTCATTTTACTATAAATGTAATATATCACCAAATGTAATTTATCACAAATCTATCACATTTAAGCAATCAGCTAATATAGGAAATCACAGACATTGTACACAGTAACGACATAAAATATGGAATTGTTTCTAAGAGGATGATTTGGAAAATATTTCCTTAAATTACGATTTAATACAAGACATACAGACAAAGAGTATCATGATGAGCGGGAAAGCCGACTGACAATTTGTAATATAAAATTATAATCCTTGAATTTTCACAGGTTGCTTATTACTTACCATAAAATTAACAAAATTCTATGGTTTAAAGGCTGCGCTGCATGGAATCGCGGATCACACGAGGCCAAGGGACAGAGAGAGAAGGGTCGTCAAAAAGAAAACCACATTCAGTGAAACATAGGTTGGACTATGTGTTGTTAAGGTTAGGCTTTTCTTTCCAAATCCATAAACTAGTTAAAAGATTTCAGAGTCCTCTGTAGAATAGGAATGATTTGTTTGCTCTGAGTGAATTCTAACTGAGGATTTCGTTGGTGTTGTCTTCAAATATGGACAATTCAGTTGAGATAATTGTATGTTAATAAATCGTAAAATGTTAGAACAGTAATCGAAACATTAATTTAATAAGTAAACTTTTAGAACTTAAT
>NC_051419.1:11222015-11222462 GCF_015228065.2 Penaeus monodon | reverse complement strand
CGTGTCTACGTGTACTGTTCTTGAGGAAATGTTTCTTCGTATTTGTCATCCCAAACAGCATTTTCGGCCGCATCCGCAAATTTCCCTTCATCAGAAAATACAGTTTGTGTGAGTTAGAAGCATGCCGGTGTTCCATAATTTACATGATAAAACAAAGTTTTTGGTTGATTATCGGGAAAAGGGAAACGCTGCATCGAAAGTCGTTATTACTCCGCATCGCCCAGTTGCCTTTTGGGGTCCAACGACGCTCGTTGCCACTTAAGTGTCGTTTGCGTAAAACGCCGAGGACAGGAAACAGCAAGATGAAAACAGTGGCAGTGTAGAAGTGTCAGGCGGGCACAGAAGCCTGAGTTTGGGCATCAGCAAAGATTATATACGTATATTGGTCTAGTTAAAATTGGGTTGCACCCGAAGAAATATACTGTTGAATTTGATATCAAAAGAGGC
>NC_051419.1:11220847-11221216 GCF_015228065.2 Penaeus monodon | reverse complement strand
ATTTGTTGTTGATGGTTAGGTTTATCATGATATACTCATTCTATCACTTATTAGCTTTTATGTGTTTCCATGCAAACACAGCAATATGCTGGAATGCTATTGTAAAGACAACATTTTTTTGGTTTCAAATCAGTGTGGAATTTATAAGCTTTTGCTCTCATCATCAATGACGTCATTAATAGTTATTAAAACTCCCAAACTTTATTTTAACTCAATTAGATATAATGTATGTAAAGTTTCGCCTTAAAAAGATATAATGATTTTTAGATTTTTGTAAGTTCGTGCATTTTTTTTTTTTTTTTAACTATCTGCAATATTTTCCCCCAAATGGTCTTTGAGAGGATTTTGGATATGTTAATCTCTCTCTCT
>NC_051419.1:11219654-11220057 GCF_015228065.2 Penaeus monodon | reverse complement strand
GTTAGTGCGTGCATGCGTAAGGTGCGTGCACGTGAATTCCCTGTCAGCGAAGCGTTTTGACGCCTCGTTCGAGGCAACTTTGTTGGGTGGCCGTCGTGTTCTCGCCAAATGGCTGCGTCGCCGCCCGTCCTGCCTTCGAAGAATAATGGGCAGCGGCAGGAGTGCGGGCGCTTTGGGACTGAATAAGTAATTTAGTCGGAACATATTCATATCTAGTGCTTATTGAAGTGACTACTTTTAGGTGTCTTATATCTAGATAGAGCAATAGGCCTGTGTGGAACCCATTACTTTGATTCACTTAATTCGGTAACAAATTTTGTTTGAGATATAATAGTTTACTCCCTTAAGTTCTAAAATCAAAAACAAGAAATATTTTTAAATAATTTGACGTTATGATTTGGGG
>NC_051419.1:11219064-11219476 GCF_015228065.2 Penaeus monodon | reverse complement strand
TTCCCCCTAACCTCTCATCCTTTTCTCACGTTCTCTCTCTCATGTTTACCTTTTTCACTGCCGGCTGTTGGTCTCGGCTGCTCCGTAGGGCATCTGGCTGCTCCGTGTGCGACGCCCACCACACCTCCGTTCGTATCCGCCACACCTGTCTGAGGCTGACCCCTATGCCTGATACCAGATCATCTGTCTCATACTTGCGCTGACGACACCTGCGCTCGTGGCTGACACTCGAAGCCGTGACCAACGCTCACGTTAAGGTATAACTCGGGAGTCACCTTCCTAGGCACTCTGCCGGCTGTCTTTTCTAAGGTCACGCCTCACTCACCGACCTCTTAGGTCACTCGCGCACCTTCACCTCATCACTGTGGTGGTCACCAACACTTTCTAGATGCACTGCTCGCTCCCAAAGGAG
>NC_051419.1:11218819-11219038 GCF_015228065.2 Penaeus monodon | reverse complement strand
GCACAAAGTGTACGCAATTATATGTTGGGTTTATTCCGTCTTGTTCTCTTTGTTTTTGTATATCTTAGACATCTCAATTAATCTCTTCCTCCCTCGTCCGTGGGCGGGCCTGGAACGGAGGCAGTGCCGGGAGAGAGCGGAGACGCGTGTGTGGCCTCCTCGGCCGCTGCGGACTGACTGAAGCCTCACCACAAACCCGACCCTCGTTCCCCTCGCCGC
>NC_051419.1:11218519-11218722 GCF_015228065.2 Penaeus monodon | reverse complement strand
AAAGGCTAGGGAGGGAAAGAGTGAGAGATAAGGAGATATAGAGGAGGTAAATAAATAAATAAGGGGAGGGAGAGATCTGAAGAGATGAGGGAAATAGAAAGAACAGTGAGGGAGACTAGGGAGATTTTTCTTTCTTGTCTGATGGAGAGAGTAGAAAGAAAGGAGACATATAGTGAGAATAGAGAGGAAAAACGGAGGAAGGG
>NC_051419.1:11216835-11217457 GCF_015228065.2 Penaeus monodon | reverse complement strand
GGGGGGCAGAGGCAGAGAACGAGGGGCTAAAAGAGGAAGCCTGCGCAGGGATTATTGAGTATTTTCATGCACTGCTTGCCTGCTTGTTTATCTGGCTAAACGTTCGCTAATGCATATGAAGCATTTTATCCCCAGGAGAAATATATATCTTGAAAGCCGGCAGAAGACCTTTTCTCCCTAGATGTCCCTCGTTTTCCCCTAACATGTCCCGCACCCCTTCGGGCCTCGAACCGAGCAGAGTGCCTCCCCCTCGAGACCAGCTGGTGGGACCCCTGGCCACCAGCTGGCCCTTTCCCTCTCGGTCTCTGACCCTCTCCCCTGCTCATTTTCTCTCTCTGGTCCTCTTCCTTGCTCACTTACTCTCTCTGTGGCTCCCTCCACTTTCACTCTATCTATTTGGCTCTCTCTGGTCCGTACTCTCGTTCTCTCCTTTTTATGTTTTTTCGTCTTTCTCCCTTTCTCTGTATAACATTTCTTTGGCACCCTCTCTCTATTTCCATATCCCCATTCTCTCTTTTTCTTTGTGGTTTGTCCCAATTTTCCATAATGAGTTGCGACTGTATTTCATTGAATGAGCTGCCAGCTGTCTGGATTACAGTTTTCAGAATGATGAATGAACATT
>NC_051419.1:11215409-11216618 GCF_015228065.2 Penaeus monodon | reverse complement strand
TGGGACGGAAGGGCAGCCCCGATAACAAGGGCGATCGCTGAAAGCCAGCGTGCGGCCGAGGCGCCTGAGGGCTGGCGGCGCGCACGCTGGCTGCGGCGGGATTACTTGCATGTCATCCCCGGCTGAGAACAAAGCCAGTGCATGAGGGGAGTGCATGAAGGGTATTGCATGAGGGGATTGCATGAGCCAGTCGGGATGCAGAACAGGGATTACCGCATCACAGGGCGGTGGCCTAGTATAGGGATATACGGGAAGGGAGGGGGGGGGCGAAGGTTGGTGTGGGGCGGTTGAGGAGGGGAGAGCGTTTGTATTTGTGAGAGAAGGAGGAAGAGGAGGGTAGTGTGCGTGGGTGGGGTGGGAGGGGTTAGCTTCTAGGATTTGTATGGGATGAATGTGTGTAGAGATGGGGGATGTGTTGATAGATTTCCTTTTGTGTATGTTGTCAGGAGGTTGATATGTTTGTTTGCGAGTATGTTTGTCTTTTTGGGTTTGTGTTGGCATGTGCATGTTCACGTGTCTTTCCAAATATGATTGTATGGATATATATGTGCATATGTGTATGCACGTGTTCAGTGTGTGAAGCGCTGGCGTGAGCGACGGGAAGGATAGGCCAGGGAGCGCCGAAACGGTAACCGGATTACAGCGCGGGCTTCTGAATTCCAAGTGATTCCTCGCACATCCGGATGCGACTGTAGTACTCTCCTCTCCCCTCCCTCTGATATGGCACGATCGCTCGTCGATAGCCGGGTATGCTGAAGGTGACGATAGAATATGCCCCTCCTACTCGCCCCGCTCGCAATTGCCTAGCATGGCGAACTCTCTGGTGAGCATGTTTCACTTCCGTTGCTCTTCGCTGTACGGAGGGCGAAGCGAGGGCATACAGATCAGGAGGGAGGGAGAAGAAAAGGAGGAAGAGGGAGAGGGAAGGAGGAAGAGGGAGAAGAAAGGAGGGAGGGGGAAGAGAGAAAGGGATGGAGAAAGAGGGAAAGGGAAGGAGGAAGAGGGAAGGGGGAAAGGGAGGGAAGAGGAAAAGGGAGGAAGGAAGAGAGAGAGGGAAAGGGAAAGAGAGGGAGGAAGAGGAAGAGGGAAAGGGAAAGAGAGGGAGGAAGAGGGAAAGTGAAAGGGAGGGAGGAAGAGAGAAGAGGGAAAGGGAAGGTGGAAGAGGGAAGAGGGAAAGGGAGGGAGGGAGGAAGAAGGAAAAGGAGAGGG
>NC_051419.1:11212955-11213232 GCF_015228065.2 Penaeus monodon | reverse complement strand
CTCATCGACATAAAGAGAGTAAACATTGAGACGTAAACGAAATGGAAAGACGAAGATCGCGATGGTAACCGAGGCTCGGTTGCCATAGCAACGACGACGCGACGGTGTGGGTGTCCAGCGGCAGGGGGGGGTAGGGGGCAGGGAAACGGGGGTTCGTGGATAAACCGGAGTGTGATTAAGGCGAACGCCCACTGTATCACAGGGAAGGACTTCGGCGACGTCTTTGGATGCGGCCATTCTTATTCCCTCCCCCATTCCTTCGTGGCCGAGAAGGTCA
>NC_051419.1:11212572-11212637 GCF_015228065.2 Penaeus monodon | reverse complement strand
GTAACATCATATTAGATTTTTTTCTGGCTGACCAACCGCGGGTAGCCGGTTCCCTTCTGCCCTTA
>NC_051419.1:11211809-11212355 GCF_015228065.2 Penaeus monodon | reverse complement strand
GAGTAGAAATGCCGGCAGCGTGAAAGCGAAGAACGGGGGAATCCACAGACCTGCGACGGAAGAGAAGCGAGGGAGCGCAAAAAGTGCGAGCTCTGGCCCTCTGCCGCAGTTTCCCGATTGTTGCAAGAGAGCGTTTGCTCGCGCTCTTTATTTATTTGTTTCAAAATGCTGAAGCTTCTAGGCTTTCAGGTTTCGGTAGCTGTACAAATCACTCCAACATCCGCATCATGTGCGCATATGTTCATGCAGATTTTCGCCGTGATTTAGGCACACGTGCACGAGTACTGACGCTCGGTGCAGACATGTCTCCGAAACCCTTTGTTCGTCTTGGCCGTGTGAGTCGCAGCTCCGTCTGCGTGTCCGTAGGCCTTCGCCTCTCTTCTCCTCCTCCCTCCGCGCCCTTCTTCGCCCCAAGGTCTCCCACCAGGAAGAATAATGGGAGCTGTAACTTATTACTGTTAATTACTGAAGTTATTTGTTAATTTCATAAGTTCAGAGCGGGAGAAATACGGCACCAGATCCGAAGGCTTTTCTCAGCTCAGAACT
>NC_051419.1:11211566-11211761 GCF_015228065.2 Penaeus monodon | reverse complement strand
TAGAAATGTGTTAAGTATCTTTATCTCTTATGGCATGTAGTTTCGTTGGTATCCACATTTGCAGTGGATGGATATAAAAAGTAATATCAAAGAGAACATGAAAATACCAAGACACGCGGATTTATATACTGTAGATTCAGCTGACTGAGGTGAGACTGATCCCTGGTGCAACCAGAATATTTTTCGTAGGCAGTA
>NC_051419.1:11210457-11210646 GCF_015228065.2 Penaeus monodon | reverse complement strand
ACAAGAGTGAAGAAAGAAAGAAAATGAGTCCCAGAGAGGAGTCAGTTACTCACCTGTCGTTGAGGCTCTCATGAAACGGCTGGCAGAGGCCAAGGGTGTGGGAGATGAAGCGGAAATAGAAAGATGAATGTTACTAGCGAAGGTAAAGGACGAAACGATTAGGAGGGAAGAGATCGGCAGAGGCATTGG
>NC_051419.1:11209723-11210420 GCF_015228065.2 Penaeus monodon | reverse complement strand
GGGAAGATGGTTGCCATGGCTACAGAGTGGCAGGGATCACAGCTGTTGCTTCGTGTGATGCATTGCGTAACACGAGTTCGCGGAGCCAAGCCTCTCCTTGCGACCGGCCGATCCACGCTTTCAAGGCCTACGGGCTTCACTTCGGTCGTGGCTGCTGTCGGCTTGTCAGTCTGTGTGCTGGCAGTGTGCCTGTCTGTTTTTGTTCTTATCCTGCCCATCACTATATCTGTCTCTATCCATGTTTCTGGCTGTTTTTCAGTGTGTCCGTCTGTGTCTGCAGTTCAGTCTTTCTCCTTTTTTTTTAGGTTTAGGTGAAAGTTATGCGTGAAAGAAATCAAGACTTTTTGCGCAAATGCATGCAAATTTGTATGTGAGTTTTACAGTCCATGTTTATGCGTGCATGCGCGTGGACCTTCGTGCTTCTTCATATGTATGCATGTGCGATAGTGCAAAAAAAAAAAAGGTACGCGTGTATTTGTGGAAATATTGATTCAGATCTGTGTGCTCTTCTCTTTTTCGGGTGGGGGGCGGGGGGGGCTATTATGCCGTTACATGCGGTTCAGAAATATGCTTTTGATGCAAGTGAGGCATAATGGACAGCGATCTGGTGCTCTCAGGCAATAACTTTTTTTTCCAAACTTTTCCGTCCGGCCAAACATAAACAAAACAAAAGCGAAAGAAAAATAAAACAGCAGCG
>NC_051419.1:11209517-11209680 GCF_015228065.2 Penaeus monodon | reverse complement strand
ATGGTAAAAGAAAACACGCAAGACTGTCTTACGTATTAGCATAGTTTCAGGTATACGTGTGCATGTGTTCATATACAAACATACTAGCGAATACTGACGTTTTGCGATGGTCATTAAGGTAAGTTAAGAAACACATGAACACGCACATGCGCACGCACGCACT
>NC_051419.1:11204829-11205592 GCF_015228065.2 Penaeus monodon | reverse complement strand
CAGAGAATGTTACTGAAATTGTCATATCTAATAGTTGAGATTGAATAAATTTGTAGATAAAGAGCTGTATAAAGCCAGTGAAGTTGATGATGGGAGCGATGAGAGCTTATTATATTCAGCAGCATTTCCTTTCACAAAATTTTGTAAATTTGTAAGAAAGGAAGCTTCAAAGGCATGCAACCCATTACCTTCAATTACTGCAGTTCAAGGTAAAGGTGTTAGAGGTAATAATCTACAGTAGCTGAATATTTACAAAAAAAAATGTAATTGAAGAGCATTGTCACAGAAACCAATAAAATTGATAATAGAATGAGTGATAATGGCAGATTTTGCCGTTAGCTACATACTCTTAATTAATTGTAATAAGTTTCTAAGTTTGGATTTCATAGGCAAAAAGAAATTTGTTGATATACACATGTCAAGATATTGCCGTCAAATAGATTACATCCTACTTCTCCACGATGTTGCACTATTAAAAAAAATGTGAGTCTAAAAATCAACTTCAAGTTGAGGAGCGAGAAAAAGAGGCAGTTGGTTTTAATACAACTCAAGTTAACAAGTGTATTGCTATGGACGGTAGTTCCTGTGTGGGTGCACCATAAAAGTGATGAGCAGAGGAAAGTTTTGGTGTATGCATTACGTGATCAGTCTGTTATATATTTTATTGAAAACAGTACTCTAGGTAAGTTAGGTATTGGTGGAACAAAGGTTCAACTAAGATTAGCTACTATGAATCGTGAACAAACTTTTAAAAAACGTGTGG
>NC_051419.1:11204622-11204699 GCF_015228065.2 Penaeus monodon | reverse complement strand
TTACAATGCTGATGTAGAAGTAGAACTTGATTGGTATTAACTGTATTAAGGCAATCAAGTATATAAGAACAATGAAG
>NC_051419.1:11204295-11204463 GCF_015228065.2 Penaeus monodon | reverse complement strand
ATTCCACAGACAATTAAGGAAATTAATACTGTAGTAACAATGATCTCCATGCAAAACGAACTGATCTTGGTTAGGGCATCGCAGGTAAAGTCAGAGGTGTTGATTCAAAGAAAGTAGATGTAATCACAGGACACAGAACAGATTCAAGAAGCAATAATTAACCATGAG
>NC_051419.1:11204040-11204247 GCF_015228065.2 Penaeus monodon | reverse complement strand
CTTGAGCAAGTAGGAAAGATGTTTGAGCTTGATTTTAATGAAGTAAACGGTAATTTTCCTATTTCTGAAGAAGATAAAATGTTTATAAAAAGAATGAGAAAAGGAATTCATCAGACTGAAAGAGGTCATTATGAGATGCCTCTGCCTTTAAAGAACATAGATTTCAAGTTCCCAAATAATAGAGATGTAGCTTTGCACTGGTTAATG
>NC_051419.1:11203167-11203789 GCF_015228065.2 Penaeus monodon | reverse complement strand
AAAGTTGAATGTGGAAACAGAAATTTACTTTAGATGAAAGAGTGGAGTTTAGAATGACATATTTTATAGCAACATCATCAAGTGTTCCAAAAAAATGTATTCAAAGAGAGTAGCAGATCAGTATGAAAAAGACTGTGGTCATGAGACAGCAATTTTTTTATGTAGATCATGAGTTAATGTCAGCGTCAACAGTAGCTGAAGCTGTTGACTTAAATGACAAAAGAAAGAATTTATGCCAGTTAGTTAGTTCCAACAAGTATTTGACAAATCTGACTTCAAAATACACTCAAAAGACAGATATTGATCTTCTGACTTCAAGTTACAGAAGGTAATGTCATGCAGCAGCCTAAGTCCTTGACTATAAACCAAGATTAGTACGTAAGAATACGTTATTCAGTGTTGCAAAAGCCTTGAACAAAGGATATTGATAGACTCAAACCTACAGTTCCATATTTAAACACACTACAAGATAATTGTAGTACGTTTCATGCAAATATGATCTAGTGTTCAATAAATTATATAATAGATAATTATTATTATACAAAACCTACACAATTATTATAACATATATATTTGAGAATAAATTGATAGATTAATATATATATCAATAATATCCACATTC
>NC_051419.1:11201440-11201611 GCF_015228065.2 Penaeus monodon | reverse complement strand
CTACTAATCATGGTAAATCTGTGGTAAATCCTTGGATAAACTTTCTTTGTAAATATGGAGGTTAAGAGGAAAGATTTTACTCAGTTTCTTTTCGCTTAGTTTTCTTTTTCTCTCTCTTCATTCCCAAAATGAAGCATAGATAAGAGAAGCAAAAGAAACTGCATACCAACA
>NC_051419.1:11200728-11201340 GCF_015228065.2 Penaeus monodon | reverse complement strand
TGAAAAGGTTTTTTTATGTATAAAATTAAAATCATACTGTACACATGCATATTGTTACTGCTTAAAACTTGGTTAAGCAATACTGTGCATATTGCAATTGCATTTTGTGCTGCACGTTTATGCTTTACTGTTTCGTGAATGTTACATTGCAGAAATGTACAAATGGATTCTTGCCCTTTTATGGCTTACCTTCAGGTGAAGATTCTTTTTTTTTTTGCATCTCTGGATATGTTCAACACAAAGACACAAAATGGACTAAAACGTTAAAAAGCTGGAAAACTAGCAGTGAGGTGTAATAGGTTACTGAGAGGGACTATTGAAGATTGGCAAAATAAAGTAGCTCATCAGTTTCTACCTTTTTAAATGAGTTCTTATGTTTTCTGTTAAATATGACATTCGTTTTCTGTTGTTCATATTCTCATTACGTATTTGATATATTCATGAAGAATTTGATAAGTCTTATAATAGTTAAAACAAGGTATGATTCAAATGAACTTGATAGTTCTCAATTCTATAATAACATGTCAAGTTGTGTTGGCGACGTGTTGCAAGTGGCGCGTTGGAGTTTCCTGTTCTTTGTATTTCGATGAATAATCACTTCTTCTCAGAGAA
>NC_051419.1:11196299-11196709 GCF_015228065.2 Penaeus monodon | reverse complement strand
TTTAATATTTTGTCAGGGTTTTCCTTTTTTTCCTCACTTTATTTTTTTCCCCTTTTCTCCTCTCTTTCTTTTTTTTTTTATTTCCCTTTTTGGACAGGTTTAACGTACCCCAAAAAAGGGGACACCACTGTTTCATAGGTCCATTTAACCACGGGTTGGGACCGTTATATTTTTGCAGTTAAACAACCAAATTTTTAAAAGAGGAAATTAATAAACTTTTCTCAAAAAATTTCATTTTGTTGAATCCACGTCAAGGTAATCAAAGGGGGGCAGAAATGTGTAGAAGTCCCTTTGTGCAATTTAAAACATTTTTTTCCCCAAAAAACCAAACTTTTATGAAGAAAAAAATAAAAGAAAAAGGGCCCAAAAAAAACTCCACTGGTTTGTAACTGCTTTGGGGAGGGGCGACG
>NC_051419.1:11196174-11196275 GCF_015228065.2 Penaeus monodon | reverse complement strand
GGGGGGGGTTTGGTTTGGGCCCAAAGGACCACGGGTTGCTGCTGAGCTGAGGGTTTTCAGTTTGGGGTGGCACCAGGGGGGTGTCACAAGTTTTTAAACCC
>NC_051419.1:11194421-11195119 GCF_015228065.2 Penaeus monodon | reverse complement strand
AATTCCTAGAGATACAATGGTTTATGCTGATACACAATTACAAGTATTTATAAACATTACTTACTGAACTTACCACTACTGCTGCTATTACTACTGCTTACCATTGATACTCACTCTATGTTTGAAGTAGGATTTCAGTCAGGTTTCTACCAGAAGGTTTGTGTTTCCATGCAGGGCTTTATTTTTCCATGCAAGACTTTATCTCACTCTCTTTCTTGTAAAGTTTGTTTTAATTTCCCTTCGTGATCAGAAGTGTTAACGTAGCCAAAGGGGAGCAGGCCACTGTATTGCTAGGTAGGTCCATAATCACTGGATCTAAGGAGGAGCCTAAACAATGATTGGGGAAATCCATATGGTTAGTGAGGTCGAAAACTGCAAGGAAACTTTGGAAGCTGGCTTGTACCATGTATTGATTAAGGTCTCCGACTATAATGATGTGATGGGTCTCACTTTCATTAATTGGTCGGTTAGATGTGAAGTATTCCAGTAGCAATGGGCTATGTGATGTAACAGTCGCAACACATGATTACTTCGCCACTAGCGTCAATGACCTTAAAAATCAGAAAATTTATACCATCTGGAAATGCAGTATTAATCAAAACCATCTAAAGTTGGTTTTGATGTTTAACGATCTTGTCTGATCCAAGGAGAATAACCCATTATTCTTGCATAGTCCCATGGTACTCTTATCGTTCAAG
>NC_051419.1:11193568-11193645 GCF_015228065.2 Penaeus monodon | reverse complement strand
CAGTGGTTCTCTTTTCTAGTCTTTAGCTCCTGATCAATATATAATAATCTCCATGGTGCGTACAGCGTTTGTCATCT
>NC_051419.1:11189675-11189914 GCF_015228065.2 Penaeus monodon | reverse complement strand
CTTCCACAAATATCATGATAACAGAAATTTAAAAATAACATTAATCGTAATCGACAATTACAAATATTTTACTTAATTTCAGTTATAGTATTTGCTTCCTCCCAGTTTTAGTTTTATCAGTCCATAATTATATGTCTTGTCGTACATTATTTATTACACTAATTGTCGTATTTTCTATTTCTGTTGGGTATAGGGTATTGGTGTAGCTGACGCGGTTGTATTTATATATGTATATGTAT
>NC_051419.1:11187835-11188206 GCF_015228065.2 Penaeus monodon | reverse complement strand
CACAGTTGATTTCATTGAGATTAGCGAAAGCGACGTCCGGTGTTATTACTGGCCCAGCCACTTGGGAGCCTTGACAGCTGGCTCAGCGGTTCCTTCGAGATGACCGTTGTTCGAGGAGCCCGGATGAGCGCTCCCATCGCCACGAGTAGGCGCCTGGCAGGTCGTCTTCGGCGGCGGTACTGTTTGCTTGTGCTCCTGGAGCTGCTTTAAGGTGTCGGGCACCTCAGCGCCCATCATGCCTGCCTTTGCATGTGAGCTGCCACGCAGGTCATGAGCTTAGTTCCAATCTTTGGAGGATGACCTCGTACCTCATGGTAATTCTGTGCCAAGAGGTCTTTGCTGATGTAAAAATCGAGCAGCCCGAGTATGTG
>NC_051419.1:11187125-11187765 GCF_015228065.2 Penaeus monodon | reverse complement strand
TTAATGTTCCTTTACGTGATGTTCCTTTCCTTTGCATCACTCCACATACGGCAAGGGAGATTCACATCAGACGTTCCACTTGCTCGGAACCCTTTTCCGGAACCACTTGTAAAATAGGAAAACTTCCTCCGCATTTTTAGGCCATTTCCAATATCTTGCCATTTTTCAGGCCAGGCTTTCGGGAGGGACAAGTGTAAACAATGTTAATCAAATTGCTATTTGTATGATTCTGTGCAGCGTAATTAGAAATACTTTTATCACCTTATCTCAGAATATTAAGAACCGATTCTACGTAATTTCAGTTCTAATGAGATTCCCATTAATAACTCTGGAAGTGGCTGGATCAATCTTACATAAGAAATATAATATATAATATGATTTTATTAAGCTTCTCTCGGAAGCCTACCATAAAAAAGCGAAAAAGACCAAAAGCATGGGAAAACGTCAGCGAAAAGACATGGCCATGTGTCGCCGCGTAAGCAACGACCTTTCATGTGCCTGTGCTGCGAACGGGTCTGGGTGAAGGGGTCGGTTTCGAAGGGATCGGGGCGAAGGCGCTGCCGTCTTATCTTTGCATTTCGCCCTAACTGAATATCGGCGCTGCCATAACAGTAGTAGGGGTCATTATGTGAAGATGAGG
>NC_051419.1:11186259-11186349 GCF_015228065.2 Penaeus monodon | reverse complement strand
AAGAGAGACTATGCGAACATGAACTTCCTTTCAAGAATTATTTGAGATACAATTTTTATGAAGGAATAAAGCACAACAACTTTCAGTTTA
>NC_051419.1:11185835-11186207 GCF_015228065.2 Penaeus monodon | reverse complement strand
GCATGAATACAAATATAGTATAAAATGAGTATCAAAAATATAACTTGAAAACGCTAAAAGATGAACACAAAACATTGACAATACTAATAATCATGCTTAACATAAAGAGTTACTAATATACATAAAATCCGCCCTGAGTAAGAGTAGTAAAATTATGCCACGAAACTTAAAATTATTAACTAAAAGAACATAAAAAATGAATTGACTTCGTATCACTAAAAATAGAACAACTAAAACCTGAAACTCAAAAACAAAATTCACATAACATAATATTAAAATTCTGATACAACACGAAAGTAAAAAGCGGCAGTTCATTATCATGAAACTTGGCGGTTCTAAAACAATCTTATTCTGAACTGAACTATACATGTG
>NC_051419.1:11185047-11185339 GCF_015228065.2 Penaeus monodon | reverse complement strand
TCTCGTGTCCACCTGCTCTCTCCCCTTTTCTCTCCCTTTACCATCCTCGTGATCTATTGTCAAAGTTGATCCTCTTCGTGGAGCGCCAGAGACGCAAACTGCGACTCAATGATGGACCTGATGGCCAGTGTGGTTGTTTGTTTGCTCTGTCATTAAATGCTCGTTGGTTTTCTTTTATTAGTGATTCAAGAATGCCTGTTACTTTAATTTTGGTATTGCATCAGTTGAGAGTATTATCATACTTTTGTTTATATAATAACTATTTTACCGCAACAGCTTTCTTGCGAAAATA
>NC_051419.1:11179865-11180171 GCF_015228065.2 Penaeus monodon | reverse complement strand
CGTGGTTGTCCGTGTGCTGCCATCCCTGTTCTTCTTCTCTTCGTTGTCTTCTTTTCCCCAAGAAGAGAGAAAATCTGGCCTTCACGAGGAAATCCGCAGGAGATAAAGCGTGCCATTCCTCTTCCGGCAGTTCTCCGGCATGACGCACCGCGGCAACATCCGGCAGAGCTACGGCGGCGTCGGCAGGAACCTCGGTGACGCCCTCGCCCGCCTCGGTTGCCGCCCGTTGCTCATCTCGGCCGTGGGCGACGACACGCACGCCCGCGCACTCACCGCCCACAACCCGAAGCTAGTAAGAAAAGCTAC
>NC_051419.1:11179728-11179831 GCF_015228065.2 Penaeus monodon | reverse complement strand
TTCCGTGCTGTCAGGGAGAGCCGTCAGCACTTGCTTATGGGAAATAGGATTACGGTCATACAGTCGCCGTGAACCTCGTTTCACCAACACTAAGGCTTTCAAC
>NC_051419.1:11179406-11179678 GCF_015228065.2 Penaeus monodon | reverse complement strand
CACTTCACCACATACTGCTGGTTTCCCCCAGCAGTATGTGGTTTTATCATACTGTACCGGCACGACATGGTTTCATTAAACGGTGCAGACGCAGAAGGCCTATGGAGAGAAATGGCGAGAATTATATAGCTTTGCTTTATTGCCTTTTGGCCACAGGAACTCGGAGGGCTGGCGCGCGTGCGCGGTGCGAGCACCGCCGTTTACTGCGTGGTGCTCGACCAGGCCGGCGAGGCGCTCTTCGGCGTCGGGGACATGACCGTGCACGACCGAGT
>NC_051419.1:11169366-11169680 GCF_015228065.2 Penaeus monodon | reverse complement strand
TGCGTTGCAGGGCGGCGCAGTACTCACGTGGGCGGGTGTGACTCGGTCGTGCACGGTCATGTCCCCGACGCCGAAGAGCGCCTCGCCGGCCTGGTCGAGCACCACGCAGTATAACGGCGGTGCTCGCACCGCGCACGCGCGCCAGCCCTCCGAGTTCCTGTGGCCAAAAGGCAATAAAGCAAAGCTATATAATTCTCGCCATTTCTCTCCATAGGCCCTTCTGCGTCTGCACCGTTTAATGAAACCATGTCGTGCCGGTACAGTATGATAAAACCACATACTGCTGGGGGAAACCAGCAGTATGTGGTGAAGTG
>NC_051419.1:11168870-11169316 GCF_015228065.2 Penaeus monodon | reverse complement strand
GTTGAAAGCCTTAGTGTTGGTGAAACGAGGTTCACGGCGACTGTATGACCGTAATCCTATTTCCCATAAGCAAGTGCTGACGGCTCTCCCTGACAGCACGGAACCAAAAGCTGGAACCAAAAACAAAAGCCAAAGGCGTAGCTTTTCTTACTAGCTTCGGGTTGTGGGCGGTGAGTGCGCGGGCGTGCGTGTCGTCGCCCACGGCCGAGATGAGCAACGGGCGGCAACCGAGGCGGGCGAGGGCGTCACCGAGGTTCCTGCCGACGCCGCCGTAGCTCTGCCGGATGTTGCCGCGGTGCGTCATGCCGGAGAACTGCCGGAAGAGGAATGGCACGCTTTATCTCCTGCGGATTTCCTCGTGAAGGCCAGATTTTCTCTCTTCTTGGGGAAAAGAAGACAACGAAGAGAAGAAGAACAGGGATGGCAGCACACGGACAACCACGGAA
>NC_051419.1:11161522-11162131 GCF_015228065.2 Penaeus monodon | reverse complement strand
TTTAAAATGCGTCTTGCCTGACTAATCAAACTAAACCTTGATCTTGTTTTAGTAAACATTATACATATTTGATTCTGTAAAAATACTGCGTTCACCGAAATATAAATATAGATCCAACCTTTGAAATGGTACTGATTATAAACCGATCACTGCTCAGTCGTAATATAATATATACTGGACAGTCAACATGCTATCAGGACATAACGAATGGGTGCGTAAAAATAGGATCCTTAAACTATAATAATTTCAGACTCTGCGTTCACTTGAGCTTTGCTGTGCGGTGTGTTTCGCCTTGATTCAAACCGTAGAGTGAAAAATGCTCCTGTCAGCTGTTTTATCGTAAACAAACTGCCCTTGCCACTGCGACTTGTCGAAATGGAAATTACTTTCCTTATCGAGACTGTAAGAAAAGCTAGAAGCCGATGTCCATGACTTCTATATCACACACATTAATGACTAATGAAGACAGAAAGGTCGACCGCTCACTTGATTTTGGCGCGCAACGCACGTGCTCATTGCTCAGTGAACGCAGGAGAGACACCTTTCGGCGTAAAAACTGTCAAAAAAGAAAAAAAGAAAAAATATATTTACGCACGCATACACACATTT
>NC_051419.1:11160983-11161257 GCF_015228065.2 Penaeus monodon | reverse complement strand
ACACACATACATCGTATATCCGTATATCCATCTCATATAGAATATATCAAATAAACTTTCTTTTCTTAAACTCAGAAGGAGGGAATGCAAACAGGTATTCCCAAGCAACAACACCTGGAGAAGTGTGTATTCGGAAATCATTCTTATAAACCTAAACAACTATAATAACGTGTGCGAGATAACATAAGCATGGTGTACAGTACATAATGTGCCGAGCCTTGCCTTCGCGACCAGAACGCCTTGGCTGGGAGAATCGTGACGGAATTCCCATGTA
>NC_051419.1:11160444-11160809 GCF_015228065.2 Penaeus monodon | reverse complement strand
TTCCCACGTGGCACATCACAAGGTCACGTGACACGGTTCATTTCCATCTTGACAGGTGTGAGAACAGGTGCTTCAGGTGCGCGGCTGGAAGGGAGGGGGCGTGGCCACGGCGGGGGAGGGACGTGGCACCGGCGCTAGTAAGTGGGCGTGGTCGAATCCTCAGAATTTGGATGAGGCTGCTGGCGGGGGGAGAGACAAGGGAGGCACGCGTTAGTAAACCGAATGAAGGAGAGGAAAATTATGAGAAGGATGGCATACTAAGACGACAAGATGATTCTCGGAAAGCTTAGGACGTTGTCTAATCATAAGGAATGAAGGAGACAAAGAGAGATGACGGGGTAAATGGGAAGAAACAGAGAGAAGGA
>NC_051419.1:11159824-11159925 GCF_015228065.2 Penaeus monodon | reverse complement strand
ATTACTACAAGTGAACATTTAACAATATCTGTCAGGCAGGAAAGGAGAATAACTTCGCACACACAAGATATCAAAGTGGAATGCAAGTGTACATATAACGG
>NC_051419.1:11158808-11159786 GCF_015228065.2 Penaeus monodon | reverse complement strand
ATGTAACAAGTCTTTTTTATGTCACTATGACGTCACTCTCAGCTTGGCAGCCATGTTGGTAGAGAGCAGCCGTTTTTTTACTCAGAAAAGTACGGAAACTTTATTGTTATTTTACTGATAATTTGGCAGCCATATCCTAGGTGTTGTTTTTTTCAGTCTGACTTTAACATGTATGAAAAAGTGATGGGTCCTCAAGTTTTCAAAATTCATGGACATGATAATGTATTCTGGTTTGGGTGATGACATGACACATGCTGAGATACAGATATGTGAAGGAAGAGAAGTACTCCACATTATCGCTGAACTGTATTCTGTTAGTGCACTTGCTTCAGTTTATACATTAGAATGACTTCCTCTCTTTCAGTATAGGGCATAGTCTATTCTAGTTTCATAAGCTTAGCTAAGAAAAAAGGGAAGCCGACCGAAGGCATTAACACACTAGCACATTTTCAATCAATATCCACACTTCCACATGATGCTATAGCTTCCACAAGCACTAAGAATCTAAGGTCTATATTACTATATTGTTCTTATTGATAAATGAAATGAACTTTTGTGCATATGTTACCTTACATGATTCCTCTTTTTGCAGTGTAGTACATTTACATTTCATGTTTAAATAAAATAAAGTAATATGTATGAAGATGCTCTTGTGATTGATTCCTGGGACCCAACTAGCTGGCAAATAGCTTACTCTCCTGTTACTGTTTTGTGGAAGAGGCTGTCTGTAGATTTTTTAAAAAGAGTTTGTGGAATGTGCACGACGCCTCTAATGGTACTCTGTTTGTATGGGTGCCACGTTTGCTTGGATGAAAGGTGTTTCTCTGATGAAAAAAATGCTAGCACGTAAGGCCTTTTGTGCACGCGAGAGCTCTCTGCCATGATGGCTGCCAGACTCAGATGTTTACACACTTGGGTCTATTGCTTTGCCTAAAGAACAGAAAAAATTAATATATACACATAAAGGAGATTTAATCT
>NC_051419.1:11158115-11158558 GCF_015228065.2 Penaeus monodon | reverse complement strand
AACACACACATGTTTATGATGCCCACTCCTCGACTTGTTTTCCTTTAATAATCATGCAGCATTACGCCAGGGAATGAAGCTGACTGGCTAAATCACTCATGACAAATAAATAAGAAGCAATTAGCCCCGATTGTTTTTTCTAGCCACTGGCAACAATGACGTCACGTGCTAACTTCAAATTGGCCAAACGGATCATGATGATGCAATAGGTGTAAGACAAAACACTGGCAGTAATATGCAATAATCGTATTCCAAATAATCACGCAACAACTGATTTACTTTGTATTTCCCGGGACCTGCTACTACAGTACTATGACGTCACATATTTTCACTTCGCTGATTGGCCTAAAGAAACATGACGTCACACCTGCACATACTTACATGGTGATGGTGTGATGAAAGTTTTACACAAGGCCGTGATATTACTCCTCCTGGAATATATA
>NC_051419.1:11157441-11158064 GCF_015228065.2 Penaeus monodon | reverse complement strand
CCGTAATATGTGATATTTTCTTGTTTGAAAGATTGTATTTCTGGTTGATAATTCCATATTACTGACACTCATTATTTTCACATAATCTTTTGTATTGATTAACAAAATATTTCACGTTATTACGTACACGAAAGAAAAAAAAACTAAAGGAAACACTCGTGCAAATTCTCTGTTTATTTCAACACAGAACGGGAAAACACCAACAAAATATTTTCATTCATAAAATGTGCATCGAACACTCTCATTCATAATTTCAATACAAAGCGAAAAAAACACACACAATGAAAGCGATAGTTAAGTACCAGCTGTTATGGTGACAGCACTATTAACATGTGACTTTTGTCAGTGATGGTCAGTGTCCTGGAAATAACAAAAGTTGTCAAAGTAATAAGACTGATCTGTGACAGATGTAACACACGTAACAGGTGATGACGAGTGAGTAGCGGAGCAAACGGTGAATATAATGATGAAGAAAAAGATTAATACGTAAATGATAAGTAAATAAATGGTGAAAAAAAAAAATTGAGATTAAAACGAAAGTGAACAATGCGCTCAACACAGTGAGACAGTGACAAGTGTAACAACAGATAAAGCAAAAACAAAGGAACTGTGATCACCGTCCT
>NC_051419.1:11157186-11157382 GCF_015228065.2 Penaeus monodon | reverse complement strand
TGTAACGGGGAGGCCTACCTGTCTCTCAGTTGAAGCTCGTGACGGGGGGATTCCACTCTGCAACCTACACCAGCAAGGGCAAAGTCAACAACAACTACAAATGCCAAAGTAAGAAACAAAAACAACAACAACAGCAGAACAGGATCAAGAGGAAAAAATACAAAACAAAACAGTATGACAAGTCGTGGATATAAAT
>NC_051419.1:11156994-11157149 GCF_015228065.2 Penaeus monodon | reverse complement strand
CGACATGTAATCGGAAGGAATATTCAAAACAACTACAACAGCAAATGAACAATAACAAAGCTTCATATGAAGGACAAGTAAAACTACGACGAATAGAGATTAGAAATTATCATGTTTAATTATGATAATTTACTACCATTATTCATATACACAAA
>NC_051419.1:11156385-11156494 GCF_015228065.2 Penaeus monodon | reverse complement strand
TTTAGTTCAGTGAGTATCCAAAACATCTACTGTATTCATAAAAGCTCAAATCTTTAGTCGCGGAGCGCGGTTGTTAGAGCGCTACGCTACAGGGGAAGGAAAGCGAGGT
>NC_051419.1:11155643-11156323 GCF_015228065.2 Penaeus monodon | reverse complement strand
GCATGAAGGTGATGACGGATGATCGCCTGTCCGCTCCCATTAATCGGAGACGCTCCATCGAAATGCAACGTTCGGCAATACCCTGTAAGTCCTTCCCATTTGCACGGGAGACTACGTTCCCCATACCTCAGTGCGTTGCCATGATTTGATGAATACCACATGAAAGGGTTAGACATTACGTGTTTCTGAACTGTAAGCAATCATCTTCACGGTAAATAAACCCTACACTGAAGCTGAGCCAACACGGGGCCACACGGAGCAGCTACACCAATGGCACAAACAACTCTCATTCATTTAGAAAACAGCAATGTGTAGCTCAGATAATATGCAAATTCCGTTAACAGCAAGGCGTCCGCTGACATGGACAGACAACAAAATGAACGGCATATTCCACGCTAGGCCTCCCTAGTTATAACACTCATTATTTGACGAAAGAATGCAAATTCCATAAACAGCAATTTAGAAATCAGTACCGGCAGCCAAAGACATTCCACAGGACCCAAATATCGCTGTTGCAATGCCCCGTTTTTTTGTTGTTGTTTTTTTAGCGAAGCCATTAATCAATTTAATCTTGAAATGGCGGTTTGGGAAGACAAAAGAGGATCGAGCAAGAAGTGGCACTGCACACGTATCCTGACACCTTGGAGAAGGATGACCAACTATGGCACTCCAGCACACCC
>NC_051419.1:11155308-11155600 GCF_015228065.2 Penaeus monodon | reverse complement strand
GCCAGATGCAGCAATCATTTTGTTTTATGACTTCATTTTTTTTTACCTTAGTCGCTCTCGAGTTCACCAGTCTTTGAGTCCTGTTCTTGGAGCAACCTTGAATTTCCCATTGGCTGGAGTGGGACTATTCTGTAATCTGATTGGTTGGAGGCATCTCGATTAGTTCCATGATTGGTCGGGTCGTTTGTTGTGATACTGTGTTGTAATTGGGCGGGTTAATGTTTTTTTTATCGTTTTTTATAAGGGGATATTCAGTATATGATAAATGTCATCATTAAATTTTTATTTGTTT
>NC_051419.1:11154970-11155253 GCF_015228065.2 Penaeus monodon | reverse complement strand
TTCTCTTTATTAAAAAAAACTATAATTTCTGAAGACCATGAATGCCAAAATTCCAAATAGGAAGTAATCAGATACTCATTACAACGTGTCTTTGGAAGAAATTTCTTGTAATCCAAAGAATGAAATTCGGAGCAATTTATATTCTGATCTTTTATACTTACAATCCATACATTTTCATGATTTTCAACCGCATTTCTGGGATAAGTATTCACCGCGAGTTTTGAGTTAACGAAACAGTACAAACCGAATGAAAAAGAAAAATCTAAGAAGATCTGCGATACTG
>NC_051419.1:11154634-11154834 GCF_015228065.2 Penaeus monodon | reverse complement strand
GAAAAAGATACACAAACCCTCGGCGGAAAATATCCGAAGATTGCTCAGCAAGCCATACAGCACGAGCAGAGTAACTAATTACCCATCCTAACGCAAACAAACCACCTTGTCGAGTAATTCCGAGTAACCATAACAAATACCTGGACCAAACTCCTTAATAGATGATTGAATATGAAATGATGCGTCGTAAAAATATCAAA
>NC_051419.1:11154302-11154561 GCF_015228065.2 Penaeus monodon | reverse complement strand
AAAAAAACCGAAACCCCCCAGAAACAAACACACCAAGAAGTAGAAATTAATACGAAAAAAAAATAAACACTGGTTATTATCAATGTCGGGGAAACTAAAAGAAGTCAGCGGAATGTTAGCGCAAAAAAAGCTGCTCGTCTAGACCCTAGCACTAAAAGAGACTCACCATGATTTTATTCTTGCTGGAGTATTTTCCTTCTGTGCCCAGACCTTGGGAAAGGAGACACTTCTCATTAGTATGTAAAAGCAGGGGGTACGT
>NC_051419.1:11153327-11153542 GCF_015228065.2 Penaeus monodon | reverse complement strand
GACGGGCCGATGGGGGGGGGCGCTTAATGGATTTTACAGTGAAAAAAACGAACAGGTATTTATCTTTTTTTTACACATATTTATATTCTGGGAATTGCAAATCTGCAAAGTAAAAAAAAATGGATAGGGGAAATTGCTTTGCTTATTAAAACTACATCATAATATTAAATCGACATTAAACAAGGACATATTCAAAATAAGTAACATGTGAGATC
>NC_051419.1:11153123-11153307 GCF_015228065.2 Penaeus monodon | reverse complement strand
TTTTTTTTTGTCTTAAAAACGAGGATCGTAATAAAAATAACTACTCTAAGATTAATGATAAGTTATCGGGGTATTAACGGGGGTGGGGTTGAGGAGGAGAAAAAAAAATATATACCTAATAAACAACCTTAAAAAAAAAAAAAAGAGCCTAAAGATCAACTATAATTCCTTATTAACTGAAGAT
>NC_051419.1:11152833-11153069 GCF_015228065.2 Penaeus monodon | reverse complement strand
GATCAATCTAGACAGCCTTTATAAGGGAGAACAAAGGAGGGGGATACGATTCCACAAAACATGGATTTCACGGACGAGGATAAACAGAGAGGAGGATTAGGGTGGACTCTTCACTCTTTCTTTTTCTTCTTTCGCTTTTAAGATTTTGACCTTGGCTGGTTAGCGGGTTTGTCGCTTAATTGGCTGCAACTGTTTGCGTCTTGTGTGTACTGTACAAGACGTGTGTGTGTGTGTAA
>NC_051419.1:11152528-11152684 GCF_015228065.2 Penaeus monodon | reverse complement strand
ATACACACACACACTTATACATACACAGTGATATGCATAAAATGATTTGTATAACACTTGTTTATTCATTGTGTCTGTATCACTGTTTACATGCAAAAGAATCTTTTGACTGTAATTCCAATATCTTTATACTTTCTGTTTATAATGCTTTGAGTT
>NC_051419.1:11152032-11152232 GCF_015228065.2 Penaeus monodon | reverse complement strand
GCTGTCCTTCGTCACTTTAAAGTCTATGCAATTGCACGACTGCTTGGCGCAAAGAAGCGGCAAGAAGTCGCCCCCCCAAGGAGCGCCTTTTCCGAGAGTCATATTTGAAGACGATCGAATTAACGGGAGATTAATGGTAATGCCAATGGCTGCTAAACCACTGTATAGTTATTATTTTGCCATGTTTTTTTCGCCAGATC
>NC_051419.1:11151535-11151889 GCF_015228065.2 Penaeus monodon | reverse complement strand
GCCGTCTGGAACGTTTGGCCCGATCATTGGCGTCCCCTTGGCCCTACCAGTGGCCCCTCCCAGGCCCTTCAAAAAGTACCCCCTTGGCTCTTCCAGTGGATCCCTTCAGCACTCCCAAAGGCGTCCTCTTTCCCATAGCAAGGCCCTTACACCTTTCCAATGGTGCCCCTTATCTCAGTTACCTCAAAAGGCACAGCTCTAAACCACAAGCATTACAAGTTCAGTGCGCACGGAATGCATTAAGCCCTAAACCTCGCAGGCTGCAGCTGTGGCATGGACCCTAGTGCCCCCCCCCCCCTCCCACTCCGTTCAAGTACTAAGCACGTGTTCATATTGTTTAATAGTTACCCAACC
>NC_051419.1:11151140-11151392 GCF_015228065.2 Penaeus monodon | reverse complement strand
AATACAACCGTAAGAGCCAACCATGACAACGCCATGAGTACCCTTACCCTCTAATGCTACATATATAATACGCATTATACACACACACCACTATCGCATATTACCCTCGTGTCTGTCGCTGTCCTGCCGTCGAAATGCCTTCCGCTTCCCTTCACACAAAAACTTCTGCGCGGCAACGTCGAGGTCGGAGCGCGGTTTGAACGGAGTGGCATGTATGCAGTCTTTACGTAATGCTGCAGATGATTCTTTTTA
>NC_051419.1:11150372-11150615 GCF_015228065.2 Penaeus monodon | reverse complement strand
ATAAACGTCAGTGTCAACACATAAAATGGACCTTAATCCCAGCCCTCATTTTACGAAGATCAGTGCCAAAAAAACGACCCCACAAATAACGACCTTTAAAGATTCTTATTCAAATAGCAGTAGTTTCATCTCATATGAATAACAATATATATTGAATTGCCATTTTATAATTATATCACATCTGTACTTTTGGTAGTGAAATTTGTCAGTAATTAATCATCTATCTATCTTTTACAAGATAGG
>NC_051419.1:11150134-11150236 GCF_015228065.2 Penaeus monodon | reverse complement strand
AATATAAAAAATATGTGTTCTGATCAATCCTATGTCATCCTATCATTTCCCAACCCCCCAGTTCTATTACGTGGAAAAAAGAACTCCGTCCTCGTTTCCTCG
>NC_051419.1:11149952-11150076 GCF_015228065.2 Penaeus monodon | reverse complement strand
AAAATAAGCAATGAAGATAAAATGGTGTTAACTCCCATCCTAAAAAATCACTACTTATCCGATCATCCAATTAAACCAACTTTTCTCTATTAAGTGTTGGCTTAGAGCAATGGTTCTTAATCTG
>NC_051419.1:11148466-11149726 GCF_015228065.2 Penaeus monodon | reverse complement strand
CTGAAAAAAAACATTGGTTTCAACTGCACTGTTTACTTTTTAGTGCAGTTGAAACATCCTTCCGTACTTTTTTCTGTGTCTATACTTATACTTTCCTGTATTTTCTTGACCCTGATATCTAGCTGGGAAGATAATTCAAAGTGCATTATACATTTTGTAACATAAGATAACGGGAAAAATCATCAATCAAAATATCCAAATGCCCATAGATCGACTTTCATTAGTTGCTTACCAATCAACGGTATTCCAGAGTCCATGGGTTAGTACTCCCTAGATCCCACCAACCCTCAGTAACCACAAATACCCTGTGGTAGGTACTTAACCACTGCCAAAATAATATCAAATACCTACCTAGCTACGACCAACTTACAGCAACCCCAAATACCCATATTCCTTAATACCCTGGAATATGCATTTAACAAGCGACTACCAACTCTCAATAATCCCGTATACCTGGAATCGACAGTCCCATCCCAAGGCCCTGGGATAGGCTTACTTACTAGCCACAGTATCCTGGGACGGGTGGACGTGTGGCAGGGAGAACTCCTGGGCCTCTGGGTGGTGCAGTTCGACCAGAAGAAGGTACACGCCCACGCCCATCACAGCGCCGATGTGAGGAGCCACGAGGGGCACCCACCACCAGGCGATGCCGTCGATGGTGGCGGCGCTGGGGAGAGACGGCGAGAGTTAGGGCGACTGAGGCGAAGAAGGTGGCGAAGAGCGTGGTGATGTGGGGGGGAATGGTAGGGGTGTTGGAGATGGGGTGATGGAGAGGGCCGATGTGTTGATGGACAAAGCTAAGTACAGATACTGTACTTACGTTATGATAATAGCAATGACATTGTTGTCAATAATGATTATAGTAACAATTGTAATAGCAACATTAGTACTCAAGGTAGATGTAAGAATATTGACAATCATGAATACTACGAAAAGGATGGCAACCATAGTTACAATAATATACATTTTACTAGTAGATACGAAGACTTTAATAAAATATGATAGCAGCTACATATACAGTAAATTAAAGAAGAAACAGACTAACGCTTAATACAAGTTTTCCTTTAAGTTAATTATATTTTTTTTACAAGACACAAGAACGCTCGGGAGCAAGAGGACTGTCCTCCGAGCTGGCTGCCAGCCTGGTTCTCTCTGTCACCATGGCATGCATTTGTATTAGGGCCTTTAATTTGCTCGTTAATTGGGTATTAGCATAATATCTTAAACTCTCCAGTTTTTATAAAACATCGCGAACGTAAG
>NC_051419.1:11145653-11148013 GCF_015228065.2 Penaeus monodon | reverse complement strand
CATCAGTAATCGACGAAGGAATGAAAACATGTTCTTTGTTTAAATATTCAAAATCATAAACAATGATGACAAGTTTAAAATTTCTACATTATGTGTCGTCGCCTGGTGTATTTGGTAAAATTATCCTTCTCGTTCAAAACGAGACCAATATGTGCCACAACGTACGGTGTAAGAGTTTGTACATAACAAAAACGACGATGCTTGTTCCTTGTACTTGTTTTGAGTTTCATATAACCAAGAAAACCAACTGAGACAGACTCAGAATCAAGGAAAGTGTCTGACAACAGAAAAAAGTCGCCAGTCATCGCCATGACATTTGTTTACATTCGCCGTGGCAAGAGCAAGGCAGCAAGCATACGTTTCCATATATGTTACGTGGAATCAGTGCTGTTCTCAAGCCAGAATTTGCACTTCTGTGTCCATTGAAGAAAAGGCCTTAACATGCATCTCTAACAGCCTTTTCTCGACAAGCTAATTTCCTAATACTGGATTTTAAAACTACCACTATCAATATCAAGTGCCATCTGTTCCATTCAAAATGAGCTCAAATACAGTTTTCTGTGATAAATAATAATTTTTCTATAAGTGCTAAAAATATATTTGAAAAGGTTGACTGATGATCCAAAGAAGTATGTGGACCACTTCTAGGCCTGTGCTAATCAATGCAATGGTTAACATGTGCTGGCTGCAGTGAGTTTCTTACAATATTCTGTGTTATTCATAGTCAGTTGAAAATGACACTACGAAATCATATACAAGGAGCTTCTGTTAATGCAAGGTTAAAACATACATGCAATATAAGTTTGGTGCAATTTCAGGTGTTGCAATGAATAATGTACATGTCACAGGCATTTGCATAAATAAACCTGTAGCAATGTTAGGCCTGTATAGCTAACTGATAAATGTCCTTTGATTACTGTAGAACAGTAGAACAACTTTATTACTTCAATATTTCATTTTCTGAATATGGTAATGATTGTGAATAACCCAATTAAAAGCTGAGGTGATTATGCATGTACATGATCCCTGCCGTAGGTCATTATGTAGTGATACATTATGTGGCTTAATGACACCTGCATGAGGCAACTGATGACCAAGAAGAGATGACAGATAGCAACTAGAAGACCTCCAGCTGATGCCTGTGCATGGTCAATGGACTTCATTGGGTTTATGGGCAGATAGAACTCCCAAGAGGTGGCAGCGGTGGGATACTTTGCACACTTATGATGAGAGCTACCTGTGCTATTGACTGGATAGTAATATAATTATCCTGTTTGTGGTGCTGCCAAGTAGATATAATGACACAGTTACTAATACTACAATGACGTCTAGTGCAGTTGTATCCTTTTTTATGAAACAAATTTCAAAATGATTAAGACTCAATAATTATGTCTGTTAAACAGAGAAACGAGTGTGCTAATCATTTAAGTTCAACTGGTAAGATCATTAATGACTGAATTGAAAATATCTCTCTTTGATTTGACAGCTACAGACACAATAAGTACTGCATTAAGCAATCAGCATATTTACAAGATCTCAGATTAAGAAAAGGGAATATCAGTGTTAGCATTTAAATCTTAAGCTTGATTGGCACTTAATGTTTTATGAAAAGATGATAATAGCAATGAAAACAATACTGGTATAATTAAAGACAACAGTGCTAAACTAATAACGAAAAAGCTACGATGGTTATGACTGTAAAAGTAATATCGCTTATTCAGCTTCATATGGTCATGTCAAACAGCAGATACAATATATCAAAGAATAAACACAAGTCAAGACAGGATATGAGAGAAAAGTGTTGGAGGGAAATCGAAATGTTCCGAATTCCCCTCCAAAACCACAAAAATCACCTGCCGTCCAAAAGGAAACCCCGTCCTGGCCTATCCCGACTTACGTGAAGGTCTGCTCGCCCCAGCCCGCGATGAGAGTGAAGAAGCGCGGGGCGAGATCCCTGGCAGGGTTGATAGCATAGCCGCAGTTGAAGCCGAAGCACACGCCGATGTTGAGGACGGTGAAGCCCACGAAGAGAGGAATCAGGGCCTTAGGAACCTCCATGTTGCGGGGGTCCGTGATGGCGCACACGCAGATCAGCAGCAGCATCGTGCCCACCACCTGCGGAAGGCGGAGGGAGTTCGCTTTTAAGGAGGGAATTTTGGTTTTAATGAAAGAATTACAGTCGGGAGGAATGGGGCTCTTTGCTGTAGCTATTATTTGCCAAGATAGGGAATGTTTTTTTGCTTACTTTTCGGAAGGCATTGGTGATTGAAAATACACCTCTTTTTTTTTTCTTTTGTTCCCCTTTTTTTAAGGATGGTAACGAACGAAGGAATTGATATTCGTGGGTAGCGCATACCATA
>NC_051419.1:11142388-11143833 GCF_015228065.2 Penaeus monodon | reverse complement strand
TGAGAGAATGAGGAGGTAAAGGATGGAGGAAGAAGAGGAGGGATAGGAATGAGAAAGGGATGAAAGGAAAATGTGAGAAGAAGGAGGGAGAGGAAAGAAAAAGGAAGATAGAGAGGAATAAGGAGGATTGGGAAGTGGAGAACAAGGAAACGAAGGATAAGAGGAGAAGTGAAGAGAAGGTGGAGAATGAAGTGAAATGGGAGGTGGAAGAAGGCAAGGAAACAGGGAGGGATGAATGTGAAAAGAAAACAGAAGGAAGGGGAGAAGAGAAGAATAGAAGAATGAAAAAGAGGAGGAATAGAGAGGAGGAGACAAGGGGAGAAAAAAAGGGAGAAGAAAAGGAAAGTGGAAGAGAAAGGGAATAAGTGAAGTGAAAAAATGAGAAAGAGGGTAAAGGAAGGTTAGAGAAAGAACGGAGGAAAGACCGAATAAAGGAAGGAAAGAGGAGAGGCGATGTGTAAGGAAGAAATCGGGGAGAAGAGAAAGAACAAATAGGAATAAAAGGCAGAATAAGAGTGTATAGCATAACCAAGAAGGGAAGAGGGAGAAGGACGAATAAAAATTAGAAGAAAGTGAAATGGGTAAAGAGAGAAGGAAAAACATGAAATGATTTTATGGACGTACAAACATAAAATATAAGAAAAGAGAGACGTATATAAAGCATGAAAGAAAACAGAGGGATAGTGAAAAAGAGCAAAAAAGATGGCCTAAGTAAATGGTAGAAAAATATAATTATATTTCAGTCTGTCTCATATTACAACAATTCCCATTTTCAAAATTAAAAAAGGACGATATTCTTGTAAAAAAGCAACTAATCTATTTTTTTATTATCCTTATAACTAGTTGTATTATTGAACAACGGATAAACGTGAATCTGAGGACAATTAGAGAATATTTTATACAATTAGAACAGGAAAAGAGAAAAGGAAAATAATCACATTAGAAAACGCATACCGAAAGGAATACACAGAAAACGGGAAGTTCTCATTCCCAAGAAATCGAGCACTAACTCAAGTAAACTGCGTAGAGCACCGACGACGCCAGGAATGCCCCGAGGTACTGGGCAATAACATACACAGGCACTTTGACCCAGGGATGCTTGCCCCACACAGCCATGGCCACGGTCACGGCGGGGTTGATGTGACCTCCGCTGACCCCGCCCGACACGAGCACGCCCAAGGTCACGGCCACTCCCCAGCCCCAGTTGACCGAGAAGAAGTCTCCGTTGGCGTCATTGGTCAGGACCTTCTGCGCTACGGAGGCGTCGCCGAATATCTGCGGGAGGAAGGGAGGTGGTTGGTGTGGGCGGGCGAGGGAGAAGGGAACAGATGATATGGATAAAGTAACAGAGAAATTGAATGATAGATTGATAAATACGCAAACAGTTAACCGATATATTTATAGACACGTACACGCACAGACTTTACTCTAACTATGCTGAGCAT
>NC_051419.1:11142097-11142170 GCF_015228065.2 Penaeus monodon | reverse complement strand
TCTAAGAATAGAAGGACAAACATTCAAGGAAATAATAAAGTCCCCCTTTAATAAGGAGGACCTTCACTGCCTC
>NC_051419.1:11141764-11142046 GCF_015228065.2 Penaeus monodon | reverse complement strand
CCCACTGATCTTCCACTTCCTCTCGAGAGCATAGTTGCCAACAGTCCCGCTTCCTACACCCTTGTCTTAAGGTCACAGGCACGGCCTTGGCGAACGTTATTTGGTCCTTGCTTTAGATGAACTCATTTGCATCGAGTGGGTTTTGTGTGATAATTTAATCAGGGCAGTACATGGTTTAATCAACAGTTATCGCACCCAGACCCACTAGAATACAGACGTTGCTATACGAATACACTCACATATCTGTGTCAGTCTATAGTACATATGCATCTCTATCTGTCT
>NC_051419.1:11137358-11137484 GCF_015228065.2 Penaeus monodon | reverse complement strand
AGCACCCAAGAAACACACCGAGCATTTACCCGTTTTTACCCAAATGTGTATATTTCTTGCTACGAAAAAAAAAAAGAGATTTCTAAACACGGGGCAACACACCAAAGGCACTTAACAACAGTTTGA
>NC_051419.1:11136826-11137314 GCF_015228065.2 Penaeus monodon | reverse complement strand
GATTAGGTCCCTAATTTAAGTTCCAATAAAACTTAACTTCCGCCCGTCTCCTTATGCACCAATTGGGGTTGCGCAAAGAAAAAAGATGTCTTTTCGTGATCTTGAAGGGGCTCAAATTAAAATCTGCCTTGAACCTTTTTTCGACGCCATGGGAGGGGTTTCTTGCCGCCGCTTCAAAAAAAACACGACGCCACCTTTGGTTATAAAACCTATTACAAATGCGGTTTTAGAAAAGGTAATATAAAAATCTAAAAGTTTGTGTAAAACTTTTTATGCATACTGGCATACTATATATAATCAGTTTGTAAGTTTAAAATTTGAGGTTTATATACAAAATGATTATATAAAACTTCGAAGTACGTTTAAAAACAAAAGGATGTAGGTCTTATATAAATATTTTTCTTTATAAAATGTTTCATACAAAAACGTGTATATACACACACACACATTTCCCTCTTTAAAAGGGGCAGATTTTGAAAAGAAATATG
>NC_051419.1:11136328-11136756 GCF_015228065.2 Penaeus monodon | reverse complement strand
GTTGATGGTCCGTGTCTAAGAAGAACCGTGAACTTTTTGTCTTTTTGTCATTATCATTTTCACCACTACGATCGCTGGACTAATCTTCATTGCTATCTTTAGGATTATTATCATGGGCATTATCCCCATCTTAAAGGTAATGATTATCACTGCCGTTTTAATATTATAGTTAATTCCTTTTCAATTTTTATTGTTTTTCAATACCCCCCTATTATGTATACTGACATTTGCCATTACCTTTTTATTGGTTAATTATTTTGGCTAGAATAAATTTTTCCCTTATCAGTATCTTATAATAGGACAGCGTTGCCCTTGCTGGCAATATCAAACATTCTAAACACGAAAAGATCTTCTTCATTTATAAATTAATGCCTGGATAAAATATGGGTTTTTCATTGAAATAAAAAAAAAGCAAATAAAATCATAGA
>NC_051419.1:11135794-11136264 GCF_015228065.2 Penaeus monodon | reverse complement strand
ATAAGTACGACCTTCCCGCGCTCTTGATAATGTGAATCCAGCCGTTCGCCCCTTTGTTTTTTTTCCTCTAGTCTTTTTCCCAGGCGAAAATGCTTTTCCTATTATCCCTACATCCGTAAGGACGATTCCATCATACGACCTCGAATATCCGTCCTTATTAGGGATAAAAAACGGGCCCCCTTTAATTTTATTTCATGCCTTGAAGGGGGCACACGCGCCAAAAACAACCCTTTCTAGGACTACGCATGCGCTCCTACAGTGGTTTTTGGCGGAAAGGTTGTCTTTTTTGAGACGTAAAATATTTTTTTATTTCGGTTGCCTCTGGGCCCCACGAATGAATTGTGCGTCGAAAAAGACGTCAGAAATTAAAAGGATGGATGAAATGAGAAGAGGATGGAAGTAATTGCATCACTAAACCACAAGAGCACAGACCTTTATGGATCCATAGATCTATATTTAACCCTCCCCCC
>NC_051419.1:11135139-11135439 GCF_015228065.2 Penaeus monodon | reverse complement strand
CCGATGACAGACAGCCAAAATAGACAGACAAGACAAAACAGCCTAATAAAGGTAATATACCTGAGCACATATAAGCGTTCCATCCCTGTGTATTCGTCAATACCATCTACAGACGCCCCCACGCCCATGCCCATCATAGAATTGACCTAAGAGGGTGGGGGTACTTATATACAGCCGTTTTAGCAGCAGCGAAGCAACGAGTAAAAATTTGGCGTTTATTATTAGGCCTAAGATTATTAAAAGGGTCGACGAGAAATGACGAACAATATTATATACATCTCCCGCTGAGCATTTCTATCT
>NC_051419.1:11134048-11134549 GCF_015228065.2 Penaeus monodon | reverse complement strand
TATTGTGCCCGTGTGTGTATTTCTATGACCATACACACACGAGGCATCTCGTCCTTGCGCAGCTTCCGACAGCACATCATAAAAATCTTGATCATCATCATAAAAAAGTACAATTTCGTGATTTGACTTTTGAGGTTTATGAGCTTTAGATTACGAGGTGAATTTCGAGAGAAAAAACAGTATTACGTAAGTTAACGATTTCGAAAAACTCTTGAGTGCTTTAATTCAATAAGGATAAATTTCAAGTTTTAGTAAAATAAATATAAAACACGAGATTCAAAGACAGTCTTTACTCTGCTATTTTCCGCATTAAATGTTAAATTGCTATTACTACTCATACAGCTAAATACCTGCCCCCCCCCTGTTTGATCCTATTTTGATGCTGGGATAACCCGTGTGGATAGGGGATAAAGGGAGAAAAAGAGTAAAGAGAGAGAAAAGAGAAAGGGATGTATTGATCGATAGAGGAAAAAGGGGAAAGAGACACGAGATGTAAAAAAA
>NC_051419.1:11133818-11133999 GCF_015228065.2 Penaeus monodon | reverse complement strand
GGAGGTGAATTAAAAAAGGGAGAATCCCCCCCCCCCCCAAAAAGAGGAAAAACACACGCAAGAAAACCCCTTAAGCTGCCCTTATCACAGTTATCAGCCCATAAAATCCCCAAGGAAACAAAATATCTGGATATTTCAGCTTTACAGCACTCCAAGATCTTACTCATGCACACTCACAAAC
>NC_051419.1:11133376-11133631 GCF_015228065.2 Penaeus monodon | reverse complement strand
AAAGGGGTATAAAAAAAATTACCATCATTAAAAAATTTTTTTGGGCGACAGTAAAACTAATAAATGAAAAGTTTTGTTTCCTGATTTAAAATTTCGACCAAAGGGGTTTCCCCAAATGTTTGTTTTTTTTAAATCTAAATTTTTAACATTCTTTTTTTTCCAAAAAAAGGGAAGGTTTGTTTTTTTAGTTTTGAAACCCCAAAACCCCCAAACAACCACACACCAAAAAATTTTATTTTACCCATTCTTACAAAA
>NC_051419.1:11133051-11133197 GCF_015228065.2 Penaeus monodon | reverse complement strand
GAAATATTCCTTTTTAAAACGTTCCTGTAGGAAATATTATTGGTAAACCATAATATAAACTAATTTAAATATCTTTTCCCCAATTTAAACCCAACCTGTATAACAAAAAACACCTTTTGGGGGACCTATTTAGTTATTATTAAAAA
>NC_051419.1:11132161-11132843 GCF_015228065.2 Penaeus monodon | reverse complement strand
AGCACCCACAGAAACACACACGTACGCACTATACACGTGTGTACCAAGTGTGTATATTTCTTCCGCATACGAAAAAAACAAGAGATTTCTAAACACGTGACAACACACCAACGGCACTTAACAACAGTTCTGACAAATGCCAAACGACCAAAACAAAAGCAAAAAAGCAATGACAAGCGATTAGGTCCATAATTGAAGTTCCAATAAAACTCTAACTTCCGCCCGTCTCCTTATGCACCTAATTAGGCGTTCGCGCAAAGAAATAAAAGATGTCTTTGTCGTGATCTTGAAGTGTTCTCAAATTAAACTCTGCCTTGAACCTTACGATGCCATAGGTAGGGGTTTCTTGCCGCTGACTTACAAGAAAAAAGACGACGCCACCTTGGTTATAAAACTCTATATACAAGATGCGTGTATATAGAAAGGTATATATAAGAATCTAAAAGTTTGTGCAAAACTTTCTATGCATATCTGGCTATACATATATATCAATCAGTTCGTAAGTTTATATTTTGAGGTTTATATACAAAATGATTATATAAAACTTCGAAGTACGTTTAAAAACAAAAGAATGTAGGTCTTATATAAATATTTTTCTTAATAAAATGTTTCATACAAAAACGTGTATATATACACACACCCATTTCCCTCTTTAAAGGGGCAGATTTTGAAAAGAAATATG
>NC_051419.1:11131139-11132091 GCF_015228065.2 Penaeus monodon | reverse complement strand
GTTGATGGTCCGTGTCTAAGAAGAACCGTGAACTTTTTGTCTTTTTGTCATTATCATTTTCACCACTACGATCGCTGGACTAATCATCATCGCTATCTTTAGGATTATTATCATGGACATTATCCCCATCATTAAATGGTAATGATTATCACTGCCGTTGCTACATATTATAGACTTAACTTTCATTTTTCAATTTATTATTGTTATCAATATCCCTGCTATTATATATACTGACATTGCCATTACCTTTTTATTGGGTAATTATTTTGGCTAGAATAAATTTCCTTCATCAGTATCTTATAATAGGACAGCGTTGCCATCGCTGGCAATATCAATCATTCTGAAACACGAAAAGATCTTCATTCATTCTATAGATTAATGCCTGGATACACATATGAGTGTTGTTCATTGTAAATAAAAAAGGGCAAATAATAATCATAGAATATATATATATAAGTGACGACCTTCCCGCGCTCTTAGATAATGTGAAGTCACAGCCGCGTTCGCCATTTGTTTTTCTTTCCTCTACGTCTTTTTCCGAGGCGTAAAATGCTTTACCTCATTATCCCTACATCCGTAAAGGCGACGATTCCATCATACGACCTCGAATATCTCGTCCTTATTGGAGGCCATCAAATAAACTGGCCCCTTAATTTCATATTCATGCCTTGGAGGGGTCACACGCGCACAAACATACACACCTTGCTAGGACGTACGCATGCGCATGCCTACGAGTGAGTTCATTTGGCGGAATGGATTGTCTTTGTTGATGAACGTAATAACATTTTTTTATTACGGTTGCCTCTGGCGCCTACGAATGAATTGTGCGTCGAATGACGTCAGAAATTAAAGGATGGATGAAATGAGAAGAGGATGGAAGTAATTGCATCACATAAACCACAAGAGCACAGACCTTTATGGATCCATAGATCTATATGTTAACCCTCACCCC
>NC_051419.1:11130496-11130770 GCF_015228065.2 Penaeus monodon | reverse complement strand
CAGAGACAAAACAGCCTAATAAAGGTAAATATACCTGAGCACATATAAGCGTTCCATCCCTGTGTATTCGTCAATACCATCTACAGACGCCCCCACGCCCATGTCAGTCATAGAATTGACCTAAGAGGGTGGGGGTACTTATATACAGCCGTTTTAGCAGCAGCGAAGCAACGAGTAAATATTTGGCGTTTATTATTAGGCCTAAGATTATTAAAAGGGTCGACGAGAAATGACGAACAATATGATATACATCTCCCGCTGAGCATTTCTATCT
>NC_051419.1:11129488-11129880 GCF_015228065.2 Penaeus monodon | reverse complement strand
GCCCGTGTGTGTATTTCTATGACCATACACACACGAGGCATCTCGTCTTGCGCAGCTTCCGAACAGCACATCATAAAACTCTTGATCATCATCATAAAAAGTACAATTTCGTGATTTGACTTTGAGGTTTATGAGCTTTAGATTACGAGGTGAATTTCGAGAGAAAAAAACAGTATTACGTAAGTTAACGATTTCGAAAAACTCTTGAGTGCTTTAATTCATATAAGGATAAATTTCAAGTGTAGTAAAATAGAATATAAATCACGAGATTCAAAGACAGTCTTTACTCTGCTATTTTCCGCATTAAATGTTAAATTGCTATTACTACTCATACAGCTAAAATACCTGCCCCCCCCCGTTTGATCCTATTCTGATGCTGGGATAACAGTGTG
>NC_051419.1:11129170-11129332 GCF_015228065.2 Penaeus monodon | reverse complement strand
GGGAGGTGAATTATAAAGGGAGAATCCCCCCCCACCAAAAAGAGGAAAAACACACGCAAGAAACACCCTTAAAGCTGCCATTATCACAGTTATCAGCCCATAAAATCCCCAAGGAAACAGAAATATCTGGGATATTTCAGCTTTACAGCACTCCAGGATCTT
>NC_051419.1:11127803-11128204 GCF_015228065.2 Penaeus monodon | reverse complement strand
TCAGTCAAATACATAAATAGATTTAGTAAGCCAAGTGAAAATGCTTACAATAACAGTGAAAATAGGGATATGGTTTACGTAAGCTTGAAAATGACCAGGTATAACTTTCGCCGACTGTTTGCAAATACACAACAGCCATTGTATCAGTTTCAATTATTTCCAATAAAAAAAAAAAATCTTGACCATCTGCACAAACAACAAAGAACAGAAAATTAATATCAGAAACCTTTTTTTTTGTCCTCCAAAACTTCCCTTTTTTTTCTTGCCATGCCACTAGGGTCAAAGTTGCAAACGGATGCAAGGTGAACCGAAATTTCTTTCAACGTTACCGAGCGCAATCAACGAGCAAAACAAAATTTCAAATATCCCGTGAGAAAATAATCAAAACGGAAAAAGGGGAA
>NC_051419.1:11121769-11121967 GCF_015228065.2 Penaeus monodon | reverse complement strand
GCATCAACTTCAAAAAAAAAAAAACACTTTTCTGTTGTAATTGGGCATCTGGAATTCAATTTGAAGTTGAGTATATATCTATGAGTTTTGTATTAATTCGACTCGTATTGATGATGTATACTTGAGAGGAAACACTGCACGCCCAGTTTACAATGTGCAAGTCTGTCAGGCTGCCTATAATAAGTCTGGCTGTCACTC
>NC_051419.1:11120094-11121681 GCF_015228065.2 Penaeus monodon | reverse complement strand
CTGTGAGCCACCTATGATTATTGACATATATGGGCAGGAGGTGCTTTAGTAATTACAAAAAAGGGTTGTGTGCCAGAGTAAAAGGAAATTAATAGGGGCCACATAAAAAAAATAGAAGGGGTGTGGTCTCAAAAACAGTTTCAGCATATTGAAAAGAAAGAAATATATTTTCTAGTATGATAATATCATGTTTTCTTCTTTCCATATAGAGAAATTGACACAAATTACTTGAAAAGTCCATTAAAAACTGAATCAGTTTTATCTACTTTGGAAACCACAGGTCTGTATGAGAATTTGCCCTACGATAAAGTAAGGTAAGGATCGCTTTCTTTTGTTTTTGACTTGGTGTTCATTTTTCTGATATATTTGACACAGGATAATTGGCCCATCACTAGCACTTCAAAAAATAATTTAGGATAAATCCAAGTTTGCACACACAAGGTTCCTCCATTCCACACTTTAGGCTGTAAAAAGTACAAATTAAATTTTGCATTTGATCAATGAGGGTCCTGTATAGTGTCGTGTTGAAATCAATGAAAGAGGTGTGGCATATAATGAAGCTATACTCTTGTGTCCAACTTACATATACAGAAGTATTGCTTTGAATAGATATGATCTATACTTTACCTTTCTTGAAAATAAGCCCAAAATAAAGACATACTCCTAGTGCCATTGAATGTAGATGTTAGCCCAAAGAGTCAAGGGTAACATTGGCTTCTTGCCATTATAAGTCTTAAACAGAAAGACATCATCATCTGTGACTCCTTACAAACTCATGTTTCACAACAAACAAAACTTATAATGATGAGATTGCTGAAATTGGTATGTGCTGTTCATGTGGTGGGAAACCTGACATTCCAGCCTCAGCAGTGGAACTTATTGTTCTCAAGTGATAGTCCTCAGCAATCAAACTCCTTGACTGTGGTTGCTATACTATGTTAATGCATACAGCATCATTACTGGTAAAGTGTATGAAATGGTTCCAGGGAATAGTGTACGGAAATGGATCACACTTCTACTGGTCAAGGATACAATTATAGAAAGAAGGTTCACGGCAAAGATGGCAGGGGTATGATTATTTGGAGCAATGTGAACGTCTTCAGCGATATTGTTCAGAAGGGCTGGAGATGCATTTATCAATACTGAAGAAGAAACTTCAGTAGAAAAGTAAAAGTGTCTTGATTTAAGTAAGGACCTTTCGGTGTGCTGTGCCAAGGAATGTCCCGGAGAATCATCAATGGTTCAAGAAGTAATGTGCTGCAGTTGTCGAAAATGGTATCATGTTACTTGTACTGGAAAAAGTGAAAACTGGGAAAAGTATTTTATATGTAACGACTGTCAGTGCAATGTCTAGTAAATGCAATAATCTGAAATATCTTCATGTAGCTTCAGATTCCAACAAAATTACCGTGAAAATGTTACCTGAGTTTATAGCTACAATCAAAACTGAAATGTAAATACATAGCTTGCTTGTTTGCTTGGATCTCAGCAACTTTTCGTGTTTTACAAACAAACACGTTTACAAAAATGTGTATTTGTTGACTTTAACTGTCATTAAGACATTAATTCTGTAATGTAATATAATGG
>NC_051419.1:11116865-11116951 GCF_015228065.2 Penaeus monodon | reverse complement strand
GTTTTGAAATGTGTCCATGGAGTGATTTTCACTGCGCCAAGAGCCTGTGATAATCACACGATTCTAAATCATGACTAATGCTGTAA
>NC_051419.1:11115327-11115549 GCF_015228065.2 Penaeus monodon | reverse complement strand
CCCACTTATTTGCGTGTGGGAACGCGCATATATACGTGTGTGAAATACAAATACAAATGTGTGCATGTATGTTTGTGTGGAGTACGTGTATGGCAGAGTAGGTAAGCGTGTTTAAACCGAGAGGGAGGACGCGCAAGCGAGCACACCTCACATTCGCGAATCTCGACTATACGTAATTAAGCTTTTAAATCTCATTTCGATTATCTCTCCGCTGTCTCACAT
>NC_051419.1:11114991-11115181 GCF_015228065.2 Penaeus monodon | reverse complement strand
AGAAAAATCCCTCTGCGATCGTTCACAACAAATATTTGTATGAAATTCCTTTGGTAACAGTCAAAGTAGCGCCACCGTGCGCGGGTTATTTATCAGTCGGGCGCCCCAACAGTCAACCCGTTTGTTTCCTCTTTGGACTGGGCATGTATACCTGCTCTGATTTGTTGGTAAGCAAATCAGAGCGGTAAAG
>NC_051419.1:11114283-11114748 GCF_015228065.2 Penaeus monodon | reverse complement strand
AGAGTTTAAGATAATTACCTTTGAAATTTCCGTACACAAGTGAACTAGATTTTCACTATTTCCAGGTCACCGATCCTTTTAACTTCATGTTTCCACTTACTTCCCTTTACCTTTACAATAATTATCACAGTTTGGCGAGGAACATATTGAAACATCAATAAAGCTTCAGATCAGGAGAACGGTAAAATAGTCATTGGGTAAACCATGGGGGAGGGGGGTACTTCAGCATTAAAAGGTATATAAAACTAGAAAGCATTTGAAAAGCACATCATAAGATCAATCAAAGGGAACAAAATATAAAATAACCAAATGCACCGGGATTTCCTAATAATAATTCTAACCGTCAGCCTACCCACTGCCACCTGTCTACCACCACCCGACCGTCACCATCTGAGGAGCCCAGATAAACTGCGACCCCGCCCATTCCCTTGGCCGACGGTTCTCGCACGGAATTTAAATAAAAGT
>NC_051419.1:11107429-11107603 GCF_015228065.2 Penaeus monodon | reverse complement strand
AAAAATATTTTTTTTGAGAAAAGAAAAGAAAAGGTTGAAAAAGGAAAAAAGGGAGAAAAACGGGGGCTAAGGAAAAAGGGAGGAGGAGAAGAAAAGGGGAAACAAAATGGAGGACTGATAAAGGTCGATGAGAGGATAGAGAGAGAAAAAAAAAAAATAAAGACCTAAAATATT
>NC_051419.1:11106433-11107395 GCF_015228065.2 Penaeus monodon | reverse complement strand
TTATTAAGTTAGTTTAAGCTAAGTAGGTTGCTTTTTTTTTCGTTAGTTTATTAAGTTAAATTCGTTTTGGGTTAGTCGGGTTGGATGGGATAGAGTTTTCACGTTAGAATATTTTTTACATTTATTCAGTTAGTTTAGACTAGATTTAGGCTATTTTTTAATTTATGTTTAGCTTGGTTTTGGGAGTTAGTTTAGGCAAAGTTAGGGTTTGATTACTTTTAGGTTTTTCAGGTGAGGTTTTTGTTATAGCTTTAAAAGATTAGGTTAGGGTAGGTTACTTTAAATTTGTTTAGGTTTAATTAGATTTTTTAGGTTAAGTTTTGTTTTTAGGTTGGGGGGATTTTGGGTTTTTTAGGTTTAGGTTTTGGTTAGATTAAGGAAGGGTTGGGGTTTTGTTAGTTTTTGAAAAGGGTTTTGGGTTTGTTAAATTATTATTTAGAGTTTTAATTGGTTATGGTTTCGTAGGTTTTCATTTTAAAAAATTAGGTTAAGTTGGTTTTAAATCATTAGCTAGCTTGGGGTTGATTTACTCCAGCCGCGTTCCCATTTTTTTTTTTTCCTCTACGTTTTTTCCGAGGGTAAAATGCTTTTCCTCATTACCCTACACCTAAAGGGGGACGATTCCATCAACGACTCGAATTCTGTCCTTATTGGGCCATCAAAAAACTGGCCCCCCTTTAATTTTATTTCATGCCTTGGGGGGTCACCGCGCACAAAATACCACCTTTCTAGGACGTAAAGCATGCGCTGCCTACGAGTAGTTCATTTGGCGGAAAGGATTGCTTTGTTGATGACGTAATAAAATTTTTTTATTACGGTTTCCTCTGGCGCCCAAATGAATTGTGCTTTTGAATGACTCAGAAATTTAAGTGGTGAAATGAGAAAAATGGAAGTAAATTTCATCACATAAACCACAAAACACAACCTTTATGGTCCAAATCTATATGTTAACCCCTCACCCC
>NC_051419.1:11105791-11106065 GCF_015228065.2 Penaeus monodon | reverse complement strand
CAGAGACAAAACAGCCTAATAAAGGTAAATATACCTGAGCACATATAAGCGTTCCATCCCTGTGTATTCGTCAATACCATCTACAGACGCCCCCACGCCCATGTCAGTCATAGAATTGACCTAAGAGGGTGGGGGTACTTATATACAGCCGTTTTAGCAGCAGCGAAGCAACGAGTAAATATTTGGCGTTTATTATTAGGCCTAAGATTATTAAAAGGGTCGACGAGAAATGACGAACAATATGATATACATCTCCCGCTGAGCATTTCTATCT
>NC_051419.1:11104464-11105187 GCF_015228065.2 Penaeus monodon | reverse complement strand
GTGTGCCCGTGTGTGTATTTCTATGACCATACACACACGAGGCATCTCGTCTTGCGCAGCTTCCGAACAGCACATCATAAAACTCTTGATCATCATCATAAAAAGTACAATTTCGTGATTTGACTTTGAGGTTTATGAGCTTTAGATTACGAGGTGAATTTCGAGAGAAAAAAACAGTATTACGTAAGTTAACGATTTCGAAAAACTCTTGAGTGCTTTAATTCATATAAGGATAAATTTCAAGTGTAGTAAAATAGAATATAAATCACGAGATTCAAAGACAGTCTTTACTCTGCTATTTTCCGCATTAAATGTTAAATTGCTATTACTACTCATACAGCTAAAATACCTGCCCCCCCCCCCTGTTTGATCCTATTCTGATGCTGGGATACCAGTGTGGATAGGTGGATAAAGGGAGAAATAGAGTAAAAGAGAGAGAAAAAGAGAAAGGGATGATATGGATCGATAGATGGAAAAAGGGAATGAGACACGAGATGTAAAAAAAAAAGATAGATACAGACGGACAGATAGATAAATAGACAGATAGATGGAAAGAGAGGGAGGTGAATTATAAAGGGAGAATCCCCCCCCCCCACCAAAAAGAGGAAAAACACACGCAAGAAACACCCTTAAAGCTGCCATTATCACAGTTATCAGCCCATAAAATCCCCAAGGAAACAGAAATATCTGGGATATTTCAGCTTTACAGCACTCCAAGATCTT
>NC_051419.1:11103390-11103921 GCF_015228065.2 Penaeus monodon | reverse complement strand
TGGGAGAGATCAGTCAAATACATAAATAGATTTAGTAAGCCAAGTGAAAATGCTTACAATAACAGTGAAAATAGGGATATGGTTTACGTAAGCTTGAAAATGACCAGGTATAACTTTCGCCGACTGTTTGCAAATACACAACAGCCATTGTATCAGTTTCAATTATTTCCAATAAAAAAAAAAATCTTGACCATCTGCACAAACAACAAAGAACAGAAAATTAATATCAGAAACCTTTTTTTTTGTCCTCAAAACTTCCTTTTTTTCTCTGCACAGCACTAGGGTCAAAGGCAACGGATCAAGTGAACGAATTTCTTTCAACGTTACCGAGCGCAATCAACGAGCAAAACAAAATTTCAAATATCCCGTGAGAAAAAAATCAAAACGGAAAATGGAAACAGAAGACAGAATCAACAGTATAAATAATAATGATAAAAATAAAAGTAGAGAACCTGTGAAAATGTCATTAATGACACAACTAAAACAATAGAAATCCGACAAGATATACAAGTAAATAGAACGGACTATCAA
>NC_051419.1:11102818-11103157 GCF_015228065.2 Penaeus monodon | reverse complement strand
CGGGAAATGACAAAAACAATCCATATATCTTATACAACGAGAAAAAACCAAAAAGCATCAGTTAGACCAAATTCTCTCATGAAACGAAAACGAAAAAAAAAAAAAATCCGTTTTCTTCTTCCACCATTATAATTAATCGCGTTAATCTCTGTTCAAATCCGAGCTTAAATCACCTAAATTTTGAAAATAAAGGTCAGCTAAGATAAGATACGAACGGCAATAAACACAAGAAATATCTATGGATGAAACTGTAATCGAAAGTATTTTTTTTTTATTGACGTGGAATTGGCGTTTATGGCAATGATAAACACGCCGTAAATTATAAAACGAGTATCGATT
>NC_051419.1:11102101-11102204 GCF_015228065.2 Penaeus monodon | reverse complement strand
TTTTTCGCCACAAGAGCTTCAATGGCAAGACGTTAAAAGCCTTTCGAGGAGGTATTGCAACATAGGCCTTTGATCAATACCAGTTCCCCTGAGCCGCATGCGA
>NC_051419.1:11101973-11102057 GCF_015228065.2 Penaeus monodon | reverse complement strand
TTCCTATTTATGTCACGTCACCTTCCCCCCCCCCTCTTTTCCTATGGCCCCCTTATCCTCCCCCTTCTTATAGTCTGGCTACCT
>NC_051419.1:11101500-11101684 GCF_015228065.2 Penaeus monodon | reverse complement strand
ACCCTGACAGTTATGCAAATGAATGACAAACATTTGTGCGTTTACTATTGTCTTTTTTCTTCCTCGATGTTTTTTCTTTCTGCAGTTTCACTTTGTCTCATGGACTGTATGTCTATTTAATGGGCTCTGTGCCGCTGTTGTTACTTGCTTGCCTCCTCGTTTCATATCCTCACTTTGCTTCTGA
>NC_051419.1:11101054-11101395 GCF_015228065.2 Penaeus monodon | reverse complement strand
ACCTGCCTGTCGATTGTTCTCCCATCTGACTGCATGTCCATATGCCTCTGTCTCCCTGATTGTATTTACCTGCCTATTCCCCTCCCCCCCCTCTTACTCTCTCTTTTTCGGTGAGTTTCATTGTCATCCACATTGTATGGTAACCATATACAACACCGGAAGTAGGCATCGCTCTCCCCCGACACCCCTCCCCCCTTTCCCTTCCTTCCTGTGACTGTCCGTCAGCGATAGCCATAATCCCTGCTACACCCACTGCAAATAGCGCTAACATTTACCGCTACTGCTAACAATAAGCGGTTTTAATGTCCATCGCTATTTTCAGGGAGTTTTCCGGCATCATA
>NC_051419.1:11100445-11101011 GCF_015228065.2 Penaeus monodon | reverse complement strand
ATAATTAATTGTGTAGGCAATGACAAAAGAGAGGAAATGATGAGAAAATACTATGTAAAAAAAAGGACGCAAAGAAGGAAAAAACAAAAGATAAGAGATAAACAATGCGAAGAATAAGGAAAACAAAACAAAACGGGAAGTAACGATAAAAAAACAACAACATAGTCGCAAACAAGGAAATGAGAAAAAAAAAAAATCAATGAAAAGCGAAATGATACGAAATGGAAGATACATATAGAACGTAACAAACAAAAAAAGAAAAGCAAAGAACGTAACAAACAAAAAAAGAAAAGCAAAGAACGTAACAAACAAAAAAAAAAAGAAAAGCAAAAAACGTAACAAACAAGAAAAGAAAAGCAAATACAAAATTTCGGTTAAGAAAAAGTTGAAAGCTTCCATTTTCCCGCACACTGTTCTCTCCGGAACCTTAGCAGCACCTTCTTCGCTAATCGATAAGTCAATCTTTATTAACTGTATTGGGACTTACTTATGCAAGAAGGGAGTAACTCATACAAAAAGGGAGCCATAGTGAATCTCGACATAACAGGCTCTCCCTAAGCTAAAGC
>NC_051419.1:11099434-11099931 GCF_015228065.2 Penaeus monodon | reverse complement strand
AGAGAAAAAATCCAGACCCGGTGTTTGACCTTTTAGTTCAGGACGCAGATTACCCGAGGTGGGGGGGAGGAGAGGGCCGAATTTGCTTAACGGTTAGTGTAAAGAATTATAATTATATCTAATTATCTTGAGGTCAACCAAGGTCAGACATTAAGCCCCACCCCCTGTAAGAAAAAATAAAAGCAAAAATAGGTGAACTTAGGTCGGCCTTTCGAAAATGGGTGATGTAGGTGTATTGAGGGTTCGTCTGTTTCGTCTATCTGTCTGTTTTTCTTCAGTGTCAATCGCTCATTCTTCTGTTTCTCTGTTTCTTCTTCGTTTCGTCTATCCATGTTCGTTGCCTTTTTGTTTTTTCTTCTTTTCCGCCTGTCTTCCTCTCTCTCATTCTTTCTCTGTTCATCTGTCTTCTAAATTTCCCTTTCTCTTTTCTTGCCTTCTGTCTACCGCACGCCTTTATCTACTTTTAACCCCCTTCTCTATCTCTGTCTGTCTGTCTA
>NC_051419.1:11099215-11099316 GCF_015228065.2 Penaeus monodon | reverse complement strand
ACTAAGTTTTTTCTCTCTCATTGTCACTCATATTACTATTTTTGTATAATCTATTCATAATCACATGTCATCTAATCTTTTGCCTCTTCAGTTAATCGTAA
>NC_051419.1:11098812-11099006 GCF_015228065.2 Penaeus monodon | reverse complement strand
TACGATAACATCTTTCTTATCATCATTTCTCTTTTACCGGAAAATCCACAGATAAGGAACAGAAGTTTCGAACCCTTCGCTTACCTGGTATCGGCAATAATGTAGCTTTTTGGTCCTTTAGCTGTAAGATAAATTTGCTGATTGACAGGTGGATGGATAGAGAGATATGGAGGTGGAAGGATTAACAGATAGAG
>NC_051419.1:11098027-11098192 GCF_015228065.2 Penaeus monodon | reverse complement strand
ACTTTAGCCTAACACTAACTCCTCTAAACATCCCTAATATGAAACTCAGGAAACCCAAAGAAAACATTTCGATCGCAGCAGCTGGTCAGGCAAAGACCGCCAAAGAGTGAAGTGCCAGAGAATATGTGTCGCAGTGCCAGAGTGGATGCCACGGCATTAATAAGG
>NC_051419.1:11096499-11097478 GCF_015228065.2 Penaeus monodon | reverse complement strand
AGATCAGAAACGCAATTTGGACCAATGAAAAACGCATTTGACGCCATCCGCAGACCGGCAGTTGAGTGCAGTGCGAAGGAAGGCGCACAGAAGTTATTTCTTCTCCGCTATATCTTCGATCTATCTTATCCTTCTTCTTCTCTATAATCGTTTCTACTTCTTTCTTCTTTTTATCGTTTATCCATTCCCTTCTGTCTTATTATATTATCGTCCCTCCTTCTCTCTCTCCTCTTTCTCTTCTCTTCACTCCGTAATTTCCTCATGTCCCCTTCCCTTTTCTTATTTCTCCCTCCTCCTCTTCCCTCTCTTCCCACCTCTTTCTTCCTCTCACATTCCCCTTTCCCTCTCTTTTCCCTTACCCTTCCGCTTCCACCTGCTCCCCCCTTTCCCCTCCTTTCACACTCTTTCTTCCCTCTCACTTTCCCTTCCATCCCCATCCTCTGTTTTCCCCCTACTTTCCCTTGTCCATCTCCTTTTCCTTCTTTCTTTCCTCTCCTTTCCAATTCCCCCCTCCTCGTTCCCCCTTACTTTCCCTTCCTTCCTCCTTCTTCCCTTTCCCTCCTTTCATTTTCCCCTTCCCTTTCCCCCCTCCCCTCTCCCTTTCCACCTCCTTTCATTTTCCCCTTCCCTTTCCCCCTCCTTTCCCACGCGTGCGCACTGGCGTGTTAGAAAACGCCAGTGCTCCTCCCCGCTGATGCCCAAGCGACTGGTCAACACATAGAAACCAATCGCATACTTTCACATTAATGTTCCCATCTCGCTCCGTCATGGCGAGGCGGGGGGGAGGGGGACAAGAGGGAGGGGGTAAGGGGGTGAAGGAGGAGGCCCGAGGGATGAGAATGATGAGAGAATGGTGTGCGTTGTGTTCCCGTTATGGTGTAGCCTATAAGGAAGATGTTGATGATCCGACCGATGACAACACAGCTGGAAAGAATTGTTTTCCTATGTTCGTGTCAAAATCTAATTCAAATCGGCGTCA
>NC_051419.1:11096286-11096464 GCF_015228065.2 Penaeus monodon | reverse complement strand
TTGTTTGTTTACTTTTTTTGTGGGGTTCTTTCAAGTCTGTCTTGGAATACAATTTATATATATATATTTCTTCTTTTTTTTCCTTCGTGCGTATGATGGATGGCTACGAGGGTACGTCAGTCTCTGCAAAATACAATTCCCTTTTGAATTTGTTTAATTTTATTACTTTTCAAAACGC
>NC_051419.1:11095936-11096239 GCF_015228065.2 Penaeus monodon | reverse complement strand
CTTGTACTGCCTTGAGCCTACGTGTCATGAATATATGTAAGTATACCACTCATGCCACTACATGTTCGTGTGTACCAAAATGTAGGCAATGTTTACTTCCCCATGTGTGTTCGAACGCGACTTTGGCCCCAGTTATACATTGCATCTTTTTGCAATTTGACGAATTGCAAGACCCAGCGAAGCAGCATTAGAGGCCTTAATTACAAACTACCGCCTCCACCAGGATGAAATGTACTCTCCCTGAGGACGAGCGATTATGAAAGTTATCAGGGGAAGACCTCACGCTGCTGTTCGGAGCCTGCA
>NC_051419.1:11095242-11095447 GCF_015228065.2 Penaeus monodon | reverse complement strand
TTTTTTTTTTTACATAAACGTAATTACTAAAATAAGAATACATTTATGTAACCCCCACCAAAAAAAAAGGTAAAAGGTAAAAAAAAAAAGTTAAGTGAACAATTTCGAAATTGAAACAAGGCGTCGTCCATCTTCAGGGAACAAAGAACACGATATCTCGAAGCTGTTACAGTTGCCGACCGTGTTGCATGCTGGTGCCTCCCCG
>NC_051419.1:11095081-11095198 GCF_015228065.2 Penaeus monodon | reverse complement strand
TAATTGGTTTCTCTGTTATTCCATTACATTTTCATTTTGGATTCTTGTTAAGTCTTTTCTGTTTTAAGCAATTATATTTCGTATTCACTGTCTGTCTATTTATGTCTTTGGTCCATG
>NC_051419.1:11094307-11094690 GCF_015228065.2 Penaeus monodon | reverse complement strand
GGGAAAATCCTTAATCAATCTGAGAAATACTCCCGATTTCTCCTTCATTGCTATACCTGTCTACGCCTATCACCTGTCTTACCAGTCAAACAATAATTTGTCACCGTTAACACCTGTGACTCCAATAGCTGTCCTCTCTACACCTGTTATCTCTTGGCAAACATCTGTATAGGCCTATATATAACCGCATATCCCGAATAACATCTACATAGGTCTCACTCTACTGAGCCATATGAAATTATATACAATAAATTTGAACAATTTCCAGTCAAATAATCAGAAAAGAACTATAAACCTTAATTCATAAAAACAAAACATAATAATTAAAATACGTTTATACAAATACGTACAAACAACACAAGCATAAATAATCACAATTACGT
>NC_051419.1:11093886-11094218 GCF_015228065.2 Penaeus monodon | reverse complement strand
CATGACACCTGCGCCTCCCCATTCTCTCATGACCTGACACTTCCTCCTGGCAGAAATCCCCAGGAACTTCGACAAGTTCCGGAAGCGTCAGATTTAAAGCCTGCGGCGTTGACCCATCACCATAGCCACGCCCGGATCCTTCTCTGTAAGGGCATGGCGTCACGACAGGGCATTCGCCTACCCTGCCCCCAGGTATATGTGCCCTGCTCTCTTCTCTCCGCTTCTCAATCTGGTCTTCACCGGTTCCACACCTAGTTTGATCCAAGTACCATCAGTAACAATGAAATTACAACTGAGTTTTTGCTTCATACCAACCACCGTGGCCATATCAC
>NC_051419.1:11092329-11093622 GCF_015228065.2 Penaeus monodon | reverse complement strand
TATTAATCGGAGGCCCCACACCATCGATTCATAAAGTTCAACCCTTCACGCAAGGCATACAAAGGGACCCTAAATATAATGATAATGAGAAGGTACAAGATTTTCCCAATAGGTAGTTAAAGTCTATAAAAAACGAGAAGCTGATTTAAGTTTATTTTACGATTTAAACGGAAAAGTTAATTATATGAAACGACGAAACGAATTGAGTTTTGGATATGAGACAGAAATTTACGGCAAGATGACGGGAGGCAGATAACTTCCTTTTGGTTATGTAAGTAAACATAAGATTCTACATTTACATGCACATATCGGTCTAGGACTAAAGCCCGAAGTTATCCAAGACCCGGCTCTCAGACCGTCGATGTCCTGTACGGATTGAGGTCATGCAGCCTTCGGGTCGAGTCGGACAGTAGTCCACTGACCTCAGGACAGGCAGCGGCGCCTGTAGCGGAGGAGGTTATAGAGGAAAGCTGAAACCGACTGCAGGGCAGCTCTTTGCTTCGCCGACGGGACCTTCAAAGTAGTTCCCGCTGAATATATTCATATGGTGTGCATGAATACCATTTATACATATGGTATACTCTACTGTCTGAAGAGTCAGGTGCTGACAATAACCTGCATGACGCAATTAATGCCTTCACTTCACATTTCGCCCAAAATCTCCCTGCACACCCACAATCGACCCCGTTGGCTGCCAAAATTGCAGAAAAGCAGCACAGACTCTCAATCAAAGGTAAGCACCATCTCACAGGGAGGAAAGGGCCGAGGAGCTGGAAGAAGCTGAAAGAAGTTGGAAAGCCGGACGAGAGTGTTCTCGGGGCACATTTCTTGGGCTTGGGGCTTACAACAGATCCTGTAATTTAGTTCCTAATCTTATATTATATATCATAACATGACATCATGTATTTATCACATGATCGAAATTTCCTCTTGTCCCGACATTCGCTCTACAGTAATCCTCTCATATGAACTGCTTCCTATTTCAGTGTCATTCAGAGGGAAGAACGGCATCGAAATTCTTTCAAGCGGACGGGAGGCCAGAGCACAGGTCAGGAGGTGAAGCGAGCGGCTGCGGAGAACAGTGCGACAAAGATGAAGAACAAATGTTGAGAGGAGAGAGGATTGCGACTGTTGCCAGGTGAATGGATCAATTATATACTTCTGGGGAATTTAGTTTTTCAAAATAAGATGATCTGCACAGTACAGTGATTTTAATATTATAACGCAAAATCTTAACACAGCAGTTTACACATACAAACTCCCACGCACGCAAACAAACCCAGACATCCATAT
>NC_051419.1:11091036-11091107 GCF_015228065.2 Penaeus monodon | reverse complement strand
ATCACATTCACACCCCAACCCTTGCACAACAAAACCAATAACCGCAGGCAGAATGACCTTGGCCAGGTCAC
>NC_051419.1:11090926-11090999 GCF_015228065.2 Penaeus monodon | reverse complement strand
TCTCACAGTCCTCAAGGTTAGCTTAATCGGAGGGTCAACAGTTCTTTGATTGCAACACTTTTTATCAGTAGGA
>NC_051419.1:11089894-11090478 GCF_015228065.2 Penaeus monodon | reverse complement strand
TTGGTTTAATTGCAGATAATTGCAGCGTCAGAGCTACTGTTCCCTAACGCTATTGTTTTTTTATCGCATTTTTAAATCGATACTTGGGATCTTAAATATTTTCGGTTGCCAGCTTCGCTATTTGTGTGATGCATGCATATCTTCATTATATTCAGATTTGTAGACGCATCCCTTCGTTCGTATCTTATCTCGATCATACATATTCTTATTCTAACTTCCGGCTTTTATATCTCTGCTTCACTTGCAATGAATCCTTATTCTTTCATTTGAATATCACCCGTATACTTAAACGTATCCAGATTTCAGCGATTCTTTTTTGCAAAATAAACCTTTCGATATGTAAAAGTACAATAAAGAAATCAAAACCTTAAATATAAATAGAAAAGAGGATAGATGAACAAAGCAATACTCAAATGAATATAAATAGCTACAGGAGAATGAGACAAACAAAAAAAACAAAACGTAAGCGATCAAGGACACTTGTGACAATAAAGATCATGAATATAAAGAAGAAAAAAAACGGAAAATAAATATCTCTTTGTTTAATTATCCGTTTATCTCTTTTTCTTTGTTTTTGATAAATG
>NC_051419.1:11089147-11089647 GCF_015228065.2 Penaeus monodon | reverse complement strand
AAAAAAAAGTGACAAGACGCGGGCAAGGAAATGAAGGAAAAAAAGAGGTGGATCACGTGACGATGACATTCCGGTAATTAGATTTGACATCATCTTTCCCAAAACCAACAGCGGCGTGCGGGAAGCGTACCAACAGTCCCCGCAGAAGTCACCAGGGAAAGGACTTGCCCCAGCAGTTTAATAGGCAGTTTGCGAGCGCCGGGTCCCCAACTGCTTATTAAACTGCCGGGGCAAGTCCCTTCCCTGGTGACTTCTGCAGCGACTGTTGGTACGCTTTCCGCACGCCGTTGGTACACCTAATGCTTGCTTAATTACGATTTACAGCCAAATTCATAGCATTTTTATTTTTTCGGGGAAGATGGCGTCAAACCCAACTATCGGAATGTCAGCTATCATTTACAACTGTCATATTTACAATCACCCTCAAAACCTTTAATTGCACGGGAAAGTTACCAACATGAGCAAATATTTCATTATCAATAAATTAGCCAGGATTGCAT
>NC_051419.1:11088917-11089075 GCF_015228065.2 Penaeus monodon | reverse complement strand
ATTGAAGCTGATTTTATTCTTCATAAGGGTGGACAGATGTCGAAATTTCACCGATGGCGGATGATAAAAAAACTTACAATCTCCCCGACGCATACACTTAAATAGATATATAGAAATGTGTATTTCTATATGACAGTATGAGCGTCTAATTAAAGCAA
>NC_051419.1:11088608-11088717 GCF_015228065.2 Penaeus monodon | reverse complement strand
ACTCATATAGTTATGCATATATATATATTAAGAGCAAAATAAAAATTCTTCTGAATATATATGTGGGGATGAGAGTCATGTATATATGGTAATTACTGTAATATCTGAA
>NC_051419.1:11088133-11088417 GCF_015228065.2 Penaeus monodon | reverse complement strand
GTATATTCTAAATCATCATTTTACCGGGCTTGCTGCCCCGCCTTTGTCTCAGTACTATGCTACGGCCACGGGGAGCGAGCAACACCCGGTAAACTTTGATAATGCGTGCAAGGTGCAAGGTGCAAGGAAGCCGGCTCTGGGGAAGACGCGGGGACAACAACCCGGTAAGATACATCTCAAATGCAACATACACAGCCTGGGAGAAGAGAACACGAGAAGGGACTTAGAGAGCGAGAACGAGACGAGTAGAGATAGAAGCAGAAAGAAAGAACAGAGAGACGTAC
>NC_051419.1:11087929-11088050 GCF_015228065.2 Penaeus monodon | reverse complement strand
TAGATAGATAGATATAAAGAGAGAAGCACCCTTCTCTGATTAGAACACAGTAAGAGAAAGGGAGAAAGAGAGAAAAAGAGATAGAGAGAAAGAGAAAAAAATCTTTTTCTATTCGGAACGC
>NC_051419.1:11087594-11087890 GCF_015228065.2 Penaeus monodon | reverse complement strand
GGCGGCAAGAATACCGTTGTGAAACTTTCTAGAGATAATGTTGAAGAGTGCATTAACACCTTTGCATTGTGTAGCAATATTGAATCAGTAGGAGAAGGTGGGAAAGGTAGGAAGAAGGAGATTCGGATAAATTTAGAAGAGAAGAGACCTGAGAATAAAAAAGTGAAGCGAAAGTGAAGGAGAAAAAAAAATGGTGAAATGAGGAAATAAAGACAAGAGGGAGAATAGCAGACAAAACTGGAATAGAATGAAAGAATGAGAAACCTGGGAGGAATATAAACACAAATATACACAAG
>NC_051419.1:11086317-11086828 GCF_015228065.2 Penaeus monodon | reverse complement strand
CCTAGAAAAAAAATTAAAATAAAAAGACGCAGTAACCAGACGAAGTAGAATCAAAATGAAGACGAGAGTGGCCGAGGGAACAGCTCCCGTGACGTCATCGCTCGCTACATCTTCAAGCCTACAATACCTTCCTATTGTTTGTTTGTTGACATTTTACTTCATGGTCGGATGATGAGAATGAGCAAGATTTTTTTATTACTGATCATTATCATTGTTTGTTTTTTTAAAGGGAGGGATACTAGTGACAGGTATGACAAGGGAAAGAATGATGGAAGTGATGAGTGTAGTAATAAATAATAAATAAAAGATCTTGCTGACAGTAACGACAATAGCACAATAATTACCATTACTGTTATTAATACTATTCTCACACGCACCGCCATTATTGTCACAATTCATTTACGATTGGAATCACTGAGATTTGATTATGACAGGTATCATACTTTTCAAGAAAATGATAATTTATCTGTAGAGTCTATATTCTCTCTATCTTTACACAAACACAAACATG
>NC_051419.1:11085446-11085669 GCF_015228065.2 Penaeus monodon | reverse complement strand
AAGACAGACAGACATATAGATACTACCTTTGGGTATAGATAGATTTAAAGAAAGATAATGTTATAGATAGCCACAGTGGACATACACACGCATAAACACAAATAGAAAGTTTGCAAAGGTTAGATACTGTGGCACCACAAATACCTTGCAGAAATCCGGGTTGCGAAACACGCTCGTAATCACTTACCTGGAAAAGAAAAGAAAATTAGGTTTTCTCCATTAA
>NC_051419.1:11085228-11085411 GCF_015228065.2 Penaeus monodon | reverse complement strand
GTGCTGGAAAGAACTTTGTCCATCTATGTAACAGGAGGAACGAACTCTTATCTAAAAATAATAAAACAAGATGGTACAAAAATACAAATAAAAAAAAACTGAAATATACATTAGTTGCTGATTCATCTATCGAAAAAAAAAATTTACAAGGAAAACGTTTTTGAGAAGGACCCGCAGGCGGTG
>NC_051419.1:11084359-11084560 GCF_015228065.2 Penaeus monodon | reverse complement strand
GCGAGGACTTGGCTGCCGTCCACACCAAACAGAACGCGAGCTCCTCTAGGGTCAGGTCGGCGCTCAAGCAGCCGCCTGGAGCGGTACGTGCATGAGCCCTAAGGTAACTTTCGTGATTAAATACTAGGGATTTCGTTTTGATTTTGTCGTCAACTGTGTAGTTAATTTTTTTGAGGGGTTTGGTTGATTTTTTTTTGATGA
>NC_051419.1:11084045-11084168 GCF_015228065.2 Penaeus monodon | reverse complement strand
CTTCCGACCTCATTGTATGAAGTAATTAAGATTTCAAAATGTGGTGTTTCATAATCCTATAAGACGCATATAATATGCAGAAAAGCAGAGAATGACACAGATATGGTATAATGAACTTTCTAT
>NC_051419.1:11083543-11083923 GCF_015228065.2 Penaeus monodon | reverse complement strand
GTGAAATACATATAGACAGAGAAACGAAAGGAGATGAATGGCACGAGAAAAAAAGTAAAAATAGACCCACAACATCATCCAAGGAAAGAAAAGTTGATTTCTGAAAAATAGACCTCAAGTATAACCCTCGTTTTCTATACGATCGCGTAACCAACCGCCAATTCCAGAAAGAAAACGGGGAACGACCACATTACGCTTCAGTTAAGAAATCCGAATGACCTTAACACTGTTCGTTGACTTCATGAACCATTGATGAAATGACTTGCAATCTTTTATTTGTAATACTGAAATTCACACGAATAGAAAATGGAAGAAATGGGGAAAGGAAATGCATATCTAAAGTATCATTACGTGTGAATGTTCTGGCTTACTAATATTAT
>NC_051419.1:11083218-11083510 GCF_015228065.2 Penaeus monodon | reverse complement strand
CCAGAAAATTAGTTTTTAATTCATCTTTAAAAGAATGAAATAGAGAACTGAAAAGGAGAGAGGAAGAAAATCTCACGAGGAAACAAAGAAACAAACGAGGTTCGAATCACCGAGTTCCATCTCATTAAATTCACGTTCTTTCTTTGTCGTTTCAAGTACCGTATATAATTTTGTTCTGCTATTATATATACTCACTTTTATGATTGTTATTACGTATCTCTGACCTTCAGCGTATCTGTGCTTCGACCGCTAATTGGAGAGAGTGATGTAATGGTGCACGTGATGGGTTCAA
>NC_051419.1:11081841-11081925 GCF_015228065.2 Penaeus monodon | reverse complement strand
ACCCAAAGCCAGAGGTCAGCGGGGTACACGTGTGCTGGTGGGTGCATGTGTAGGCTTGGAACTGAATGACAGATTGGATGATGA
>NC_051419.1:11081237-11081358 GCF_015228065.2 Penaeus monodon | reverse complement strand
TGAGGTGATCGTGTGGTTCAGTAGAGCAGACAGGTGTTCCCGCAGGTGTGGGAAATGAATTCATCAGGTGGTGGTTCCTTTGCGCCTTAAGGTAATAATTAGATGCAGACAGAAAAAAGCG
>NC_051419.1:11081057-11081167 GCF_015228065.2 Penaeus monodon | reverse complement strand
TTACTTCCGACCTCATGTGAAGATTAAGATTTCAAAATGTGGTGTATAATCCTATAAGACGCAATAATATGCAGAAAGCAGAGAGCACAGAATGGTATAAGAACTTCTAT
>NC_051419.1:11080293-11081007 GCF_015228065.2 Penaeus monodon | reverse complement strand
GTGCGCGTTGTTATGTATGAACCAGAAATAAATGTAAAGAATATGTATGTAGATAGGAAAACAATAGAAGAGAAACGAAAGAGAGAATGCACGAGAAAAAGTAAAAATGACCAACATCATCCAGGAAAGAAAAGTTGATTCGAAAAAAAGACCTAAGTAAACCTCGTTTTCTAACGATCGCGTAACAACGCAATTCAGAAGAAAACGGGGAAGACAATTACGCTTCAGTTAAGAAACCAAACCTTAACAGTTCGTGACTCATGAACCATTGATGAAATGATTGCAATCTTTTATTTGTAATACTGAAATTCACACGAATAGAAAATGGAAGAAATGGGGAAAGGAAATGCATATCTAAAGTATCATTACGTGTGAATGTTCGGCTTATAATATATTTTTATATTTGTTTATTGTTGTTTTTTTTCAGAAAATTAGTTTTAATTCATCTTTAAAAGAATGAAATAGAGAACTGAAAAGGAGAGAGGCAGAAAAACTCACGAGGAAACAAAGAAACAAACGAGGTTCGAATCACCGAGTTCCATCTCATTAAATTCACGTTCTTTCTTTGTCGTTTCAAGTACCGTATATAATTTTGTTCTGCTATTATATATACTCACTTTTATGATTGTTATTACGTATCTCTGACCTTCAGCGTATCTGTGCTTCGACCGCAAATTGGAGAGAGTGATGTAATGGTGCACGTGATGGGTTCAA
>NC_051419.1:11079196-11079459 GCF_015228065.2 Penaeus monodon | reverse complement strand
CACCCAAAGCAGAGGTCAGGGGGTACACGTGTGTGGTGGGTGCATGTGTAGGCTTGGAACTGAATGACGGATTGGATGATGAAAAAAAAAAATAGAAAGAGAAGAGGAAGGGGAGGAAGAGGGGAAGAATATGAGGGAAAAGAAGAAGTGGGGAGAGGAGGGGAAAAAGAGGGGACATAAGTGGGAAGAGAAAGGAAGAAAAGATAAGGGAGGAGAGGAGAGAAGATGGAAAGTGACGAGGAAGGAAAGTGGAAGAGACGGAC
>NC_051419.1:11078737-11078855 GCF_015228065.2 Penaeus monodon | reverse complement strand
TGAGGTGATCGTGTGGTTCAGTAGAGCAGACAGGTGTTCCCGCAGGTGTGGGAAATGAATTCATCAGGTGGTGGTTCCTTTGCGCCTTAAGGTAATTAATTCGGTTTTCATTTTTCGC
>NC_051419.1:11078114-11078209 GCF_015228065.2 Penaeus monodon | reverse complement strand
TCGTTTTGGGTTATTTCTTTTTTATTAACTACTTTTTGTCTACGGTTGGGGGTTTGGGTGTCTGTTTCTTCTTTTGTGCTTATTGGGTTGGTTGT
>NC_051419.1:11077748-11077903 GCF_015228065.2 Penaeus monodon | reverse complement strand
AGGTTGATGCGTGTGTGATGTGTTTTTGATCTGATAGATGTTTGTGCCTTTTTACTTTGTGTGTTTTACTGTAACCGAATTTATGTCGGTGTTATAATAAATGTATGCCAAGGTTTTGATCTTTACTGCGTGACTTTTTACTGTTTTCCCAGATT
>NC_051419.1:11077453-11077580 GCF_015228065.2 Penaeus monodon | reverse complement strand
AGTCTTCCTCTTATTTCATCTTGTCTTCCATATTGAGTAGCATCACCCAGAAGCCAGGAGGTAAGGGAGGGTACACGTGTGAGGTGGGTGCAATGTGTAGGTTGGAACTGAATGACGGATTGGAGAT
>NC_051419.1:11076786-11076945 GCF_015228065.2 Penaeus monodon | reverse complement strand
TGTAGAGACAGATGCAGCGAGAGACAGAGAGATGAGGTCACACTCCGACTGTGATCGTGTGGTTTAGTAGAGCAGACAGGTGTTCCCGCAGGTGTGGGAAATGAATTTATCAGGTGGTGGTTCCTTTGCGCCTTAAGGTAATTAATTCGGTTTTCAGGG
>NC_051419.1:11075975-11076371 GCF_015228065.2 Penaeus monodon | reverse complement strand
ATAACAAGGAGAAAAGGAGGGATAAGAGAATATTATGCTAAATAGAGAAGTAGAAGGAGGAAGAAAAAGTAACGGAAAGAATGTAAGAATGTAAGGAAAACGCGTAGGTTACGAGAAAAGAGGGAGATGAAAGAAGTGAGAAAGAAAGGGAAGAAGGGAAAACGGAAAAAAAGAAAAGAAAACGAAAGACAGAGAAACGAGGAAACGAAAGAAGGAGGGCATGGGATGGGGAGATGAAGGAGAATGGAATGAGGGAGAAGACAAAGAGGAGAATGGCTGATGTAGAGAAGAGAGAAATGAAAAAAAAAGTGACGGGAAGAGGCGACGCCGAATTCAGTGACGAATAAATGTGAGAGGGAATAAACAAGCAAACAAAAATCCTATCGCTATCTTTGT
>NC_051419.1:11075145-11075267 GCF_015228065.2 Penaeus monodon | reverse complement strand
CAACAAACACACACCTATAGTCCACTGTCTTTCTTTCTCACACTTATACACACACTGACCTATAGTGTTCCTTGTAAAGGGGTCGCACCAAGTGTGTTTTGGCGTGCATTTCGTGATCGTCA
>NC_051419.1:11073563-11074596 GCF_015228065.2 Penaeus monodon | reverse complement strand
TTTCAAATACGTATTTAAGAGCAATATTCACCCATGCATTAAAGAGAAGAAAAAAAAATCAAGTATCTTCCTAACTCTTAACTCCTGCTTCACCGACGCCATATTGATTATCAGATCTATCTCTCCCGCCCCTGATCCTTCTTTTGTCTCCTTCCTATATCTCTTTATCCTCTGCCCTCTCCGCCATTATCGACACCCACTCCGCCTAAAAGGTATTTGTGATAACAAAGGCGCGGAAGATCTTTGACGCCAGATCGTTTGCATTACCGAGCCATCTAGAGCGGATCCGAACTTTCGCGTTCGTGTATTTCTTGCAAATTTAAGATCTCAAAATTAACCGTACGAACGTTTTGATAATTTGGGGCCATAAGATAATGTCGATTGTGAGTCAGTAATATAAGAATATAATAGATGTGTTAAACTTCCAATATCGAAATCAAGAAAACACGTGAAGAGACAGAAAGACCTAAAAACCGACGAGAGACAAGAGAACGGTTAGTGTAAACATACAGTAAACCACTCCATACCGTGCAAACACCTGGCAGGCTGTGTAAATGACCGTCGCCTTCACAAAAAGCCATTAATGCACCCTAGGGAAGGTCTAAGAGTTAGGTAAAGCTTCTCTCGCCTTGAAATGCTGCCACGACATTAATGAATGACTTTGAGAATAATTTCTGGGAGGCGTATTCCCATAGTTTCGATTTTTCTCTTTCTCTTTATAGTTCTCGTACTTTCATTTTAGAAATTTAGATGTTCGTTTTCTTATTATTTTTTTCTCTTAATATTTTCTCTCTTGGTTCTAATTAGCCATACTTAGTTCTTTGTCTCTATGTTTTTCCCTCTTTCTCTTTTATGTTCTGTTTTCCTCGCCCCAATTGTTTCTGCCTTCCTCCTTCTCTCTTTCTCTCTATCGATCTATTTCTTTCTAGCTCTGCCTGTTTGTTTCTCTCTCTCTCTCCTCCTCACATTCCGTTCCTCTATATGCATCTTTCTCTCTGTCTCTTTCTCCCCAAACATTACCCTCTTTGCAAAC
>NC_051419.1:11073145-11073395 GCF_015228065.2 Penaeus monodon | reverse complement strand
ACTGTGTTCTGTTTTTCCCCCGAGTTTTCATGGTCCCGATTGTGTTTACGTGTACATGACCGGGAGAGAAAGAGAAAGCGAAGGTCAGCGCCCATTATGCATTCAAATACGCTTTTTATGTGTGTGCTCGTCTATTTATCCCTTGCCGTTTTTGTGTGTGGCCGGCTGTTTGTCTGTATGAATGTAAAACACTTCGCCAAATATCAACAGTGTGTAGGCATAGACATATGCGCATACACGTACGCGCGCG
>NC_051419.1:11072944-11073119 GCF_015228065.2 Penaeus monodon | reverse complement strand
TTGATATCTCTCTATCTATGCATTTATACATACATATAACAATACTGTGTATGTGCGAATATGTATACAATATATCGGTATAATACACAGACTGTTTATGCACAGTTAAGCTTTATGCAAGGTATGATGACATCATAAAATCAAAATGCACGAGAAGAATCCGTTCCTCTTTCTT
>NC_051419.1:11071548-11072900 GCF_015228065.2 Penaeus monodon | reverse complement strand
TACATCTCAATTCCCCTCTATTTGTATGGGAGTACGTGTATGTGCCTATCTACAAGTTTGTTGTCTGAGAGTGCATAATTTTTTGGGGAAGTACTGTACTTGCTTCAGCATATGCTTAACTAAGGATGTCCATGTGCATGAGTACGTGGGTGCGTGTCCGTGCAGCGTTAATACTAATTGGAATGGACAGGCGCGCCCATGCCCTGTGCATTGTGTAAGTGCATGCAAGAGTCATCAGGGGAAGGAAAACAAACGCAGATAATGTGGTCCACAGGAAACGGATTCTACGAAACCCAAAACGTTGTCTGCTACAAAGTAAACGAAAACAACGACCAGGAAAACGACACTATTATATAGAAACGAACCCGAAGACACAGGAAACGAAATCCAGTTTACAAAAGACGAAGCCCACTACGAAGGAAACGGCACAAAGATATTGGACAACGAATACAAGATTCAGCGAATAAATCCACGATACAGAAAACGTAGTTCACCACAGAGAAAACGGAACCCACGACCGAGAAAACGACATTAAAATATAGAAAACGGAACCCAAAAAACAGAAAACGAAATCTACGGCAAAGAAAACGGGGCCTGCCGCGTGGAAATCCCCGGCCATATATATGTGGCGCAAGAAATGACCCAAAAGAGGTCATTCTTTGGGTTCGGAAACTGTCATGTCACCCTGAGTCTATGACCCGCGTGAATGACCGGCAAACTCCGATAATTGCTAGTCATTGCCAAGGAGAAACTGAGTTAATGATATAACTTGAAGAGGAAATAATCCAGTCACGAAAGCCACCAGTGCAATATTTCTTTTACGCCTTACTACCACGCGCCACTTCGTGTCTTTCCCGGTAGAGCCACTTACTGCCATGCCCCACCACCTTAGGTTGAATTTCGAATAATCGCTCACTGTCACATCATAAATGCCTAATAGCTCATTTATACGAAAGGGTAATGCTGAATCTTGCTTGACAAGTGAATATTTTATTAATTTTATATATGCACTTTAAAAGAAAGATTTTAAACAAAGCGAGAACCGAAGAGTGGAAAAATCAACGCTTGCCTCTAATATTCTATAAATCAGTTAAAAATATCCCTTGTCGCTCTCAATAATGAAATAGGATTGAAATATTACGATAGCTGTTGCTAACCTACTAACTATTATTATTACTTCCTATCCGATTTTGTCAACTGTTAAAAGGCGAGAACGATTTCCCGCCAAAACCGTCGGAAAACTAACGATCTCCATTCAAGAAGTGATCGCCAGAACAAAGATAATTTCTTTACTGTTTTGTAATAGAATAAGAAGAGTGATTAGTGATGCGATTCTATGAAATAATATATAT
>NC_051419.1:11069705-11069800 GCF_015228065.2 Penaeus monodon | reverse complement strand
TTTTTTCCTTCATTTTTTTTCCTTTTTAAAACATCATGAGTTAAGGAAAATTTTAACCCTCTATTTTCAGCAACGTAGAAGGTTTAAATTTTCCT
>NC_051419.1:11067766-11068117 GCF_015228065.2 Penaeus monodon | reverse complement strand
CTCACTGAACTCGGTTAAACTGTTAAAATGCGTTGCCTGAACTCTACTTCGGTTACTCTGCTTGCTCACTGCGAAGAAGAAATGTGGGAAATAGACTGAGTGCGAGAGAGGGAGAAAGAGGGCATAAAAACATTGCCCATTACTCGTTCTCGTCGTGCAGTGTCATAACGTTACCTCTGCACAGACTGCATAAACAAGGGCAAGCAGAAAAGCATGCAACACCAGGCAAACCCGAGTGAGCGAGCCACCTGGGTCCTGCAGTCTGGTATTTCCGAGAGATGCTTCTGACCCGCGAGCGAACTTTCCTCCTAGCCGCAAGACTTTTCCTTTGCGTATGATGTATTCAATTCT
>NC_051419.1:11067242-11067588 GCF_015228065.2 Penaeus monodon | reverse complement strand
AAAAAGAAAACGGGGTTATATACAGCGTATCTCAGAAACGTTGTAGGAAAGGAACTTTTTGTGCATTTCAATAAAAAGATGAACAAGAAGTCGAATGTTAAAAGTTAATAGTAAAATATGGTGACAGGAATGTAAATACATTTCTTGCTTTCCTAATTTTTTAATGAATAATCTTTCTGAATGTGACAGAAGCTTACGCCATTCTCCCGTATTTCAGCCAGTGAGTAAGGGATACTAGGCAAGAAAACACCTACACAAACACGCTGATGTTCACATGTTTATAGAGATAAAGTGGTAGCATAACAGACTAAAAAAGAGGTATGTCTAGTTCTGGTTTCATACCTTG
>NC_051419.1:11066592-11066701 GCF_015228065.2 Penaeus monodon | reverse complement strand
GTCCTTCCAAGAACCTTCTACGGACGACCCCCAGACGCCCGTGATGCTGAGGATCTGCTTTTTCTCAATTACTCTCCGGGCGATGCAGCCGTCTGGCGATGATGCTTGT
>NC_051419.1:11065811-11066314 GCF_015228065.2 Penaeus monodon | reverse complement strand
TAGTCATTAACTTTACCCCATCATCAGTATCTCTCAAGCTGATAGAGGTCAAGTTAGGAAGACGATAGACATGATGGGGATAATTATGATGCTGAAAAGAATAACAATACGGAAAAACAACTGCCCTCGTCATGTACAACAGCCGACCGAAGACTCAAAACAACAACAATTACAGACAAAGTGGGAAATAAATACAAGAAGACCTCATTAATGAGTCCCCGCACCCACCTGAAGAATGAGTCAGACCACAGGTGTCGTTATGAGTAAGGGGGGGGGGGCAACGAACGGAGGGTGGGGGGAGGAGGGAGGCGATCATGCAGAAGTAATCACTCTAAAAAGCACATGTTTATACAGGTGAGTTTACCTTGCTGTTCGTCGTTTATTGACAATCGTGTGATTTCGTCCCTTATTAATTTCATCTGCCTCGAGGCGGATATCTGGGTCTTTCCCTGCCTCCCTGGATGTCCGTCTTCAAACAGCCTTTGCATATATCCACGCAATGT
>NC_051419.1:11065086-11065350 GCF_015228065.2 Penaeus monodon | reverse complement strand
ATTAAGGACGTATCTACGAGTATGCATCTATACATACCAGTAAGAACTAGTGTTTCTGCAAGTGTGCATTTATATTTTTTTAAGTATATTTATTGCACTTAAATTTTTATAAAAGGCAAATATGATGACGTGAAGTGAGTTGCAACATATTGCATGTAACTTAATAAGTTTTGATATAATCTGCTTATTGAAAAATGTATTTCATGATCATTATATGTGAAGATAAGCATAAATATCACATATGCATGATATTTATAGATCCAA
>NC_051419.1:11064718-11064865 GCF_015228065.2 Penaeus monodon | reverse complement strand
GAAAAAAAAGAATGTATGTGTACATTATGTAATACACAAACACTCACACATTCACTCCTGCTTTTCAGGAATATCCTGCAGCTATGGATGTCTTTGACCTTCAGATACATTGCATAAACAAAGACGCGGTAATTCAGCCTAGCTCCG
>NC_051419.1:11064123-11064431 GCF_015228065.2 Penaeus monodon | reverse complement strand
TTGTATAATCTCCCCATATTTGCTGATTGATTCCCTCACATCAATAGAGTCGTACCCTACACAGCTCTCCCTTTATCCCTCTATATCTAGAAAGGAATCAGAAACGACAAAAGTATAGATCCACGACTCTACACGCCGTTGTGGCATTGGATCCTGTGAGCAAATCCACGAAGGATTTCATCGACATTTATAGGGGATTAAATCAATTTCATACGTTTATATTTCGTCGATTCCCGGGACATAATTTGTATGTAATTGTTACTACTCTTTTACATGGGATCAAAGTTATTCATACAAAAGAGAACGCG
>NC_051419.1:11063943-11064078 GCF_015228065.2 Penaeus monodon | reverse complement strand
CAGTAGAGGAGGAAAAGTTGGAAAAAAAGAACATTGGTTCCTTAACTAACAAACAAACGCGCTCGAGCTACACAGAAACGGTCCAAATATTCCCGAAGGAGCGTAAAACGTCAGGATCAAATATCAAGTCGACAT
>NC_051419.1:11063721-11063920 GCF_015228065.2 Penaeus monodon | reverse complement strand
TGCTTGGCAACACCAGACTCATGCTCACATTTCACACGAGTGATGCCACCAAGACGTCATCGCATTTTCATAACATATATGTATTATATATGTATTTTTTTTCGTAATATTTTTTCCAGGCAAAATATAGCGGGCACACGCACACTACACGTTTCTCCTTGCTCTTACTTACACATCGTCACCTCACCCTCACTTTCCT
>NC_051419.1:11062054-11062430 GCF_015228065.2 Penaeus monodon | reverse complement strand
AAGGTCTACACGCACTCATATTGGAAAAGGTGGCTACGTTTCGCCATTTTTCAAAAACAAATGGTCGGAACGGACGCGGATTCAGAGCAGCGGCCATTCCAGTCCCCAAGCCATGCACTGTATTTCTCCGCCCTAGCCTCCCGTGGCTCTCTGGGGCACACAAGAAGCCGCAGCCTATATCAGGAATGCTATGCGGAAGAGGTCAGGCCGAGGCAGACCCGGGCGAGAGGGTTCACAAAAAAGGGCGAGAGGCCGAGTAAAAAATGAAAAATTCCAGAACTGAAAGTGAGAGTCAACAACGAGGCTTTTCTTGACCATCTACGGCGCGAGACAAGCCTTTCGACTGGCGCGGCGGCTTCGGAGTTGCTTGTAACCC
>NC_051419.1:11061445-11061676 GCF_015228065.2 Penaeus monodon | reverse complement strand
ACAGCCATCTCTGCCTCTGTTTGTACCATCCCCCCTAGTGCGTGTGTGTACGTGTGCGTGCGTGCATCTTCTTGACAGACAGCTGATCCCTGAGCCAAGATTTCGACTGCCAACGACTGGGTCTCCAGGTTATGCAACACGGAGGAGTTGCATGAGACCCTTCCTGGATCGCTGTCACCCTTGCATCGATTGTGGGTTTGGCGCGGCCTCACTTGGCTTTGCAATTAATGA
>NC_051419.1:11060835-11060987 GCF_015228065.2 Penaeus monodon | reverse complement strand
ACTCAAAACCGAAGAGAAATAAGTAAGTGTCCAATAGAACGCGCCGTCCTTTATAATGTTGCCCGTAATTGATCATCAAAGTGTGCAACATGCCGACAGCGAAGTGGTTTTTGTGCGTGCGTGAAAGTTCGAGGCTGGCAGATGATGCTGAC
>NC_051419.1:11059937-11060036 GCF_015228065.2 Penaeus monodon | reverse complement strand
CACCTAGTTATGTATTCTCGACCTCCTTTTATTTATTTGTCTATCTCTATTGTTTCTAACTGACTGGGTCTATGCCTTTTCTTTATGTTAATGCCCCCC
>NC_051419.1:11058983-11059863 GCF_015228065.2 Penaeus monodon | reverse complement strand
CTTTCGTCCACATCCCCCAGGCTGTAATACTACTAACAAGTGTTTATCCACTGGTGTATGGACAGGTGTAACTCAGGTGTAAATTGGACAGTGTACACACGTCGGCTCCATCGGTTCCACAACATCCATGCAGTGATCTGAAGGTAATCCTCTGCTGTATTTATTCGCACGGAAGGTCACCCAGCCAATAATTCAGACCAATGAAAACTCAGGATGTTTATGTCGATGTATTTCACTCGTTCTGATTGGCTTCTTTTTTTACTGCCTAAATGAAAATTGGAGTTTCGATGTATTTCCTCGACTTCGCTTCTCGAGCAATGAGAAATGAGCAATTTGGATGACCGCGCTCTCTGATTGGCTGAATGATCGATTCCGTTCGGGTCAAATGCGCGGGTCGAACACGCACGCAAATTAGACATCTGACCTATATAAATATCAATCCTTTCGTATCAAAATAATCATTAAGGGTGGCGATTAATTACATCAATATTTCCCTTACCACCACAACCAATCAATGAAAAAAAAAATACAGATAAGTTATCTTACGTACTTCATCTCAATTCATTCCATAGCAAAGGTCAGTGATCTTACTCGGGACAGTACGTTAACCCAACACATACTTAATAACCAGTACACTAATAATTTTCTTATTCTTTGCTGTCAAAATTAATTTCAATAAAGATTATGATACCCAGGAAACTACAGAAATGTCTTAAGGTCGAAATTTGTGTGGCTTTTGCATACGTCATTACGAACAGCGGAGGGCAAAAATCAACCTTAAGTAATGCGCAAAACTGTCAGTCAAAGTCATCTTATCTGCATCTTTACAGTTATCAAAACCTACACAGCACACTTACAGACAGACACGCACATACATACG
>NC_051419.1:11058650-11058929 GCF_015228065.2 Penaeus monodon | reverse complement strand
TGATACTGGAAGCTTTCCATATACACTCCCTTCAATTCATCCTAGGTATTACGTGGAAAGATAGGATAGCCCACGCGACCATTCTCTCTAGGTCCGAAACCACAAAATTTGAGGTTGTGCTAATAACAAAACAATTCCCCTGCGCAGAGCATGTGTTCAGAATGCCCGAGGAGCGCCTTCCACGGTGCCTCCTTTATGGAGAACTGGAGGATGGCCGACGTTCGATAGGTGCACCGAAGGAAATGTTTAAAGACAACTTAAAAGGAAACCTCAAAGCCT
>NC_051419.1:11057993-11058076 GCF_015228065.2 Penaeus monodon | reverse complement strand
CTAATCGTCCATAAAATTTCAATTTAAGCCTAATTCATACCATTAAAATTCAAGAGTGTTCCCGAAACAAAACATACAGGCTT
>NC_051419.1:11057293-11057836 GCF_015228065.2 Penaeus monodon | reverse complement strand
CCTACAAAGAAACTAACGTTATTCTACAACAGCGCCACACAATACACTCTGATCAGTAAGCTCCATCGTCAACCGCAACGGGGCACCAATGGGACAAAATCGATCCAAATAACGACATAGCAAAAGATGCATAAGTCATATGTAAATCAGCCTTTACTCAAAATAAGAAAGAAAAAGAAAGTTAAGGAACACTAGATCATAAAGATTAATCTCACAGACGAGAAAATATAACGGGGATATATAAGGCTTATATAGGTATGCTTAGGCCTACTTACAACAAAGAATGAAGCTACATAAGGAAAAATATTAGTGACAGAACTAGCTCTTATTTAACGTCTACACTAAGGAAACAAAAAATACAATGTTCAAAATAGTATTGTACGCTCAGGAAAAAAATCGTATATAGGCCTATATCTAAAGAAATGTCAATATACTATTATAGAATATCAATTCAAATCAATGATGCTTAAAAAAAGTCCTACATAGCGAAAGAAAAGAATAGATTAAGGCATTTTTACTAACAGAAATGAAGCTACGAGATTT
>NC_051419.1:11056000-11056810 GCF_015228065.2 Penaeus monodon | reverse complement strand
ACAGCACATCAGCAAATAGCAATTACGAAAGAAGCATAGGCCTACTCACCACCAGAATGAAGGTGCCGAGAAATTCCGCCAAGAATTCCCGAAACATGGGGTTCCTGAGCCGCATTTTGGACTGCAGCGTCTCCATCACCTTGTTCGACATGTCCGGTTTCTCTAAGTACTTTTCCTGCGCCAGTTTGAATTATTAGCTGTCGGTGCTTATCTCAGTTATCGGTTTATTGGCTTCTTGTCTTCTGTTTCGGTCTCTGTCTTTCGTTTTATTTTTGTATTCCTCTTGTGTGTCTTCTGTAGATTTTTTTTTTTTTTTTAATGTTCCTTTTTTATGTATATCTTTCCCGAGGGCTTGTCTTTTTTTTTTTTTTCTTTTTCTTTAGGCCTATTAGTTTTATTCTTTTTGTTGTTTATGTTTCCGTTCGTCGAGGTGCGTTGGTGTCGACTGCCTTTTGTCTCTCTTGAGGAATTTTGAATTATCGACGAAAAAGTCAAATTTCGTTCAGTTACTTCGGCAAAATTTCGACAAATTTAAACAAAATACATACATATATCGCGCGCGTAAGTACCTGATTTCTTCAAAACAAATAATATAATATCAAACCTCGACTGTTACAAACTCGCAACTAAGTACCAAAATAAACACCGAATGATATAAATGAAAGAAAAAAACAAGAGGGCGCGGGATCTCGAAGCTAAAGCGCAGGCCTCTCAGCGGAGCGATTCTGGGCGCGTCCTCTCCTCTCTGTCGCCGGGAGAGAACTAACTGGCTTGACCGCTTCGGTGGCGTTTCTATGTTGCTGCTCGCTA
>NC_051419.1:11055544-11055636 GCF_015228065.2 Penaeus monodon | reverse complement strand
AGGGTACGGCCACACCGGTTACATAATGCTAGCATAGTTGCAGCGATGGATAAGATATTTTTCCTGGTTTTGACCCTGCAGGCACGCGACTA
>NC_051419.1:11055223-11055498 GCF_015228065.2 Penaeus monodon | reverse complement strand
GATTACTAACCCGATCTCGTTATGTACGCACAGGAAAACGTACACGGGAGTCACGTGTACACATGAGCCTGCATATGCCTAACCCCATCGTGAGGACGTACGGGGAGAACCACGTGTGCGTTTTGCCTGTGTATTTGGCGAGGATCTAGAGGCAAGTAGAACAGTTTTTGTGGCGGATTTTCCTTCAACGTGTCACCGAGGTTAAACTTTCCCCCACCTTTCGTCTCTGTGTCAGTTTGATTGAGCTTCTTTCGGAGTGAAATAAGCTCACTCGT
>NC_051419.1:11054716-11054855 GCF_015228065.2 Penaeus monodon | reverse complement strand
ACCTCATTCCCTTAAATTATCCCCCCGCCTTTCTCCCCCCCCCCACTTTTCCTTTCATTTAAGACCATTTTTTCTATTTTTAACAACTCGAGCGCCGCATAACCTCGCGTTCTCGGTGGCTGGTGGAATAGAGAGAGAC
>NC_051419.1:11054331-11054594 GCF_015228065.2 Penaeus monodon | reverse complement strand
TGATGGTAATCATCTTATTGTTAAATATAGAAAAGAGAGAGAGAGAGAACAAAAATTAACTGCCTTTTGAAGTGGCGGCTCGTCAAGGTATGTCACAGTTATCTAGGCCTACCAATCTAATAGATAGGCCTTTTCTTATATCTGTATCTACCTATCAATCAATTTGCAGATACTTAGCTTTTTATCTCAAATTTCATCTAACTATCCTTATCAATAAACTTAAAGCTCTATTTTTATCAATCCAAATGATTATATACATACAT
>NC_051419.1:11054133-11054208 GCF_015228065.2 Penaeus monodon | reverse complement strand
TGAAGGAAAGAGTGGGAAGGAGGAGGAAAAAAAAGGGGAGGAAAAAAAGGCGGGGGGGGGAAGGAAGGGAAGGAA
>NC_051419.1:11053637-11053784 GCF_015228065.2 Penaeus monodon | reverse complement strand
CGTTATCAGCTTCCGCGATTAGCACAGAATTGTTATCATTCAGCATCTTTTCATTTATCTGTTAAGATTACAATTATCTATTATTTCTATTAGCGTACTACCTCAATGAAATGTTCCTGTTCACACATCACACAGACTCACACAGGT
>NC_051419.1:11052942-11053323 GCF_015228065.2 Penaeus monodon | reverse complement strand
TCTTTGGATCTCAAACCCTATAATTTTTCTCCTCACAACCTAAAAAAAAAACATTCTATCATAACCATGAGCCCTTTTACCTTTGATCTATATCGAAATACATCTAATTTCACCCTAGAACCACGTATTTCCCAGGGTATTCGAGATCTTAATATTTATCTTAAGTGACGATAGATGACACAGATCATTGAGTGTCTTGGGCCTTCGCTGTGAGAGGAGAGACACTTAGAAGAAGTGGTTGCAAGTGTCGTAGACATTTGACAACCAGAATGAGGACAGTCGAGTGGTAGGGAGAGGGGGTGGGGATAGTTGGCGGGGGGTAGGGGGTGGTGGTGGAATGGGGGCAAGCAAGTGTTTATTAATTACACAGGTGTAGAAAGA
>NC_051419.1:11052368-11052662 GCF_015228065.2 Penaeus monodon | reverse complement strand
ATAGAAATTCCGCGGGAGGGGGGAGGGGGATGGCAAACTTCAGATAAGGATGTCACCAACCTCGTCTCAGCGAGGAAAATGTTCTTCCCTTAATCAGATAAGGATTTCCAAGACAAAATTTCATTAGGGGTGAAAGATAATAAGGTAAATTTTGAATTTTTTTTTCTTATCAAGAACATTTTTTGGCGCGCGAATGTCCGATTTTTTTTCCCCTGAGTTTAAGAATATGTGAACACTAGATAAACTGATAAATGAATTAATACACGAATGGATGATACGGATAATGAAGGATGG
>NC_051419.1:11052138-11052302 GCF_015228065.2 Penaeus monodon | reverse complement strand
TGTTACTATGATTGAGATTCTTGATACATTTCTGATATCAAGCGATGTCTTGACCTTTGGCACAAACCAGCTTGGGATCAAAGCTCGCGAAAATGCGCATTCGTATTGATCATGAGATTGCAATGATGGCGGTAATTGCAACAATAAAGCCTAAAGCGACATAC
>NC_051419.1:11051504-11051623 GCF_015228065.2 Penaeus monodon | reverse complement strand
TTTCACCGAAAGTAGAGAAACTAAAATTTTATTAGGCATCCCTCCGTCTGCGAATGGAGAGGCAGGAAGACAGACAGTATATTCGCTCGTAGATGGAGCGAATATACACAGAAAGGGAA
>NC_051419.1:11050932-11051023 GCF_015228065.2 Penaeus monodon | reverse complement strand
TTCTGACTAACTACCTCCATAAACGACATCTTTTTGTATAACCTTCTTGGATTTGCCTTGTCATTGCAGCGCAAGATCTCACGAGAACACC
>NC_051419.1:11048660-11049795 GCF_015228065.2 Penaeus monodon | reverse complement strand
TGAATCAAAAGGTACTACTTTGACCTGCCAATTTTCCTTATAAAATACCAATGTTACCACCTTAATAAGTTTCCTCATATGATGCTTTCTCTCTTATAACCTAAGAGTATTACATGAATATACTGCTATGAGTTGGAAAAATAGAGAAAGCTGCTTTTTTCAGGAATGGCTCTTCATCGCCTCGTGAGTCAAAATCCATAAAATCGCCCGAAATTTCCAACAAGCTTAATGAAGCTTGGGCAGCAAAATCCAAGATGGCCACCATCAGCCGGCCTAGGGCTACGAATTTTCTACTATATAGCTTATAGGGGCATGTAATCCATGGTTTAATGGTTTTAGGGCTCGGGGGGAGGAGGGTACACGATCTCACATTCCCTCTGTCTAAGCATCACGTGAACGCAGGTGAGTTATTTAATTGTAGACTTGTTGCATTATGGGTTCAGACAGAGGTGACTAAAATTCAAGTGCCTTTTCCTGCGTTTTCAGCCTCGCTAATTGAATGTTTTTCTTTTTAAATTCAAATGTATCAATTGTCAGCAGGTTCTCATGAACAAAAGATTATGGCTAGCAATTAGAGGGCTCTCAAAAAACGTTTTGCTTGCAATTTCAGCCAAAAGAGCATGAAACATATTTGTCTTCTGGAGACTAATTCTCAGCATGATGCATTTGGAATGTGACAAGTTGAAGATGTCTGCAACCAATTTGGTTTCTTGCACATAATGCATACTCATCTTCGGGCAGGATTAGCTTTCTTCCTGGGTTTCGTGCTTACAAAAGCTACTATGTGGTAAGACAATATGAAACATAGCTATCTTGCTAACAATTTTCATTTTCTTTGCGTAGTTTTGCTTTGGCTTTCAGGGCATCTGGATCACACCATGATGGGCAGCTCACCATATTGCCTGGAACACTAGACAGCACGTGAAGAAGTCCAAACTGTTGTCAGGAAATTTCTACAGTTGGTAAAATTGGTTATCATTTGTGGGAAGGAAGGCGTCCCAAGTTTTGCGAATGTAGTCCAGTTCTGGTTGACTTCTTGGTTGACTTTTACGTTGCAACATTAGGATCTGAACTGCCAAAAAACGGTGCCTCTTCCTTTATAGTCTATTGAGTAGCATCAGTTCACTCTTCGGTT
>NC_051419.1:11047683-11048065 GCF_015228065.2 Penaeus monodon | reverse complement strand
TACGTGATAGCTGCTTCTCTCGTATGTGATGCCATAGTAATATTTTCCCACTTTTGGAACGCAGCATAGGCGACCAAAACAAAAGAGAATCTAACGCACGGAATGGTTCATATCATTGTTGGTTCGTATTTCCGTCTCTGTACGTTGATTCAGGTTTAGCATCCTATGATAAGTGCATAGTCCGGTATCCCTGGAGCAAAGACAGGCAAAATGAGAAAAAAATACAATGATAAAATAAAAAAAATATATTAATATGCAACTCACTCAGTGATGCACCTTCGCTCCACCAATTACCGCGCGTCACGTCCGTGACGTCATGTTCAAGAATTATGAATCAAATTTCTGTTTGTTGTTATCTTTTCTGGTAGGCTTACCACCTTCT
>NC_051419.1:11047314-11047477 GCF_015228065.2 Penaeus monodon | reverse complement strand
ACTAACCCAACCAAGCCAGAGCCCCAGACAAGCCACTCAAGCGCCTTGCCAGAGAGCGAGAGATCCGAAGAATGTGACGCTCGTACTGCACCGTTAGAAAGGCCAGGAGATTCGCCGCTTTCAAATGAAAGTTGCAATTAGCGCATCAAATTGATGACACATG
>NC_051419.1:11046947-11047116 GCF_015228065.2 Penaeus monodon | reverse complement strand
AATGCACACAAACCGACACATGGAAAAATACCCAAAATCTTTCCGTTGCCTGAATTTGTCTAATTCGTAAAGTAAATACCTTGCATAAGCTGTGTCTTGCATGCAATATCGTGTGAATATGATGTTTAATGTTGTAATACACAGCATTGCGATATTGAATAGAATGTGC
>NC_051419.1:11046713-11046894 GCF_015228065.2 Penaeus monodon | reverse complement strand
GAAAATACAAATAGATATATCTGCAGCGAGAGATAAGCCTATACACACCGACCCGCTCAGCGCCCGTCAACCACGGCGCTCCTTCATGATCATCGGCGGTGCAACAGCAAAATGCAACATGAAACCCGTACTTTGTTGGGGTGAAACAAATCAGAAGGAAAGAGAGAGTGAAGATATAAGT
>NC_051419.1:11046451-11046678 GCF_015228065.2 Penaeus monodon | reverse complement strand
GTTTCTTTCACTACGCATTCGAGATTGATCTCATATATCTCACCAAGATTACAAAATACACTACGATAATCCTTTATCAGTCCTCCAATCAAGAGGATAATTAATCTAATGGCGTTTAGACGGTGAATTAGAAGGAAAACAGAGCAGGGAAAGCAGATACACTTCACGGGACTTCACAGACTCCGAGCTTTCTCTTTCGCTCACTTCACTGCCTCATCACTGCTTCT
>NC_051419.1:11045057-11045373 GCF_015228065.2 Penaeus monodon | reverse complement strand
TACTCATATCTGGCTTAAATAACTGATGAAAAGACTACGTCGTGATTACAATACTGAATGCTATCTACCTCAATATTGCATCTTTATAAGGGTATACTAACTTGTAAGAGATTACATGAATGTCAATTACTATTGTCTTCCTATTTTTCGTGATCGACTTCCTCTCGATTAGAATGTTTTATTTCTGAATGGTGTAGTTTTTTCATTATGTATATCGTTTATGAAGGGAGTGATTGTAAAAAACAAACAAACATGTAATTGATTGTGAACGTTTTTAATTTTTCGTTCTGAAGGTCTGTCATCACGTTCCTTGTAA
>NC_051419.1:11044822-11045005 GCF_015228065.2 Penaeus monodon | reverse complement strand
TAAATGTTTTGTTAATATTGGCGTACCAAGATTGATTAATTTGATCACTGTTTTTCATTATTTATTTTAATATAATTTCATTTCACTTTTACTATTGTCACATGTGATATATATTATATGGTTTTGATGTTTAAAATGATTCTTGCAGTTTACATAAGGATTAAGAAACCTTGCAAAATATTG
>NC_051419.1:11044489-11044576 GCF_015228065.2 Penaeus monodon | reverse complement strand
AGAATGTTTTATTTCTGGATTGTGTGTATACAATCTCTCTTTCTACATCTGTAGAAAAGTTCTTTGTTTATATATTTGTCTGCAGAC
>NC_051419.1:11043629-11043863 GCF_015228065.2 Penaeus monodon | reverse complement strand
GTTACCCACATCAGCACCATATTAGACCTCGATCTCCCGCAGCTTCTTGTCAGAGCACACATTTCCCATGTTTTGCCGACGACATCAATTATGAAGCCACGTTTGCCCGGCGCCGATACCCAAGATCATAGCCAAAACGGCCCAGACTTTTCTCAGCTTTAATGTGTGGAAATATCGATGCTCGTTTTGCGAAAAAGCTTGGGATGGTAGCTTGTCAGAGGCTAAATCCATGAA
>NC_051419.1:11042252-11042344 GCF_015228065.2 Penaeus monodon | reverse complement strand
CTTTGGTGAACCGTCATGGCTTCATATGTTATCATCTTTATAACTTCATTACTTCAGAACGCACTGATTTAAGACAAAAATCGAATATTCCT
>NC_051419.1:11041182-11041413 GCF_015228065.2 Penaeus monodon | reverse complement strand
CACTGAACAGGAGGAATGAATAAAAACAGAATAAACTATCTGTTTACACTGTTTCCCCAATGTCAGGATTGCATCAGTGCTTTTAATGCGCTAATCTTAATTCGTTCTTTAAGATATCTTATCATCAATATTTCTTACAGTAATTAATTCAGTCGTCATGATTTTCGTATTTTTGTTCTTCTTGTGAGCAAATTTTGTCTGTAACAGTGTACAGTAGATTCCACTAATTCG
>NC_051419.1:11040674-11040934 GCF_015228065.2 Penaeus monodon | reverse complement strand
ATGCCTGTGTGTCTGTGTTTGGGTGAGGTGTTTTTTGCACTGAACAGGAGAACTGAATAAAAACAGATTAAACCATTTGTTTACACTTTCAGTGACAGGATTGCATCAGTGTTTTTTAATGCGCTAATCTTAACTCGTTTTTTAAGATATCTTATCATCAATATTTCTTTTATTTTTAAATTCAGACCTCATGATTTTCGTATTTTTGTTCTGTGAGCAAATTTTGTCAGCAACAATTTACAGAAAATTTCATTAATTCG
>NC_051419.1:11037114-11037425 GCF_015228065.2 Penaeus monodon | reverse complement strand
CAGTGAAAAGACCGTATCAGTTAGAATTGTTCTTTTTCAGTTCTTTACCATTCTTTTCTCATGTGAGCGTTATGCGCAATCGCTGGTTTTATTTACCTGGACTTTTCAGTGTCAAGAGCAAGTAAGTCAGATATCTGTTTTATGATTATTTGTAAATTTGTTTTATTCTTTAATATGTCTTATCGTAAATGCTTATCATGCTTTATCATTATGTTTTTTTTCCTTTGCGCTTGTATTGAGGAAGTACATTTTGATCAATATGAAGAGGAGTGTCATTGTTTGGCTTGTTAACGCGACCTTGATTATTCTTC
>NC_051419.1:11036610-11036815 GCF_015228065.2 Penaeus monodon | reverse complement strand
ACCCTGACTAAGCACTAGTCAGACAGATGTCAGCACCTCTCATGAACAGGAATCTGACGCCCCCCCCCTCCCCATCTCTAACCCTAACCCCCCAATTCAGCTCCCCCCCCCCCGACCCTCTGGCTCCTCCTTCGCTGATCAAAGTGGGGGCTGATTTTCACCTTCCTGTCCGTGCGTTGTAATTACGCGAAACTAATATGGTTAT
>NC_051419.1:11031464-11031735 GCF_015228065.2 Penaeus monodon | reverse complement strand
TGTTCAGCGACTGAACATGAAGTGAGACTATATATCTTAGGCTGTGCATCCCTGCCCGTTTGAAAACATTTAATCGTTTGATTCATAAAGGAAGTGAGTCTGCTGTAAACAACCAAGCCTATCTGTATTGCACTTTCTTGCGTCACAGCATCGTCACTATCACCGTCATGATTACTCGTTGTTTTTTCCTGTCATTCTTACATCATTTCCCTAGTGAAGAAACATATAACACTATCAAAATAAAGTTATTTATGTCTTAGGCCTTCTTCGT
>NC_051419.1:11030984-11031227 GCF_015228065.2 Penaeus monodon | reverse complement strand
CCACATTCTTCAGTGACTGAATATGCAGTGAGACTATATATCTTAGGCTGTGCATCCCTGCCCGTTTGAAAATATTTAGTCGTTTGATTCATAAAGGAAGTGAGTCTGCTGTAAACAACCAAGCCTATCTGTATTGCACTTTCTTGCGTCACAGCATCGTCGCTATCGCTGTCATGATTATATGGCGTTTTTTTCCGCCATTCTTACATCAGTTTCATAGTGAAAAAATATGATAATTTCAAA
>NC_051419.1:11030457-11030650 GCF_015228065.2 Penaeus monodon | reverse complement strand
CTGACTCAGCATTAGGCGGGAGGTAAATCTGGAGTGAGATAACATGCCTCACACTCGTGGATAAACAGCTGAAGGTCACCTGTTCTCCCTTCCCCCCTCCTCCTCATCCTCACTCCCCCCTCCCTCCATTCTCACCGACCCACACCCCCTCTTCTCCCCTCTCCCAAATTATCCCCCTTCACCTAAGTCCCCT
>NC_051419.1:11030053-11030391 GCF_015228065.2 Penaeus monodon | reverse complement strand
AAATACCCCTCCTCCTTACACCCTCCCTTCCCTCTTTCGGAATTTCTCCCCCTTCCTTCTTTCACCCTCGTCCGTATTCCCGTCCTCCCTATCTTCCCCTTCTTCCCCCCATCATCCCCTTACCCCAGTCCATTTTACAAAACAAAACTAATGCATTTTTACCCCGTAGCCAAACGTTGTATTAATAAGGAGACTGATTAGAGGGGATACTATTATAATTCGCAGTAATTCCTTATCAGTATATCTTAATACTTGTCTCCTCGGTCTGTACCAGGGGTTCTCCGACCCCCTATGGAGTTTCAATTTTTAATTTCTCGACCCCAAGCTTTTAATTCGAG
>NC_051419.1:11029606-11030022 GCF_015228065.2 Penaeus monodon | reverse complement strand
GATGATAAAATTAATATGAGCAGTGGAAGTAGTAGTTGAAATACATTATGATGAAAAGAAAACGGCAGGCAGCCATTATGTCTACTACATATAATTTTTAACTTCAAGTCACAATAACCAGTTTACGGACACTATTTAAGCGAGCTGGAAGTGTATTGTATTACTGGCTCTCATGCATACGATAGAGACGAGGAGGGATTGGGCATACGCTTACTCTCTCAGTTCAGGGCGCAGACAGGGGTATAGCGAGGACGGACAGTAGAGCTGCGAGAGACGATGATGTGCGAATTTTGGTTGGAGGGCAGTGTTGCCAGAGCTTCGGTAATTTCAGAAGATTTACTGAAATTTTGACCTGTTTTCTGAATATAAGGAAATGGTATATATTGGTTTTAAATTCTATCGGTCTGATATTCAGA
>NC_051419.1:11029229-11029589 GCF_015228065.2 Penaeus monodon | reverse complement strand
ACAAATTGTTATCGAGAATTTTAAATTGGAGGCTTGAATGCTCCCTCCAACCCTAGTAAACCTTTACCGACCCCTAGTTATTCAATGACCCCCTTTCGACCCCACTGCTAATCATCGACCCCGTTGATGGTCCCATCGACCTCGGGGGTCGATATCGACCACTTTGAGAACCCCAGGCCTACACTTCCCCCTGTGGACGGGCGAGGCTGCCGTAATGTAATAGCAGTGCTGATAATTACTGTAACTGTATGATTCCTATCTTTTAGGCTCGACAAAGATCTTTAATATTTTAGTATGCGTAGGAAATATATTCGTGTTTGTCTGTTAGTTAGTTCTCTATATATTCACACATACATACTG
>NC_051419.1:11028597-11028664 GCF_015228065.2 Penaeus monodon | reverse complement strand
ATTTCATGACCAAATGTGTTTCAGCTTGAGTTGTGCTCAATAAGCGCGATATTGACAGTACATGCAG
>NC_051419.1:11027442-11027638 GCF_015228065.2 Penaeus monodon | reverse complement strand
TCGAAAACTTAGTGGCAAGGAAACGCCCCAGAGTAAACACGCACAGGCAAACCCAACGCAAGAATGTAGGAATAATGTGTAAGAAAACGGGAAAAGTCGACTGTGAAATGGGAAATTTGACACCACTTGATCGAGGCCTGGTAACCTGTCCTCATGGATTGGATAAATACTGAAACCTTTTCCTAAAAACGTCTTA
>NC_051419.1:11026560-11026867 GCF_015228065.2 Penaeus monodon | reverse complement strand
AACAATGTCCACGTCATCTCAAGGTCATCAATGTATTGTCTGTCTTCTTGTGTTTTATTAAGACATTAACGGAAGATAATAATTTGATATCATGCGAAAACAATCCAAAGGAAAACGGGGAAAAAGAAAGAGAGGAAATAAAAGAAATTGCCTTTTGTGACAGTCATTTAAACTGCCTTTCGACATGGCGGTACCCTTGCTCAGAATAATGAAAATGTATATAACATGTGAATTTTTGTTAATGTCATGCAAACAGTATGCCAAGTTTCGGGAACATATTTTGAAAATTCAGGTAGTCTAGTCAGTC
>NC_051419.1:11025976-11026423 GCF_015228065.2 Penaeus monodon | reverse complement strand
ATGTTAATCCGTTTATTTGGCATTTAATTTCAGTAAATGCTAATCACACTGAGAAAATATATGACATCAAACAGGATGGGGATTTGAAGATTTAAGAAAACGTGTGCCAGGATACACCCTAGGATACACTTAATCAAGGAAAGTAAGTATTAAGACGATGGTGAATATCAGCACCGGAGTTTCCAACACAAAGAAAATACCCTGGAACTTGTTTGCTAAAAGTATGGCTGAGATCAGCCTAACGATTTTTCCGGGAAATGATGGCTATGAAGTTAATATTAGATGTGAGAGCTAATTATTTAGGACATTTCAAGATCATTCATGACCCTCCTCCTCCAGCCTAAAGTCTGCTTTAGTGTTGCTGTAAAGAATGTAAACTATTGTGAAAATGTACAAACATGATGTCACATCATTAGTAAAAGAACAGTGAATATCTGCTCCACGCTG
>NC_051419.1:11025535-11025781 GCF_015228065.2 Penaeus monodon | reverse complement strand
GGGATGCTGAACCATAAAAGAAAAAAAAACATGCAAAAGTATCCTCTGACCCAAGCTTGACAATCAGCTGACACAGGCCTTGCTGACGGACAGCTGACCGCGTGGCTGAGATGTTGCTTTAGATGCATCAGAGAGCAAAATTTGATGGAAAATATGTGGAAAAAAACCTCGTTGGAAATGGAGACTTACCTTTCGTTGAGGACAAGGGTGAGCTATTTTTGAAAGAAGATGGTGGGGTGGGATGCT
>NC_051419.1:11023919-11023993 GCF_015228065.2 Penaeus monodon | reverse complement strand
CACAGAAAACGCCAAGGTAGCAAGGCAAATTATTCTAAAAATTATTGTAAATGGTAACCCATATGCATACAAGC
>NC_051419.1:11022712-11023725 GCF_015228065.2 Penaeus monodon | reverse complement strand
GCTTTTCTATAGTCAGCTTGATTTTGTTTTAACTATCAGGAACAAGTCTGTTTTACAGCCTTCCCGGTCTCGTGTTAGCGTGTATTTTTCACATGATCTTCTGTCCAAAGGAATTTCAGGCTGGTATAATATTAGTTTAAAAAAATCGCATTTCAAGGCGGTTATAATTCGCGTTTCGCTTCTTCTAATCTTATTTCATCGCATGTAATTCCATGTGACGTCTAACTTCTTATTACCTGACCTCACCCCACAGGGTTTTCCCTTGCCCGATGCCACGATGGCTCATTTGCTATCAAAACCCAAACCGAGTATGGGATTTGTCGGCGCCCCATGGTGGATGCCTGGCCTACCGAATCCGCCCAGCTGCAAGCTCGGTGTCATTGTGGGAGCAAAGGGTTGAAGACTTTCCTGTGCCTTGTTCCCCAGCTTGCTGACCTCCTGAACAGTGCCGCATGTTGCAGGCGTAAAGAAGCTCTCTTAAGTTGTTGGATAGGATGAAGATAAGGGTAGTGTATACTGGAAAAGTGAAGATACAAGCCGTAGCGTGAGTCCATGCAGTTAAAGGACAAACTGTCCAGTGGCTAAATAGCGGTCACTGGCATCTACGTATCCGCAAAAAGGTTGAGGAGGAAAAAGATAAAAGTCAGAGGCGAAGGTGCCACGACGACGTAGACTTTGTATTAAAAAATGGGAACTTTCTCAAGGAGGATTCAGGTTATTTCTAAAAGCATAAATATGGTTTTGATATCTGATATCAGTGACATTAAATGCTGTGAATCTATTTTGTCCTTTCCTAGTATATTTTTTTAAACAAGTTAGTTGGTTTCATCTAATCCCAATCCAGGGACAGTGAAAGGAACGTTACTAGCTGTGTGATACGAGAGATAAAGTTAATTATTAATCGGTTTTCAAAAAGCTCAGGATGATGATGGCAAAACCGAACTCAGAACTTGGTGAACTTGCCGCAATAGAGAACGTAGTTGCCCAAATCACGCCCATCAATGCGAATGTGG
>NC_051419.1:11022014-11022668 GCF_015228065.2 Penaeus monodon | reverse complement strand
TTGCAGGACCACTAAATGCATATATTTATTATACAAGAATGCGATGTTTACACTGATTACATATGTAGTTGATACAGGTTTAGACTCCTACATCTTAATTCTCCTAATGCTTATTGTGACATTAATTGAACAATATTATCCTGATGATATTGTTCAATTGATTTTATTCGTAAGCATTTGTGTATCCGGACTGCCGCTAGATCGTTAGGCAAATAAGTCCGCGCTACAAAATATTTCCCTTCCTATAGCTTCCTTCTCGTCGCTATTCAACCTAGGAGGTTACTGATTGTATCATATCTTGCACTTTAAATTACATTATATGTTGCATTATTCGCATGAAGTATTGAGAACTACACAGTAGGAAGTATGTCAGTATTATGATCTAACTAATGAAATACAATATCCTCACTGAGTGGCAGCAGTCTTGGCGTGCAAGAGTGGGCGGGCGAGACCACGCCCACTTGTCTGGGTAGGACTGTAGCTGACGTACTCATATCATGGATGTGTTTCAAAATGCACATAGACTTGTATGTCGCATAGCAGCTTCATACTTAAAATAATTTCTCCCCCCGCTTTTTCTTCTCCCAATGTTTCAAACCGAACTGGATGTCTAAATGCTAAACTAAATAAAAAAATGTCGTTTATGATGCGAAA
>NC_051419.1:11021724-11021962 GCF_015228065.2 Penaeus monodon | reverse complement strand
CACCCACCACCCCCACCCCACAAATCCCCCCCCCCCACATATATGTATGCATAAGCTCACAAATGAGGGAGTGTGGCGCCCACATTGGCCTCCCAGCTCGAGGCAACCCACGCATCATCAAAGAGGGATGACGTCATGGCAAAGGAAGAGAAATGCGGTTAAAATTAAGTGAGAAAACGCGGCGAATTGATTCATACGGTGAAGGAAGAAGGAATGGAAAAGAGAAAGGGAGAGATCG
>NC_051419.1:11021169-11021397 GCF_015228065.2 Penaeus monodon | reverse complement strand
AGAAAAAGGAAAAAGACAGCACAATAGGTAATTCAGTGTAAAACATAAACAAAAAGAGGGGAAAAGATTTAGAGAGAGAGGCGTAGAAACAATATCGCTTTTATAGAAGTCGTAAATCGTTATTATTATAAAGAACCTACGGCATTTCTGAGGAATATGCACTCCACTTCATAGAATGTATTTTCAAAACGGATGCATAATCTCCTGTGTTGAGAAAATTGCATAAAG
>NC_051419.1:11020800-11021111 GCF_015228065.2 Penaeus monodon | reverse complement strand
CCAAAAATCCATTTTTACTATTTTACGACAATCTTTACATCAAATTTTCTTTACCATTTTTTCTCCGATATTCACATCTATTCATTATTTCCAATATCTTTACAGTGCATTTTCGTTATCGGTAAACAACAATTTTTTTTATTGCTGTTTTTTAATACTAGTAAATGGCCGTAGCACAGAAAGATGACATTTCCTTAAAAATATTCTGTCACAGTGCAGTACTTCGTGATATTGGCTGCGGGTCTTCACGCTGCCAAGTGTTCTCTCCGAAGTGTGATGGCGTGCTGTGCCGGGTTTTTGAAGGGTTTAAA
>NC_051419.1:11020008-11020634 GCF_015228065.2 Penaeus monodon | reverse complement strand
ACCAAACAAATCGTCAGATATAGATGTATATTCGTATAAAGCTAGAAAAGGAAAGAAAAACATAACGAGACAAATCAAAAGGCAAATACATAGAGACCCAGACTGCAGGAGGGACGGGACAAAATATGCGTGCGTTCGTGTGTTTTCAGGAAACAAGTAAAAAAAAAGAACGATTTTTTTTCCCAAGCTAATCCTCCTAATGGAGATATCACTTGTCAGGGCCACGCCGTTGTCTCTATGCCTCGGGGCCATTTTTCATCCGGGTCTTGAAACGAGGGAGCTTTTGACCTTACGCCAGACGAGGTCATGGAATGCCGTGGCGGTAATGTTTATGCGGCTTGGTAATTAGTAATGATCAAAGCATGGCCGTGTTTCCGCTTGTGTTGGGAGATTTTTTTTTATTTTCTTCTGAAATGTTAATCTGATGTTGAGAAAAATGTATCATGTTTTTGTTTTCTTCTCTCTTCTGTTATCTGATTTATTTCTTTATTTCTTTTACCTTTTATTAGCTAGTTTTCTCTTTATTTCTTCCGTTCGTGTTTTACTTGTTTGATTTCTCTGTGATATTCCGTATTCTATGTATTGACTATATAGTTTTACTGCTGTTTCATTTATTTATTATTGTT
>NC_051419.1:11019667-11019948 GCF_015228065.2 Penaeus monodon | reverse complement strand
GTAAAAAGTATTAGCAAATCCATTACACTCAAAAAAAAAAAAAAAACTTTACCGTTGGTGTACATACAGTATGTTATCGAATGTTATAAAACTCGGCAATTTTGTCATCTTTTTAAAGAGAGGTTTTATTTCGTTTTCTATAACTCCACTCAATAAAAGATATAGATCTAGCCATACATTTCTTTCTTTTCTTTTTAAACATGACAAACTGATACCGAATATTTACTTTAGAATATGTTTGGTATATTTGGAACTCTATTCACCATGCTGTTACTTTTCCT
>NC_051419.1:11018860-11019637 GCF_015228065.2 Penaeus monodon | reverse complement strand
TCCAGGTGTCTGAGGTACAGTCTGGGGCGAATCGTTAAGAAAAACTTCCCGTATACTTTTGTTGTCAATTCAGGGTGCTGGTATTCAACGCCGTATTTATAATCACTCTCAGGGATTCAGTGTATCCTCGGGTGTATCCTGGTACACGTTTTCATAAATCTTCAAATCCCTGTCCAGTTTGATGTCATATATTCCCTCGTATACAAAATTACTCATACTTTCCACCATTTTTTTTTCTCAAAAAGAGATTTGACAAACCGGAATATAGTCTGGGGTGAGTTGCCAATTTGTCCTTTCTTGAGATTGGACGGTGTAAATTAATATCCTACGATGTAATATGAAGATGAAAGGAAATGTTAAAGAACAAAATGAAAGGAAATGTAAAATCCGCCACGTTTCAAATTAAATTAAAAACCTCTTCAGACTGTAACACCAATGTAGATGCTCCTGTTGTTCGTGGTTAATACCGTGTTGAGGTTAAGTATCCTTGGATCCTGGCACAGCAACGGCATATTAGTCGTGGTGCTTGGTAGTCACCATGTAATGGTACTGTAAATTCAGGATGTGGCTTATGTATCTATTCTTCCTTATGTTGACCACATTATGGCACTCACGATGAAAAAAATATCTTCTGGATTTTAATCTTGGTTCTTTTTCATATCACTTTATTTTGTAGTACAAAACATTTTTTTTTTCCAGCGACCGAAACCTTTTCAGTAGAGGGAAAAATAATATTGAAATTACAGCAAAGTCCGACAGTACTTGTAATGACCAGAC
>NC_051419.1:11018471-11018678 GCF_015228065.2 Penaeus monodon | reverse complement strand
GGAAGAAATTAATAATTATCATTTTATATTTTTTAAGGGTTTTATGTAACACAACCATGTCTCAGTATCTGTAACTGTAATTCGCCGAACAAAGATAGACTATGATACTAGAATAATTATACATTCATTTAATGTTATTTGAGTCAAAATTGATATCATGTAAAAGAATATGTTACTTAAACTCGTATCCACCTGAGGGGAGACGTG
>NC_051419.1:11018151-11018345 GCF_015228065.2 Penaeus monodon | reverse complement strand
CAGGCAGCGAACATAAGATTCGCTGGCCATTTGGTGAGTATAAGACTCAAGAAAATAGGGAACCACAAGGAGGACTCGGTAATCATAACTTTCGGTGAGTGAAAATAGTTTCCCTGTGGTTTGATGTGATGCTAATTTTCTTTATGTTATGTATTTATTAATTATGAACATGTATAATATTTCTATGTATTGAT
>NC_051419.1:11017736-11018026 GCF_015228065.2 Penaeus monodon | reverse complement strand
GAGACTTTCCAACCCAGTAATCCTACGTTCCACAGTATTAATAAACATCTTTTGAGCGTATTTGATTTTTCTTAAACTTTTTCAGTACTGTTTCTCTGTCTTGCAACAATTACTTCTTTAAAATCCATCTCACATTCACCTCCTCAAATATTGCTCTGAACTAAACATCAAAATATCCATATACGGATTTCTCACATCCAGCTTCCGACGTCACCACCGCTGGCTGCCGAGCGGGAGCCGGAGCTGACATTTACCGCTCTCTGTGCAGCGCTTTTTCATTGAAATAGACC
>NC_051419.1:11015000-11015343 GCF_015228065.2 Penaeus monodon | reverse complement strand
CGGTTAAGATCACCAAACAGTAAAGCGGTCTAAGCAACAGGAACAGAGACAGACAAAATGCGCGCGAGCTCCCAGCGAAGGCCATTAGCGCCGGGAGGCTCTGCCACTGACCGACAGCCATTAGACATTACCCTTCAGCAACGGCAAAGGGATTTATGCCTTTGTTATTTCTGGGTTAAGCCTTGATTAGCGTTTGTCCTTGATGTTATTGTTATTAAAAAGGTTATCCCATTGGAAAGTTTATCCCTTTGGAAATAAAAGTTATCTATGTTCTTTTATCTGCTATGCTTTTATTCATATGCATTCTTATTAACGCCTCTTCCCATATTCCATATGTACTTCG
>NC_051419.1:11012600-11013241 GCF_015228065.2 Penaeus monodon | reverse complement strand
CTGTACAGTATATATGAGAATAATAAGACTATGAAATAATAATTATTTTGCGGTTTGTGATCATATATGTAGAACAATTAACTGATTTAATTTTCTCTGAAATGATAGGTTGATCAACAAAAAGAGTTCCCAATTAATGTTTTTTTTTCGAACTCATTTTGAATTATTGCAATAGAATCTTTCTAAATTATCAAATAGAAAAGTGCACTGTGAAGCCATACACAGTTGCAAATTTCAATAAAATGTTTAAAACATATTAAATACTAGATAATGCCCGTTAAGTGCCAGTCTATTAATTTAGAGAGAAAAATACAAACCGTTTGGGCGAACACTACACTGCCGTTCACTGTATATAAGACAGGAGGAGGAGCGTAAGGAATAAATCAGTATTTCTTAGGCTTTGCTCTTTCTTTGGGAGATTTTATGACGTGAAATTTCTGCCGGTGTTCTTCACAAACGTTTTCGTGAGCTTTTATTCGTTAAAGATATCTATATTACTTACTCTGACGTCGCCGTAAACACAGATGGATGAAGGCTTATGTGTAAAAAATATTACCGACAGTGTTATGGGTAATAAGTACGTGTTTCTGCTTTTATATAATATGGATTGTGAGATATTCATAAGCTTCAAATGTGGGATG
>NC_051419.1:11012104-11012501 GCF_015228065.2 Penaeus monodon | reverse complement strand
TTCATTTTCGCATGTGGATGTGTTAATATTTTGTGTGATGGTTCTAATTAACATAAAACAGTGGCAAAGCACGATTAGACTTTCTGTATTTTTTCACACGGAAAAGTTTTACTATTGTCTCTACATTTTCATCCTCCTTTCTCTCGCCACCCTTCAAATTACAGAATAATTAGAATTAAGTAAGTGTAATAATTATCAGACTTTCGATAAAGCTGCAAGACAATAATTTATTACCTATAAAAATCAGGTATAAACTACATCAGTAAATTATTTTTTTTATCGCGAGAAATAATATTTGTTCAGTGATTATTTCAAATATTTTCCTTACAGCTAACGGGAGGAGATCAGTCTGTAAATTCTGGCAATTTCTTCTACTTTAAGATGACAACCACTTGTG
>NC_051419.1:11011997-11012078 GCF_015228065.2 Penaeus monodon | reverse complement strand
CTATTTTCCTCCTACATGTAATCTATAAACATTTTAATACTTCAATATCAGAATGTGATGACATACAAGCACGGTCACTCA
>NC_051419.1:11011505-11011575 GCF_015228065.2 Penaeus monodon | reverse complement strand
TCAATAATTGCCTCCCTAACCTCAGTCAGCGTTCTTCTGTGAAGGATGTACTGGCACAGGGGACACAACA
>NC_051419.1:11011146-11011328 GCF_015228065.2 Penaeus monodon | reverse complement strand
AGCTGTAAGCAGGAATGCATGAAAGCAAGGAACAAATTACACGCATGGCCTGAATGCTGAACGTTATTTATGCCAACAGTGTAGATTTACCTTTACTGCAATAAAATCATCTTCATGGGAATGTTCATTCTCCAGAAATAGATTACCACGTTCTAATAAACGCTAGAATAATCAATCTCAAC
>NC_051419.1:11010888-11011087 GCF_015228065.2 Penaeus monodon | reverse complement strand
GTGTATTGGAGGTCTTAGATCCACTACAAAAATTCTCTTCCTAGTATTAATTTCTCCGTCAGTGACATTGTTGCCGAGAGGGACTTCAAGGCCGCTTACTCACACAACACTTTCGCGTAACTATGAAAAAGTCACAAACGTCTAAGGCACAATTACGTGAGGCCTTCGACGCGCTCGCTTTCTGGTAATGAAGAAACTC
>NC_051419.1:11010633-11010737 GCF_015228065.2 Penaeus monodon | reverse complement strand
ATTTAAAAAAAATATATTGTTGCGAATATTCTATACAAAATTAATTTATTTCTAGAAAGTGCTGTAAAGCTACACCTTGATTACTGTTACAGCTAAGCTCTAAA
>NC_051419.1:11009848-11010032 GCF_015228065.2 Penaeus monodon | reverse complement strand
ATCAGCAAGTTGGGATAAATAAGAAGCTTGGCGAATCGCAGTACTCCGGAGGCGATTGAGTTACCAGTTTGTCCTTTCCTGAGACTGGACGCACTATAGTATGCTTAGCAGCTGTGAGTATTTTGGGTTAGGCCAATGTACTGGCAAACATTATACATAAGAAAGAGAGAGCGGGGAGGGGGAG
>NC_051419.1:11008174-11008244 GCF_015228065.2 Penaeus monodon | reverse complement strand
GCTGACTCGATCGGCAACAACAGAGAGATCATTGAATAATAGAACAAAGGTTCCCTCAGTTGGATCAGCA
>NC_051419.1:11006804-11006997 GCF_015228065.2 Penaeus monodon | reverse complement strand
TTTTTTTGAATATCCGTAATTCCTGTATCTGTGTAATTGCTTCTTGCGCCATTAATTTCTCCATTTCTGCTTCTTCCTTCCTCTCACGAGATGCGAAACACTAATTCACACTAAGTCTTTACTCCTTAATCTCCAGCGCTCTATATTTCACAACAAAAATCCCGACCTCCTTCCTCCTCCTTCCTCCTTCCCG
>NC_051419.1:11006478-11006639 GCF_015228065.2 Penaeus monodon | reverse complement strand
CAGATTTTCTCCACCTTTTTACAGTTCCCCTCTCCACCTTCTCACATTTTTCTTCTCCATTTTTTATTTACATTTTATTACTCCGTTTTTTTACATTTTGCTTCTCCGCTTATTTTACACTTCTCCACCTGTTATGATTTTATTTTCACCTTTTTTTACAT
>NC_051419.1:11006192-11006402 GCF_015228065.2 Penaeus monodon | reverse complement strand
CAATTTTGCACATCATTCTTCTCCACCTTTTTGCATCTCCATCTTTCTCTCCCGTCCCTATTCACATTTTCATCCTTATCTCTCCCACCTTTTATCGTTCTCTCCTCTCTCTCTCATCCGTTTGTTTTTTTCGGTCGTAAGTATCGCTCGCCGGCACTGCATATTTCAGCTTCCCGCAAATACTTTATTTGTGAACGTATGTCATTCTGA
>NC_051419.1:11005368-11005432 GCF_015228065.2 Penaeus monodon | reverse complement strand
AAGGGGGGGGTAGGACCGGGATAAAAAAATCAGGTGGCGATAGAAGAGGCAGAATAAAGGATGA
>NC_051419.1:11004956-11005065 GCF_015228065.2 Penaeus monodon | reverse complement strand
ATATGGATGCGGTCGGTTACACAGCCATGACTTACACCTGCCGATATTCGCGCGGGCAATTTATCCCCGCGAGAATGCTCTCTTATTGCCATTTTCCCCCCCGCTTCGA
>NC_051419.1:11004750-11004857 GCF_015228065.2 Penaeus monodon | reverse complement strand
CGAAGAACGAGAGGCGGGAACTTTTCCTTTTTCCGGTGAGGGATTCTTTGTATAGTTTTGCAACTGTTTTTGGATATTGCAATTTTGGGTGACTGCTTGCTCACAGA
>NC_051419.1:11003719-11004495 GCF_015228065.2 Penaeus monodon | reverse complement strand
ACGCACACACACACACTTGCAGACATACACTTCGTACAAAATACTAACAAATAAAACCATTGAAATGTCACTCCTGTGCATAGTTCAAGGGTGATATGTTGCTACCATTTCCAGTTATGACTATCATCGTCCATAAACTAATAATGATAAGATATTCATGTTAATACGGATGAAAATAAAAGTGCTCATGATAATTAAACCCATGAAGATGCCAGCCATAATAACGAAAATTATAACGTGGGTGATAATAATGACAAAATAAGTGATACAAATGTTGGGACAAATAAAATATTCTAAATTATTGTTCGTATCGTTATTATCACACTCGTCGTTGTTACTATAAACGCCGTCCAATTTTAGAACAAAACTGGCAACTCTCGGAGCTACTTTTGATAAAAAAAGGGCACTGAAGGGAGAAAATTTCAAAAAGAATGAAATAAAAATAAAAATACTGAATCACGGAAGCACAAGTATTAAGAATCGGGCGATTGCTGAGTTGCCAATTTGTCCTTTCCTGAGATTACGCTGTGCTATAATTCGCAGTGTCATTATGATGATTATTTTGATTATTAAGGAAATGACTAACAGCCAACGCTCTAACATTCTATATACAAACAGACACAATATCTGGTATTTGTATGACTTCCTCATTCAGAGCATTTGATTAAATACATTCAGAATCTGTGACAGAATCCTTACAAATTACATTTTTGGGTTAAATCCCTTATAACCATATTGAAGTCTGGGCATTGAATGCCTTGTGGAAGAGAGCATGA
>NC_051419.1:10997772-10998012 GCF_015228065.2 Penaeus monodon | reverse complement strand
GCTGCGGTAACCAGAGATATGAACATCTATTCAGAACTTCTTCACACTCACCAATTTCCCGGAATTATGGGCATAATTACCAACTTCCTCGTCCCATATGATACCCTAAGTCACTAATATAGTTTGATCAAGTTATCAAAGTATGTGCTTACTAGGAATTCAACTTTAGGCCAAGAACCGTTGACTTTGTACAATCGTCTAAAATTAGTAAAATACTCAAAGGTCTGATGTTGCGTTGCC
>NC_051419.1:10996598-10997152 GCF_015228065.2 Penaeus monodon | reverse complement strand
CAGACTGTTTCAATGTTGTTTGAATACTGCATACCCGGTGTCACACACAGCGGCTCGAGCCATTACGATTGTAATATGATAAACGCAACCTATACCTACAGTAATAATATCTTCTTGAAGTCACGTCTTCCTTATTAAACACGTGCAACTGAATGACAATGAAAACTGCCTTTACAATAACGAAATATTTTACATCTGTATTCACCGACTCCACTCCAGCTGACGTCATCACCTGTGCGAGCTGAGGAGGCTGGAACAACCTTGTATTCTCTTGACCTTGCACATATACATACATCACGCATTCATATATCAAGACCGGAGGGACGTATCTGTAAAGTGCCGGGTACGAGAAGCCATGGAAAAATTACAATATGTTAGGCGTTCGTTGGTGTTTATGTTTAAAAAGAATATGCTATGAAACCATGTCTTAAAAAGCCACCGCACGCCTAAAGTAAGAGGCTTGTGTATAGAAGGTTTTTGCCCACACCCACCGTTTTTTCGCAGACTGATCTGACTGCATATACACTATATGAACTAAAATTCATGTTTGTTAT
>NC_051419.1:10995486-10995788 GCF_015228065.2 Penaeus monodon | reverse complement strand
GAAAAGCTGACATGTGTAGAGAATCCCATTCACTTGACTTCAGAGTTATACCTTTTACAATTAAATTAAATCAAATTTATTTGCACTCTAGTACCAAAAGGGTGGATTAATGATAGCTTGGTTTTAGGCAGTTTTAAAGTATGGTGAGAAGTCCTGCTGAAACTCTGCTGTGTGAGGTATGAATCATTGAATCCCTGGCTTACAATTCTTTATTATTAAGAAGATTAAAAATGGGCAACAGTTGGTGTAAAAGTAAATTTCTCAGTAAGAGAGGGACCGCCGTAGTGAATTTCTGTACAGTG
>NC_051419.1:10995077-10995313 GCF_015228065.2 Penaeus monodon | reverse complement strand
TACCAAAAGGTAACGTAAAATTTTAAAAAAATCATATCTTGTTCTCAAGAGTTTCCCAAGACATTGGGGTATTTTGAAATTTTCTTTCCTGTTCCCCTGCAGCTGCAAGAGTTTCCCCAAAACAGGGACATTTCCCTGCACCTGACAGCACAGCAGTGTTGTCACCATTAGCTCTTTCTCGGTGACAATGAGACGGTACTGGCTCCTCAGGCCGCCTTTCCCAATGATTTAGTTCC
>NC_051419.1:10993613-10993787 GCF_015228065.2 Penaeus monodon | reverse complement strand
TTCGTAAAAGCACTCCCTGCATCGCTCCGCCAGTGAGTCATCGCGCGTGCAACAGCGTCCTGATGCAATCTAGCCCCGCGCGTGCATTATCGAACTGAAATTATTCTTTACAGCAGCAATAACACAAGCCAATAAACCGTTTAATCTTGCTTTTCATTTGACAGAGCAGACGAG
>NC_051419.1:10993050-10993308 GCF_015228065.2 Penaeus monodon | reverse complement strand
TTCTGTCTACGAGTGTATCAGTATTTAAACTCATTGCTTCATTCATGCATAGAACAATATGCAAATCAGGTACTCAATCACCAAAAGCCCTGTTCTAACACCGATATTTCTCATGTCCGATGCTGACATGATCAATAATGGTTTTCCAAAGGTCAGTATTACACAACCTACAAACCAGTCAGCGCAGAGGATTATTGGCAACGCAGACAAATGGTTAAAGATTGAAATATAAAAGAGAAACGAGAGGGGGAGAAACTG
>NC_051419.1:10992332-10992965 GCF_015228065.2 Penaeus monodon | reverse complement strand
GTTCACAGGAATACATGACAGTGCGCTATGTGGAAGGAAGATTCATGCACGATTAATGTGTAGTCTACGATTAGTAATTTATCAAAAAAGAAAAAACAAAATGCTACACTGACAAATGACAAAGAATAGGAATGCTTTTGTTCACAGAGAAGGGAAAAAGCAAGAGAGAAAAAAAACCCGATTGCAAACAATACATAATTCTGTTTGCTGCTCCACCTTGTTTATTATCTTAGTCTGTTTGTGTTGCTCATTAAACCCGGGCGCACTAATTAACGATCAGTTAATATGTGGCCTCGAGGGAATACGACCGCATAAAACTTGCCAGCAACATTTTTAGGATTACCGGTTAATTTCAGGCTTAGCGATTTTTCCTCAATCAGTTTTCAAAAGACGGAGAATTAAGTATTTTTCTTTCTATTTTTTTATTATAAGATAAAGTCCTTTTGTACGTCTCTAAAGCTTATCCTTCAGGCCTTACTATATTCCGGGTCAAGGGTGTAATATCATCCTTGTTCAGTGTTATTACCTGGATTACGTGTTCTCTGGTAATAATAGATCCCCGGGGCTCTCCACTCACTGTGTCACTGTGACGGCGATCCGACTAGGCTACTTGTGGAGGGGGGGGGGGGGGCT
>NC_051419.1:10990322-10991162 GCF_015228065.2 Penaeus monodon | reverse complement strand
AGATTAAATAGCTCACGTTCCAGTATGAAGTCAGATCCCTGACCTTTTAGATTCTAAGGGACTCTGCGCTGAGATATTCATAAAATGCGCAATCAAGTATTAAGTGTCGCATCCGCTCAACTCATGCAGCGTTCACTATGGCGTGCGGGCTAATTTTCGGTTCGCTGTGATTTTCTCCGCTTTTGGGAAAGAATTTCGCTATTTTCCTTGCTTAAGTATTGGCTGTTTTCCATGGCGTTCATGATTTTTGATTTTCTCTATTTGCCCTTCGTATTCATTAGTAAATACTGAAAAAAGACTAGAAGATTTTTTCCTGCTGGAAATAAATCTTTACAAAGTTTTCGTTTTATCTTTATGCTAATTTTTTTTTCAAGCGTACAGAAATGCTTCCGCCATTCAACCAGCGCGTTTCATTTACAATAATCGCTCGGCAAATAGCTCATGAGAATGAATTTACGTTGAGCCAGAAATGTACTGGCGAAAAATATCCCGCGTTCATGTGGTGTGGACGCGGCTGTTGGAAGTGTTACGTTGGTTGGTTGATTTGGGTTCGTTGGTGTGCGAGAGAATTTAATAAATACAAGCTTTGGATGATGTAACAGTGGTTTATTTTTTATTTGGCATATTATAAGTAGGACTAAGAAAGGCATCTTAAAAAATACCCATCTCCGGACTCTTTCACGTTTACACTGGTGACGTTATTTTAACACGCTCGGTGTTCGTCAGTCAAGAATCAATATTCCAACATTAAAATAATGCTTAAACGGGATTATATCGCCGTTCGCACGGCAAGTCACACTAGATTTAAATCGCCAGTTTTTATGACTTTATCGCAACTCT
>NC_051419.1:10989358-10989761 GCF_015228065.2 Penaeus monodon | reverse complement strand
ATGGAAAAACACTGGCCGGCAAACTACAGAGCGATAAAAATCTCTTTATCTCTTGTTTGGGGATGACGAGATCAGAGCCATAACACAGGCACTGGGGAATCCCCGCAGCCAATCCCCACCGGAAAATTACTAAATGTTTTTATTTAATATCGAAATATCTGTAGGTCACAAGCATATACGTTCGGATTGCGTGTGGTTATAATTGCAATCCTTAACCTGTTTATATTATAGATGTGATAAAGGATTGGTATTCCTTATTTTAAAGATGAAAGCTGCTGTCATTTACTGACCTAAATTAATATTTTTATGTGTACGTGAACATAATGTAAACTAAATGTTTAAAATAAGTTCATTTGTTTTCATGATATCGTACACTGTTACAGTGGTGCAGCTGTTATCCAGC
>NC_051419.1:10988114-10988412 GCF_015228065.2 Penaeus monodon | reverse complement strand
GTTGGTCTCAGTGCTGTCAAACGAAAGGGTCTTAGCGTTTGGGCTTACTGCGCTTCAGAGGCGGTGGTTGCGAGGCTCCCTGTCTTCCCGGGCATCTTTGTCTGTGTCTCCATGTCTGTCTGCCTTCTCTCCTTCCCCAGGGTCGGGACATGTCTGCTTACATGTAGCGGCTCCCCTCGAGACGAGTTGCTTGGTTCCGCCCGCTGGAGTAGCAGATTCTTCCGGTCGCGGGACTCGGGGGTGAAAGGGGTGAAGCCGCTACGTTCGGTGATGAGGAAGGATCAGTGGCCGGGGGCAG
>NC_051419.1:10987711-10988031 GCF_015228065.2 Penaeus monodon | reverse complement strand
TGTATATGAGGATTACGAGGAGACAAAAGTCAAATAGCTACCTTTTTTTTCTAATCCAGCACCAATTCCACTCAGATAAATGATTCTCCTTCGCGTTACCTGATAATTACCGCATTTTAATCGTCTATAATCACATCACACATGCGCCCATCGGTTTAGCGGCCCCTTTGATCGAGGAGTAGGGCATTAGGGACTTTTCATGGATTACAAAAAGCGGTCTTTGTGGAAGCGTTTGGGCAAGGGAGGCATCAGGAAGGGGGGGGGGTGCTTGTCCAGGGTGATAAAGGCTTGTGGTCCATTAGTGCTTGTCAGGAAAGTAT
>NC_051419.1:10986656-10987136 GCF_015228065.2 Penaeus monodon | reverse complement strand
TCTTCCCCTTTCTCTTTGTTGCAAAAACTGTTTTACATTTTCTTCTTAGCTCCCATGCTTGGATTGATTACAACCGTGCGAAGACTAAGAAACCCTAAACAAAGATGAGACTTACTTTCTTAAAAACAAGGAATCCTAAAGACTGTAAAGGAAGAAAAGAAAAGTGATCCATCCTCACATCCAGCTAAAACCTCACGGGAGTTTTTAGTGTTAACTTCTCCGGGATTTACATTCAGTCTGACCGTTATTTATGGCAGTTTTATTATTGAAGAAATACTGATTCTTGTTTTTTTCCCATATGAGGTTTTTTTTTTCCTCCGTTATTTCATTTGTGCGTTTCCATTTGAACTTTGTCTATGTTAATGGTCTGACCTTGACAAACAGGGATGTCCGAAGAGACATTCACTGTATGTTCCATATGCAAGGTGCGGTCTAACTCTATCTCTTCCTTTTCTCATTTTCTCTCTTTATATATGTAAT
>NC_051419.1:10986350-10986611 GCF_015228065.2 Penaeus monodon | reverse complement strand
TTTTCTGTATGTCTGTCTCTCTCTCACCCTGAAAAAAAAACAAGCCTCGTCCACAAAACAGCTGTTGGAGAGCAATATTTTTTTCATAGAAGCACGACTACGCATTGCATTATTTTGAATAGACAATTAAACAAAGGACGAAGCAGAATTGCAAAAATAAACATTTGAAAATATTAATGTATGTTTCATAGAAATGATTTCATTTCATAGTGAGTGTGTGTGTGTTACCCGCTACAAACAAACGCACACACATACATACCG
>NC_051419.1:10985469-10986141 GCF_015228065.2 Penaeus monodon | reverse complement strand
TTTTTTATGCACACATACGTGTGGCTGAATGCAAATTTCTTTGTATTATGTGCTTGTGAAGAAAGGGCGATATGTAGACTATAGTAGCGGAATTTAGCTACTGAAATGAAAATGTGTAAACCAACAAATAGAAAGCCAATGGTAAATTATTGATGATTCCACCTCCCTTGTTTAATCTGAACTATTTCTGATACCAAACAGCGACAGCACATGCCATATGAATAACTACAAATAAAGGAATTCATTCTGCCATCTTAAGCGCTGCTGCCTCGCTGCCTGCTCGCTTGATTAACAGATTTATCATTACACCTTTTTCCCTTTTCCCGATAGTCACATGAGGGGAGTTTTATTTCAAAGTCTGCACGATTTAGTTGCCTCTACTTCGCTTTTACCTGCTTTATTATGATGTTGCTTTTACCTGCTTTATTGTGTTGTTGGTTTTACCTGCTTTATTGTGTTGTTGCTTTTACCTGCTTTATTGTGTTGTTGCTTTTACCTGCTTTATTGTGTTGTTGATTTTACCTGCTTTATTGTGTTGTTGCTTTTACCTGCTTTATTGTGCAGTTGATTTTCTCAATGTCGCACGTTCATAGTTAGTGAATTACTTCGATTGTCTACTTTCAATTCTTCTTAACGTATCGTATTTTTACCCGTGATTCTTCGTTTCGTATG
>NC_051419.1:10984789-10985401 GCF_015228065.2 Penaeus monodon | reverse complement strand
ATGTATTTTTATTGGAGCGAAGAATGAAGAGACATACAAAAGAGACAAACACATTCTGCTCTTTTTAGCATCTACCGTCTGTCTTGCCACAAATACAAAAACATCATTGTATACTAAAACCACAAGTACAAAACATTAATGTATTCTAAATTTGGATGAACATCGACAAACTGCAATCATAAGTTCAAGATAAAAGATTTCGAATTATCGAATAACATGATCGACTGTAAGCTGTTGTTGACATTTTGCTGACGTCGTTTTGAGTCCCTGGCAGCGATGGCAGGACCAAGAACGCATAATGAGGGATTTCGCCCCGTTTACCCAAGCTATTAATCAGATTTTCTCTTCACAGATCGTACCGTTTGTACCCATAATCCCCAGGGAAATCATTTCATAAAAGCTCTCAGATATGTAAAGGAAGAAAATGTACAAGATGACACAATCTCCAAACAGAACAAGCAAAGGCAGTGAGGAGGCCTTTCTTGAGAAGTTGCTGAGCAGGAGGTAGAAAGGAAACCTCGAAAGCATCAGCAGTGTATGTAAAAAACTGAAACTATTTGGCAAGAATGGCAGAGAGATGTATGGAAAAACATGTTAAGAAATAACTTGGTT
>NC_051419.1:10984034-10984521 GCF_015228065.2 Penaeus monodon | reverse complement strand
TGTAAAACAAGAGCCATACAACGGAGAGTAATAACAAAGCGAAAGAGGAATAATCCAAGAGGCTGCCCGGGAAGAGAGGCCGACTGAGTGACATCGAGGGATTGATCCTGTAGGCTTTCATTCCCAATCCATTTCTTTCGTCATTTTCAAAAGTGTACAAACAGTACTCTTTTCCCAAGATCTCCTTCTCCCCCTTTAGAGTGTACAGAGGAAAAAGATAAAAATAACGACTTCTGCCAAAGGATCTCCAATTTGATCCGTATCGTCATTTTAAGATTGTACCCCCCCCCTCCCCCCAACGTACGGTTTGCACGTTCATGAAGACGATGAAAAAAATGGATGGCCCCGAATGACGAATATTATTTCAACTTATATTACACGTTGGACGAGATGCCAGGAAGTGATCCAGCGTTCTTCATGAATTCTCGGCCAAAATTCGGTGAATTATATAACTGGGTTACATGACTTATGATTTCTGAATTTAATT
>NC_051419.1:10983805-10983934 GCF_015228065.2 Penaeus monodon | reverse complement strand
GGCCTCGGGGCCCCCCAATTGAAAAACCCCTACGAGAATCCCAAAATAAGAGAATTTGAAAAAGATAAAATGTTTTTTAATAATATATCAAGGTTTTTTTGGGTTTCCCCCGGGCCCCGCCGCACCGCA
>NC_051419.1:10982621-10982802 GCF_015228065.2 Penaeus monodon | reverse complement strand
TAGAACAAGATGAAATAATTGATGTTTCTGAAATAAAATGTGCTATATCTGAATTTAGTAACATCAATATTCTTTGCAGAAACCTGTCGTTCATTCAGAGGCAGCGGAGATACTATCTTCTCTGGCAGCTCTTTTTGAAGAGATTGATTCGTAAAATCAAGAGTGACTTCGGGATGCGCAA
>NC_051419.1:10982139-10982214 GCF_015228065.2 Penaeus monodon | reverse complement strand
ATCCCGTGTATATTCATATTCTAGTCTGGAAGTAACATTGTCTCGTTTACAAATAAATCCTTTGAGATTTTCTGG
>NC_051419.1:10981367-10981691 GCF_015228065.2 Penaeus monodon | reverse complement strand
CGTAAAGGGAGATGGGAGAAGCAAACGAGTGTCAGGAATACAAGATCAAACATTACATTATTTGTGTTGTGTGTTTCTACAATAAGAAATAAAATCTCTTAATTATGAATAACTGCATACGTGAATTACGAAAGACTAAGTTGATGATATTTACATTATAAGTTATAATCTATATTACGAGAAGCCTTATTAGGGTATATCAATATTTTCATGACTGATATTATCAATATTATCATGACTTTATCAAGATGATCACCAAGATAACAGATCGAGGTCATTAAGATGGTTAAATTAATATGGTTTTCTTTGATATAAGGGTACATG
>NC_051419.1:10979365-10980218 GCF_015228065.2 Penaeus monodon | reverse complement strand
CAACACATCTGACCACTTCAGCACGAGGAGAAAGTGAACGAGCGAAATGCACCCTTTGTGATAATCATGAACCAAACAGGCTGTTCATCCTCGAGGAAGGTGTTAACTTTGAAGCAGTATTCGTATAGAGGTTGCATTATCAGTGCGACAGGTGTGAAATTATTATTGTTGCGTGAAGAGCAAGGCTGAATAGCTTCGATATAACGCGTGAGTTGGATCTAATGGCTTCTGATTAATCTAATCTGTGAGACGGAGGGTTAGCGTAAGGTAAATAAACAGTAGTATGGTTTGTAATAAAACTGATATTAGCAAGATGTTGAGTACGCTCCCCCTCCTCCCTTCCCCCCTCCACTCTCGTTTCATCCTTCACCGTAGTTAAAGGAAATGTGTTTTATTGATATTGAAATCCATTATGGCGTAGAGTACGTTTCGCATCGACGCTTTCTTCGAGCATCCCACCCACATTCTCTCACACTCCTCATCTACCCTAGTTTATTCATCCCCCTCCACCTCTCCCCACCCTACTGTCCCCCACCCCTTTCCCCTCTGTCACACCCCCTTCTACCCCACTCCTTCCCCTTACACGCTTCCACTCTTGGCCCCCCCCTCCCCTCTCTACCCCAGCCTCCTTCTCTCTTCCCCATTACCTCTCTCCATCCCCCTTCTATCCCACCCCTCCCCTCCCCACTTCCCCTTCTCCTACTCCTTCCCCCACCTAGCCCCCTTTCCCCCCTCCAACCCACCTAACCCCTCCATCCCCCTCCCCTCTTCAATATCCCTTCTCCCCCTCTGTCTGAAACCTCCCCTCCCCTCTTTACTTCCCAGACCCTCCCAACCCTCACTGCACCTTTGC
>NC_051419.1:10979039-10979305 GCF_015228065.2 Penaeus monodon | reverse complement strand
CTTCAACCGTGTTTACTGCCGCTGCAAAGACCAACAAATGTTGCAGCTCCTCCGTTGACTTAAGGTGAAGCCTCGAGGCCGTTCGATTGTTTTATTCAATATTTACCTTAAAGGCTTACGCACATAGGTGTGTTTTTCGCGTGAAAGGTGTGAGGAGAGCGAAGGCACGTATACCGGAGCACGACAATGAGGAAGGATTTTAAGGATTGGTGGATGCGATGCAGACGTGGATCCATATTTTGTAGAGGTACTGGAGGGGTTAAGAG
>NC_051419.1:10976969-10978366 GCF_015228065.2 Penaeus monodon | reverse complement strand
GATGAACTTTTGCTAATAATGAAAGGAATTGACCTTCATTTGGTCATATTTTTTAAAAAAGTCCCCCCGGACTCAAAATGAAGTTTTCGTTAAGCCTACCAACAACAAGAATATTACCCTTAAAAGGTTAATATCTGTTCAATCATAAAACAACCAAAAGCAATTTTCTCTTTCATAACACAGGAACAAAACACACAATCAGGGTAAAGATAATATAAAATAGGCCACTAAAAGGAAAAAAATTATGACTGTCAATGTTGGTTAGCAACGATGAATCGAAGTGGAACGTTGCTCTTGTCCTTACCTGCGGCATGAATTTCCTGCATCACTTTGATTGCTCGTTCACAGCATTGGTTACTGCGTGGGATATCAGTTATTGATGGCTCTTGCTTCCAATGTCTTCTGAGACACCCCAGTGCTGATTGGTAGGGCGCTAAAGCCTCCTCTAACTCATCAAAATCAGCTACACGGTCAGCCCAAGCAGTGCAAATGAAGTGACAAACTCGCTTCAGCCTACGCCTTGCATCTGGCATGAGTATGAAGGCAAGAATTGCAAGGATGGCTCTTGAATTCCAGCGAGCATTGCTGATGTTGGGGATTTTTTAAAATTCCACCAGTGGGAATCGACCATGTTCATCATGGAAGCGCATAACTCTTGTCAGGTGGTAGAGAAACCGCATATCATCTCTCCACCCTGACCGATCAGTAATCTCATCAGTTCCATTTACAAATTTGGATTTCAATGTTTCGTAGTTGTTAATCAGATTGCGTACAAAAAAGCACTCAGTGTTTGGGGACCTTGCATTGGCTCCGAGCTCCTGGTCCATCACTAAGCGTAGTATTCTGTCCAGGACGTGGTGTTGGCAGCTAATGAATTGTGGTGCCTGGTGGCCTCGGCTGCTGAACATTCTTTGAAGCCTCACCACGACTCCAGATTGCTTCCCAGTATTGACGCTGGTGGTGTCAGCTACAATCATGTTAATTGAACCCCAAAGCTGGTATTCGTCGATCACAACAGAGATGCCTTTTGCAATGCTTTCGGCCTTGCTGTCATTCATTCAGCGCTGCTTGCTTGATCTCGGAGTCAGGATTCTTCAAAACAACTGCCTGATACTCTCGTCCCTCAGGATGTTTGCCATCAAAATGGAGGGACCTTCTGTCTTTCTCTCCTTCACTTCTTCTTTGACCTGCGAGAATGAAAAGCAGAAGCAGAGCTGTGGTAAATGTAATTTGTAATTGTAATTTGCTGTAATTAATTACACTTAAATACATAATTGAAAAATAATTGTAATTGATATATTTTATTAGTAAGTTATTGTGATTTAATTAATTACTTCCTCAATTTGTGTAATTTATGAATTTACACTTATTGTTGAAATTATAGTATTATTTCCCAT
>NC_051419.1:10975377-10976915 GCF_015228065.2 Penaeus monodon | reverse complement strand
CTAAAACTTTAGTCTAATGTAACTTAATTGAAATATGAATGAGAAAAATACCATGTAATTGTAATTTACTTAATTACTTTTAAAATGCAATTGCTCACAGCTCTGAGCAAAAGACAATGCTCAGTGAAGCCTGAACAACGTGTCCAGTCCACTGTTCACTGTCCAGTGCTGTAAATCAGAGCAGAGCACGATTTTTTACTGAACTCACCTGGGTTGCTCTCCTGAAAAGTGCCTTGTATACTGCTGGTTAGGAAGGTGTGGGGATGTTGACTCCTTCCTCTGACAGCTTCTGGCAGATCTTAGCAGCTTTGCTGGTCGAAATTTTTGTGCCAGTGACTAGGTTCATGGCAATCACAGTTTTGTGGTGTTTCCTCGTGGAGGAGCATCATCAGGCTGGTAGCCCTTATCTCTCAAGTCTTCTGGTTCTGATTCAGTGCCAGTCTCCTGCACAGCGTCAAATGAAGCTGACATGCTTTCAGTCTTTTGGATGGATGTATCGTTTTAAGGTCAGCGTATTTTCTAGTGCTGTAGCCCACTTGTCCCCTACTCTCCTGTTGCACCTTGTACAGTTCTTTGTCCTCAGCATTCAGCCATTCCCCATCCAACTTTGTGACATCAAATACATCATCTAAACATCCACAATCTCCCCGTCTGATGCATTCATCAAACACTCGCACCACTTTCTCCGACTTTGCACTTACTGCTTGATCAGAGATTATTGGAAAATTCGCTTGTTCAGTCCACGAAAGCTTCATCTCCTTGGAAATTTTCTTCAGTCTATCTTTCCGGCCTTTGATGTCTGGTGCCATGTGTTTAAAGCGGCCAATTATGTCTCTCTTTAGTGGCATTCTTGTTCTGTCCATTAATGGGGTTTGCACTAATGGGATAGGCCCTCTCACCATCGTGGATTTCTTGAAGTCAATCACATTCTTTTTCCAAATCTTCTTGTTCCTCTCAACTTCGCTGCAACTCTTTCGGTGTGACATTCTGAGCCAACCATGCACTATGGAACAGCTTGAACAACACAAACCACCAATTCGACATGGTAGTGCATGTATGAAAGTGAAAACAGAAACTGAAACTCCAGAATTCTGGGATGGCTTTAGGCCTACAACATATATTGAACAAAACAGATTTCCCTAACTCTACAGTCTACATGGCTTATACAGTGAAAGTGAAACTGAAACTCCATGATTCTGGAAAAGCTGTAGGCTACAATACATCACTACTAAACGAGACTTTCCCAAATTTCATGACTTATAAATTGAAAGCAAGAATAGAAACTAAAACTCCAGTATATTATGATGGCAGTACACTTTATCATTGATCCATTTTCAGTCAGACTGACTTTTAATGGACCATGTTTCCCCTTTCCCCCCCGGTTTCGCATTTCGTATCATGGGCTGTAATGTGTATTTAATACTTTTTTGTTTCGGGGGGACTTTTTTAAAAGAGTGTTGAAAATGGAGTTTGGTTTCTTCAATTATACCAAAAAATTAAAGTTCATCCAGTCATGATGCAGGACTTTCATTTTGGAA
>NC_051419.1:10971396-10971965 GCF_015228065.2 Penaeus monodon | reverse complement strand
TAGGTTCATACCCTATCAAGACCTCTGTACTTTGTGCTTTGGAAGGAGCTTCTTTGCTGCAACAATATATTCCTTCCAAATGCCACTGTTTCAGAATAAAGTTATCTGTCTTGTGTGACGTCAGACAAATTGCATTCTCCATGTTTTGGTGTATAGTAGAACATCGGTCGACATCGATCGTAGCCAAGACACCGGTATTTTCAGTATTTTTTTCACTATTTTTCATCCTTTCTTACTGCACTTTTGAGAAGAAAAAAAACATTAACAATACCATTAGTTTTAATAATCAAAGTTCTGTCAGACCTTGCTAAATAGGCTGTTCTCAAGGTTGCTTTCCCTACACAGATATCAAAGCTGGATTCGGTTTAGCTTCATGAAGAAACAAATATGCAAATATAAACATGGCTCTTCATGTTTGATTATTGAGACCTTTGAGATATTGAAACAATAAATGAATATTTTATCACACTGGCAGCAGCGGTGGGATTGGATCACATCATGGATGGATTCAGCTGACAAAGAGGTTTTGTTTCAAAACTAATCGCTAACTTTAATGCTGCAATGAAACT
>NC_051419.1:10966551-10967249 GCF_015228065.2 Penaeus monodon | reverse complement strand
CCCGATTCTTCATTCCAAATACCCTTGCTCTCTCTTGCCCTTCCTCCTCTCTCGCCGGCGCTGGGACACAGGGACATGCAAACTCAGTCAGGCACGAGTCATGCGAACGCCCTTCCTTGCCACGGATGTTTCAACATGCATGGAGGAAGATTTCAAAATAGATAGAAAAAAAACGGAAGTTTTGTATATACCCATATATAAGTAGGTTGTGCAATACTCATGCACATTTTAAGTTTGGCGTAATTGATTAGGTGTTATCGAAAAAAAATGTCTATTTTTCTTTCATAATCGATTACCTACAATGATTGAAATTTCGTTCACCACCACCTTCCCATTTCTCCCCCAAACCTAGACTGCCCTCCCTCTGCCGAAAACCCCGGAATTTCCCCCCCCCTTCCTTACAATCTTCCGAAATTTCCTTCCGCCCAATACCTTCCCATTGCCCACCGGCCCATCACCTGCACAGTTTCCCTGCATCGATGCCAACCCTGCCAACTACCATTCACAAACTTTCGAGAAAAAACAAAAAACATTTAACAAAACTTGATGCCAGTCGATACTTAATAAAATTTTCAATCATAAAACACCCCAACTGACAAAATTTAATATACCCAATTTGGCCGACACAAGTGCACACAAGAGTTGAAAATGATTACCCTAACTGGGTGAACTTCGAGAGTACTGAAGATCACGAAAGA
>NC_051419.1:10965306-10965944 GCF_015228065.2 Penaeus monodon | reverse complement strand
ACTTGAAGAAGGGGGGAATTCAAAAGATAGTGGTGAAAGAGGGGAAAAAGCGTCTATTTAAAGTGAAAATAGGGGAAAATTCACAACGAAAAAACACTCGGAAAAACAAAAAAATTCTTTCCCTTTATCGCTTTTTTTGTTCATCTCACCCCATCCACACGCCATCCCGGCGCTTGTCCCTCCCCGGGGGCTTGTCCTCAGAGACGCTTATCCATCAGGAGCTTACCATCAGAGACGCTTTTCCCTCGAAAAGGGAAAACGTTTTGAAAAATTTTCAGATGGAAAGGAGAGCGAAGAGGAAAAGGATAAAAACTGTTTGCTGGCTTTCACTCCCAAAAAAGGTATATTTCTGTACCTTCTCACTTCTGAAAAGTTCGTGCTCATGGCTTTCCGTACTTCCTTTACAAATAACGTGGAAAGACACCGTGATTCCTCTAGGGTTTTTCCCCTGCGACCCCTTTTAGGATCTCCTCGGTCGTGTTCGGGGGACCAGATTGTTCTAAGGGGGGGCATTTTTATTGTTTCCCACCCCCTTGGATTAGGTGGACCATCATGATACACACGGACGCAACAAAATACAAATATGTATAATATTACCCGCCCAACACGCAGAAAAACACTCACACACCTATATATTT
>NC_051419.1:10964620-10965118 GCF_015228065.2 Penaeus monodon | reverse complement strand
AAATCATAAAAAACATTTTTAATCTTTGTATTAAACTTCCATCGATAGTGAATAGCATATGTTCACATCGCTTGCAGTTATGATTTCAATATTATGTCTTTTCTTTTCCTTCTCTTTTTTAAAAATTATTACCAAGTCGATGTTGATATTTTTTATCATCATCATTTACGTTAAAATCATTGAAGTCATTTTCATTCTAGCCCCTATTAATATTTCTTTTCTCTTTATTACTAATTGCTCATATTGTGCATTGCCTTTGATCTAACCATGACATTCTGCCCTTACAATTTTCCCCATTTCTTCAAGCCAAAGTGTGAACACCAACTTCAGCTCTGGCCTTTGACCTCTACCCTGCAATGTCAATAATCCTCTTACCAATAAGTCCGTGATATTAAGGAAAAGCTGGACCCAATCAGTTACCTGGCGCCGGAGAGGATTGCACCCAAGGAAGCCGTACCTGTGTTTTTGGATTGTACACACACAAATATGTTCATACAC
>NC_051419.1:10963524-10964459 GCF_015228065.2 Penaeus monodon | reverse complement strand
GAACATATTTGTGTGTGTACAATCCAAAAACACAGGTACGGCTTCCTTGGGTGCAATCCTCTCCGGCGCCAGGTAACTGATTGGGTCCAGCTTTTCCTTAATATCACGGACTTATTGGTAAGAGGATTATTGACATTGCAGGGTAGAGGTCAAAGGCCAGAGCTGAAGTTGGTGTTCACACTTTGGCTTGAAGAAATGGGGAAAATTGTAAGGGCAGAATGTCATGGTTAGATCAAAGGCAATGCACAATATGAGCAATTAGTAATAAAGAGAAAAGAAATATTAATAGGGGCTAGAATGAAAATGACTTCAATGATTTTAACGTAAATGATGATGATCAAATAAATGATCAAACATCGATACTCTGTGTAATAATTTTTAAACAAAAGAGAAGGAAAAAGAAAAGACCATTAATATTTGAAAATCATAACTGCAAGCGAATTGAACTATATGCTTATTCACTATCGATGGAAGTTATAAGTTATACATAAGCCTTTATAAATCCCTTCCAATGGTGTTCTTGCTTTAAGGTGATTTTACTTTCATCTGATTTCACTAATTTTGGTAAGCTGGTGAATGGATTACGGATGACCTATTACGGTTTCGTTTTTTGTTCACATTTCTTTAACTTTTCATTTAATTTATCTATTTAGCATTATTATTATTTTTAATGACGTTAAGGACTTTCTAGAATTGGCGTTAAAAGGGTCCTTGGAATATATCTATTTCATGTTTTTTTATCATTCTTTCACACATAAAGCAGATCTATAAACAGCAGTTATGATAAAGAATTGGAATTTCACATATATTTCTTTGCACTTTATAGTCTGATGAATAAATAAGACGTCCTGTCTGCCAGATATATGTAATATGAATTCTCTACGTGAAGTGAACTAAACTGGATTAATGATATTGCACGAAAACCTGTATTGCTG
>NC_051419.1:10962993-10963186 GCF_015228065.2 Penaeus monodon | reverse complement strand
TATCAGTGATCGCAGAGCGGCATTAAAGAACGACACAATATATCAAAGAGATCAAAAGAAGTTTTATATAAAGCGTTTTTAAGTCACGTGGGTGTAATATTGTACATTAATCAGTGTCTAAGGGCTTCGTTGCAATAAGAAATCTCAACATGTCTGCGCCTTAGGGCTAAGATCAAAGATGCTTATTGGAATA
>NC_051419.1:10961318-10962820 GCF_015228065.2 Penaeus monodon | reverse complement strand
GAAAAATAAATGAGTACGGAGAGATACATAGATTTTCTTTTTTACAAGGGGGTAATAATTTAACAGTTAACCAAATGTTATACGATCTTGTGGAACTAATTCAATCATAACCAAGCACTTCACTGACTAATGTCCTCTAGCAAATTCTCATTGGTATACTGGTGCATTCATCGACACCTTTACTTTCCTTTGGCATCGGGAAACACGTGTTGCCGTGGCTATGCATGCTTTTTCTGCGTGTCTTTGCAATCATCTGTATCAGACCGACATTCTTTTGTGTAATGGCACTGACCTACGAATGCATGTTAAGTAATATTGATTAGTGAAGATGTTTTCTTTTTTCAATAACTGATTAGTTTGTGGATGCTGTAGATGATACAGACTCCGCTTACAATAAATGTCTCTTTTTATCAGATATGATTACGCTTAATCATCTCTCTGCTTTTATCTATGATCATGTCAACATACGCACCAACACCAACCACTTATGTTTGCTTGTATTTGGAGAATGAATGCAAAAATCAAATGGAGACATGTTAGCATTTACTCAGCTTTACTCCAAATAAGATGTCAAAACAGACATTTACAACTCCATTCTAATTACCAGAGATTCAGTAATCATTTTAATTGAGACCGTCGGCATGATTAGTACCTTTTTTTCTCCACATGTATGTCACCTAAAAGACTTCATTACTCCCCCAATATCCACCGACATTTCCTGCTCAGCGACCTGTTAGCAAATCGAATGCCAACACTGAAAACGTTCTGCCACAAAACGTTGGTCTTCGAAGCTTGGTGAACATACCTCGGCAACTCTCGCTTCGATGGCCATTGGGTTCGGTAATTCGCTCTGGTAGTTCGGTCGTTTCCACTGAGGTAACGCGCTTACGACGGGAGGACTGAGACAAGAGGAGTGGCACTAACGGCACTTTCGAAAATAATGCGAACGTTCACATTTGTAAAAGCGGAAATATGGCTTTGCTCATAGGAAGAGCATGTTGAGTGCGTCACAGGTTAACTTCGGAGATGTTTGGGAAGGAACAAGAAAAGGAAGTTTGGTATTTATAAAGGGTGACTTTGAATTATTACATATTACATAACACGAAAAGGAAAGAGAGTGAAACCAGAGATAATTTTCACTCATTTATCCCCTTGCTCCGGAAAACAATTTTTGTAAAAGGAGACAATGAAAATAATTTGATTAAAACGTTACCTAAATGACTCTTTTTCGAATTCATCCGATATTTCCCTTTAAAAATCTGGTCATCACATTTCAGAACGCATTATTTTCAGTGTCCAGATGAAAATCGCTTTAACGAGGGTAACAGATTTATAGAAGATCAGATTAACATCTCATTCATTTTGCTAATAGTGTTACTGGTTTATGCTATTTGTATCGTGATGATATATATTATGGCTATTTTAGTAGTAGGATTATAATGTTGCTACTAGTACTATTATCATATCTACCATTATCATGGTAGTGGTATTAGCAGGACCCG
>NC_051419.1:10960888-10961283 GCF_015228065.2 Penaeus monodon | reverse complement strand
CAGCCCCTCTCACTCCCATATCTTCCTTATATTCTCTCCTTCCCTCCCACTTACGACCTACGTCTGCCCCCTTCCACGTCCCTCCTCTTCCTCCTTAACCTCCCACACATCTTTCGCTCCCTCATCCCCTTCCCTCCCTCCGCCATTCCCCTTTCCTCTCTGAGCACCTTCTCCCTTTTCCTTACCAACCTCTTTCCTCGTTAAGTCCCTCCATTTCGCCCTCCCCATTTCCCTTTTCTATTGAAGTCCCCTCCCTCTGCCTTTCCCCATTTTCTCTGTAGGCCCTTCCTCCTCCCATCTTCCCTCTCTCCCTATTCTTCTCCCCCTTCCTTTGACCTTTTCCTCCCACCTCCCTTCTTAATCTCCCCCTCAGATTCCCGGGGAAATAATAAATG
>NC_051419.1:10960620-10960837 GCF_015228065.2 Penaeus monodon | reverse complement strand
AGAATGATAAGAGTGATACCATCAGTGAGGATAATAATGATTATAATCATACGTCCAAAATCATATTCCCTGTGTCTGCGGACTCGAAGTCTCTTCATTGTGATGTAAGACGGATTTCTTATATGGAGAGGGTGATAACGAAATATGGGAGCGAAGGAGGTGGGGAGTGGGAGGGGCAGATGTGGGAGGTTGGGGGGAAAATTCAGTAAAAACCAAG
>NC_051419.1:10959669-10960291 GCF_015228065.2 Penaeus monodon | reverse complement strand
ATCACGGCATCATGCCATAGGGTGCCTAACTGTCTCGTCATATATGTAGATATAGGATTAGGGTCAGTATTTTTTATAAGCAGAGAAATGAGAGTCTGACGCCTGTCTTGTCTTCCTGAAATACTAAATCCTTACCTAAAAAAAGTCTAACTGTATTTGTGTTTCTCATTGCACGTGCGGGTTAAGTTTTATACTGGGTGGACCAGCCCTTAGCACTGATTAATTTGGTAAACCATCCATATCTTGTTCTAAATGAGGGTATTAGAGCTAAGAAATAAATTTATAAATAGAAACATCAAAATGTTAATGTAGAAATATAACATTTTTAATTCCGCTCAATGTAAAAAAATACAACTTATCTATTAATTTTCCTTACTTTGCATTAATTTCACACATTTTATTATAAGATAATAGTTGTTTCACTCAGAATAACCATTTAAAAGAAATTGAAGTTACTGATTACATGACCGAATGTACACAAATTAACAACGTTTATTCACTAAAATGATAACAAAACTGTAATACCTTTCGAAAAGCTGGTCGTATGTACACTTCATGCAGAGTAATAAACATGTGATTGATTACGGGTCACAAGATACTCTACATAAGAGTCTATACAGAT
>NC_051419.1:10958649-10958962 GCF_015228065.2 Penaeus monodon | reverse complement strand
CCATCGTTATCAGTTGAGGATTTACCTTCTTGTGGCCCAGGGACAAACTCCACTGAGGGTTCCCGTACAGTAGACCCCCGTATATACTTACAGTACGGGAGCCCCTCTGGTTGCCAATATATAATGTAATCAAATACTCGGTATACACTTGAAACACGGTTATACGTCGCCACGCGGTGTAACAAATAAGACTCAATGGCTCTTGGCTAGTGCCCTACTTGGCCTGTTAGTTAACCCAGCCCTGACTCTTGTTGCTGTTGGTATTAGATGATATTAATAATAATAAACGTTACGATAATCATAAGGCTCAAAG
>NC_051419.1:10952023-10952307 GCF_015228065.2 Penaeus monodon | reverse complement strand
GTTTGAGGGCAGCAGAAGCGGCCGCCTCCACGGGGCGACGTCCGAACAGCTTCGTCAGATGCGAGAGTTTGTGAGCCTCGTAAAACACGGTCTGTTTTCCATATTTAGGGAGCAATGCAGTCGCCACGCTGGGATGTGCAGGATTTTCTCTGCTCTTTCTACATCCGTTTTTTTCTTTCGCCTTCTCTGTTCCTCTTACTCTTTTGATCTTTGCTTCTCTTTTCTTCTTTGTTTCTGTTTTGCATGTTGTCATGCACATTTACGAGTAAATGTATATGTTCATG
>NC_051419.1:10951341-10951819 GCF_015228065.2 Penaeus monodon | reverse complement strand
AACACAACACACACATAGATATATATTCAACTAGAGCTGCATATTTAAAAATGAAATCACTCAAAGTATCACTGCTGTTGGCTTGCGGTCTAATACGAATATCCCAGCTTTACTTAAAGATGCTCATGCTCAGACAAAAGTGAGGCAAGAAAATATATATACTTTTTAAAACACAAAACTGCATACCATCTAGGATACACTATCAAAAATATCATATTGGTTGGAGATTTCAACTTATTTCAGTAAATATTTATTTGCTTTCTATAAATCATTAAAATCGAATGACGTAAGGAGCTTAAACGCAGCGTAGCATTAGAGAACCTTGCAGAATATATCCATCCCACTCACAACATCGACTCATGATGAGAGAGTCTGTACGTAAACCAGCTTAACATTACCATTACGTTATATCCCGCTGTGTTAGTTTCCTTTATAGACCACTGTATAGAAAATTGTACTTCAAAAATAGATGGTGTCA
>NC_051419.1:10947384-10949123 GCF_015228065.2 Penaeus monodon | reverse complement strand
TAGGTTCATACCCTATCAAGACCTCTGTACTTTGTGCTTTGGAAGGAGCTTCTTTGCTGCAACAATATATTCCTTCCAAATGCCATTGTTTCAGAATAAAGTTCTCTGTCTTGTGTGACATCAGACAAATTGCATTCTCCATATTTTGGTGTATAGTAGAACATCGGTCGACATCGATCGTAGCCAAGACACTGGGCTTTCAGGTATTATTCTTTTCTAGCAGTCCATGAATTTACAAAATGCTCTGTCATTTATTAATACTAGTATTTATTATGGCATTTTTCATTCTACTGCAAGTGTTGTTGACACCTGCTATACGTTGGTAACTGCTCCGGCACTTCATCCTTATTATACTATCTGAAGCTTGCAGTACAGTACTCGAGCACATTTCTAAACCTCTTAATGCTTAGGGGCACCTCCTAGCCACTGATCAGAAATAGTCATAAGCCAGTGGCCCAACAACATACTTCCTCACATGCTGTCTAATGTTCCAGGCAATATAGTGAGCTGCCCATCATGGTGTGATCCAGATGCCCTAAAAGCCAAAACAATACTATACAATGAAAATGAAAATTGTTAGCAAGATAGACATGTCTGCCCAGAGATGAGTATGCATTATGTGCAAGAAACCAAATTGGTTGCAGACATCTTGAATTTGTCCAATTCCTCTCTGTAAATCTGAAGTTTTGGTTTGCTTCCAAATGCATCACGCTAGGAATTAGTCTCCTTTAAAATTGCAAGCAAAACTATTTTTGTGAGCCTGCTAATTGCTAGCCATAATCTTTTGTTCATTAGAACCTGCTGACAGTTTATATATATGAATCTAAAAAGAAAAACATTCAATTAGCGATGCTGAAAACACAGGGAAAGGCATTGGAATTTCAGTCACCTCTGCCTGAACCCATGATACAACAAGTCTACACAAGTAAATAACTCAGCTTCATTCACATGATGCTTAGACAGAGGGAATGTGAAATCGTGTACCCTCCTCCCTCACTTTCTTTTTCAGTCACACACAAACACAGTTTGTCTCAACATCTTATGTAAAAAACAAAATACATAATGCTCTCTCTCCTCACACATACATACAATCCTAATATCGTAAGAAAACTATCCTATATATGATAAGTAGACTAGAAAATTAATCCTGTTTGACCCTGGGTTAGATGCATTGTATGTTACAGGTATATGCGCTGCGGTGATGCAAATCAGACGTTGAGATTCTGGTTTGAATAGGAAATATCATAAACCAGAATTTGTCATTCTGTAATCTAACACAAAAAAATCTCCCCAACCAAAGGTGGTCGAATCATGAACAGACATTCTGAGTAAACTGATTGCTTCTTATTTTCAGTATTTTTTTTCACTATTTTTCATCCTTTCTTACTGCACTTTTGAGAAAAAAACATTAACATTACTATTACTTTCTATTCTAGTTTTAATAATCAAAGTTCTGTCAGACCTTGCTAAATAGGCTGTTCTCAAGTTTGCTTTCCCTACACAGAAATCAAAGCTGGATTCGGTTTAGCTTCACGAAGAAACAAATATGCAAATATAAACATGGCTCGTCATGTTTGGTTATTGAAACCTTTGAGATATTGAAACAATAAATGAATATTTTATCACACTGGCAGCAGCGGTGGGATTGAATCACATCATGGATGGATTCAGCTGACAAAGAGGTTTTGTTTCAAAACTAATCGCTAACTTTAATGCTGCAATGAAACTGCTTTGTCGAT
>NC_051419.1:10944841-10945397 GCF_015228065.2 Penaeus monodon | reverse complement strand
CCTCCATCTCCCTTTTTATCCTCCTCTGCCTCTTCTTTCTCTCATTTTCTTCTCTGTCTCCCGATTCTTCATTCCAAATACCCTTGCTCTCTCTTGCCCTTCCTCCTCTCTCGCCGGCGCTGGGACACAGGGACATGCAAACTCAGTCAGGCACGAGTCATGCGAACGCCCTTCCTTGCCACGGACGTTTCAACATGCATGCATTGAGGAAGATTTCAAAACGGATACAAAGAGACAGACGTTTTTGAATATACCCGTATATGAATAGGTTGTGCAATACTCATGCACATTTTAAGTTTTGGCGTAATTGATTAGGTGTTATCGATAAAAAAAATGTCTATTTTTCTTTTTTAATCGATTATCTACAATGATTGGAATTTCGTTCACCACCACCTTCCCATTTCCCCACCACACCCAGACTGCCCTCCCTCTGCCGTACAACCACTGTACATTTCCCTCCCCCTTGCCATTCGTCCATCGTACCATCACCCTGTCACGATGTCTTTCCTGCACCCGAGTGCCAACCCTGCCAATCGTACCCATTCACAATCTTTCG
>NC_051419.1:10943324-10944226 GCF_015228065.2 Penaeus monodon | reverse complement strand
CGTATACTTAAAGTTGAAAATGGAGGAAATTACACAACGAACACAACAGCTCGGAGAAACAAAGAAATTTCCTTCCCTTTAACGCTTTTTTGTCTCATCTCCACTCATGCCACACGTCATCCAGGGCGCTTATCCATCAGAGACGCTTTTATCCATCAGAGACGCTTATCCATCAGAGACGCTTATCCATCAGATACGCTTATCCATCAGAGACGCTTGCTTATTCATCAGAGACGCTTATCCATCAGAGACGCTTATCCTTCAGAGACGCTTGCTTATCCATCAGAGACGCTTATCCATCAGAGACGCTTATCCATCAGAGACGCTGATCCATCAGAGACGCTTATCCATCAGATACGCTTATCCATCAGAGACGCTTATCCATCAGAGACGCTTATCCATCAGAGACGCTTATCCATCAGAGACGCTTATCCATCAGAGACGCTTATCCATCAGAGACGCTTATCCATCAGAGACGCTTGCTTATCCATCAGAGACGCTTATCCATCAGAGACGCTTATCCATCCAAGAGGAAAATCGTTCTGAAAATTTACAGGATGGAAAAGGAGAGACGAAGAGGAACAGGATAAAAGACTGTTCGCTGGCTTTCACGTTCCTAGGATAAATAGGTACTTATTTCTGTACCTTCTCACTTGCTGGAAAAAGTCGATGCTCATGGCTTTCCTGTATCTTCCTTATACACTGATAAACGTGGAAAGACACCGTGACTCCTCCTAGGTATTTGCCTCACTGACGACCTCTTGACGACCTCTCCTCGCGTCGTGTTCGGGAGACCAGACTTGTCTCTCAAGGGGGAACATTTTTATTGTTGCCTCACCCTCTTGGGATTAGTGTGGATCCAGTCTATGCATACACACGGGACGCAACACGAAATACAAACT
>NC_051419.1:10942818-10943163 GCF_015228065.2 Penaeus monodon | reverse complement strand
GCCGATGCCCTATTCGTTTTTCCTCTTAACGTAACCATATGCAAAATCTGATTACTTTAAGTCATTGATCACAGAACAAGAAAACATAATAATGCTGCAGCCATTGCTTACACACGAAGCAGTTTTAGCAATAGCGGGTTCACTTTTCGATGTAAATTTTCCTCGATATCAAACGCAGCAATTTATGTTCAAGGAAGGAAGTTGCCATCAACATTTTCTTGACGCTGGTTATTGCCTGACTGACAATGTTTTTTTTTAAATGTTTTTTGGTGACTAGATCTGTGTTGCGCTTTACTTTTATTATAGAGTGATTTTACTTTTTTCACTTTCCCTGTGGTTACGTAA
>NC_051419.1:10941953-10942422 GCF_015228065.2 Penaeus monodon | reverse complement strand
CCCCTTTCTCTTTGTTATCTTACTTTTTACAAACTGTTTTAGATTTTCTTCTTAGCTAAGAAACCCTAAACAAAGATGAGACTTACTTTCTTAAAAAAAGGAATCCTAAAGACTGTAAAGGAAGGAAAGAAAAGTGATCCATCCTCACATTCGGCTAAAACCTCTCGGGAGTTTTTAGTGTTAACTCCTCCGGGATTTACATTCAGTCTGACCGTTATTTATGGTAGTTTTATTATAGAAGGAATACTGATTCTTGTTTTTTTCCCATACGAGTGTTTTTTTTCCTCCGTTATTTCATTTGTGCGTTTCCATTTGAACTTTGTCTGTGTTAATGGTCCGACCTTGACACACCGGATGAGAAGCACGAATGTCAACAAACAGGGCCGTCCGAAGAGACCTTCACTGCATGTTCCACATGCAAGGTGCGGTCTAACTCTATCTCTTCTTTTTCTCTCTTTATACATGTAAT
>NC_051419.1:10941694-10941908 GCF_015228065.2 Penaeus monodon | reverse complement strand
TTTTCTGTCTGTCTCTCTCTCATCCTGAAGAAAACAAGCTTCGTCCACAAAACAGCTGTTGGAGAGCAATAATTTCTTCATAGAAGCACGGACTAAGCATTGCATTATTTTGAATAGACACATTAAACAAAGGACGAAGCAGAATTGCAAAAATAAACATTTGAAAATATTGATGTATGTTTAATAGAAATGAATTTCATTTCATAGTGAGAGT
>NC_051419.1:10940648-10941286 GCF_015228065.2 Penaeus monodon | reverse complement strand
CTGAATGCAAATTTCTTTGCATTATGTGCTTGTGAAGAAAAGGGCGATATGTAGACTATAGTCGCGGAATTTAGCTACCGAAATGAAAATGTGTAAAACAACAAATAGAAAGCCAATGGTAAATCCCTGATGATTACACCTCCCTTGTTTAGTCTGAACTATCCCTGATACCGAGCAGCGACAGCACATGCCATATAAATGACTACAAACAAAGGAATTCATTCTGCCATCTTAAGCGCTGCTGCCTCGCTGCCTGGTCGCTTGATTAGCCGATTGATCATTACACCTTTTCCCTTCCCGATGGTCACGTGAGGGGATTTTATTTCAAAGTCTGCACGATTTAGTTGCCTCTACTTCGCTTTTACCTGCTTTATTGTGTTGTTGCTTTTACCTGCTTTATTGTGTTGTTGCTTTTACCTGCTTTATTGTGTTGTTGCTTTTACCTGCTTTATTGTGTTGTTGCTTTTACCTGCTTTATTGTGTTGTTGCTTTTACCTGCTTTATTGTGTTGTTGCTTTTACCTGCTTTATTGTGTTGTTGCTTTTCTCAATGTCGCACGTTCAAAGTGAATTACTGAGATTGTCTACTTTCATTTCTTCTTAACGTATCGTATTTTCACCCGTGATTCCTCGTTTTGC
>NC_051419.1:10939903-10940505 GCF_015228065.2 Penaeus monodon | reverse complement strand
ATGTATTTTTATTGGAGCTAAGAATGAAGAGACATACAAAAGAGACAAACACATTCTGCTCTTTTTAGCATCTACCGTCTGTCTTGCCAAATACAAAAACATCATTGTATACTAAAACCACAAGTACAAAACATTAATGTATTCTAAAGTTGGATGAACATCGACGAACTGCAATCATAAGTTCAAGATAAAAGATCTCGAATTATCGAATAACAGCTGTTGTTGGCATTTTGCTGACGTCGTTTTGAGTCCCTGGCAGCGACGGCAGGACCAAGAACGCATAATGAGGGATTTCGCCTCGTTTGCCCAAGCTATTAATCAGATTTTCTCTTCACAGATCGTACCGTCTGTACCCCTAATCCCCAGGGAAATCATTTCATAAAAGCTCTCAGGTATGTAAAGGAAGAAAATGTACAAGATGACACAATCTCCAAACAGACGACACAAGCAAAGGCAGCGAGGAGGCCTTTCTTGAGAAGTTGCTGAGCAGGAGGTAGAAAGGAAACCTTGAAAGCATCAACAGGGTGTGTAAAAAAAACTGAAACTATTTGGCAAGAATGGCAGAGAGATGTATGGAAAAACATGTTAAGAAATACTTGGTT
>NC_051419.1:10939658-10939728 GCF_015228065.2 Penaeus monodon | reverse complement strand
GAATCAGACAGAGGAAAACATCTAAGCAGATAATCAGTCAGGTTAAACGAACGTGCACGTACTCACAAAA
>NC_051419.1:10938687-10939096 GCF_015228065.2 Penaeus monodon | reverse complement strand
TGAGGCCTAGTGGTAATAATTCATTTCAACTAATAACGTGTCTCGAGTGCGTCACGTCAGACACAGAGATATTGGAATAACGAATACTTAAGTATAGGTCATCAGTAGGATAACTTCTCCGTTATAAGACCGTGCATTGCCATCGCTGAGTGACTTAAATTACCTTCCACCGTACGCATTTCCCGAAATGAAAAGTATGCATGACCATTTACGGGGGAATGTTTACGCGCTAGTGAAATCGTGAAATTATTTTTGTGTTATTCTCCTTTGCTGAATTGCCTTTTGGCACACTCTTCTACTTTATCTTGTCTTTTGTTAGTTTCTTACTCGTTATGGATTTAGACGTATTCTTAGATTAAACATATTTAGTATTTCTGAAAGCATGAAAAATAAGCAATGACGAAATGCA
>NC_051419.1:10938523-10938597 GCF_015228065.2 Penaeus monodon | reverse complement strand
GAGGGAGTGGGGATTAGCGGCAAATGGGAACGTCCCATTATAACGATAAGTTGCAGTCAAATACTAAAGACAAC
>NC_051419.1:10937212-10937362 GCF_015228065.2 Penaeus monodon | reverse complement strand
CAAACCGGAAAAGAAGAGGAACAGGAACAGAGACCGAAAAAGACTCTTTACCCAATTTCCTCATCACGCAGTCGTTCTCCCAAGAGTCGTTCTCCCTTCTCCCAAGTCGTTCTCCCTAGACGCACCTACGGGCTGGACGCTTTTTCTGGA
>NC_051419.1:10936840-10936908 GCF_015228065.2 Penaeus monodon | reverse complement strand
GCATTATGACCTTCCGTAAGGGTCATTCTGTGCCATTTTCACTTTACGTTTTTGCCTCTCTCTCTCTC
>NC_051419.1:10934761-10935237 GCF_015228065.2 Penaeus monodon | reverse complement strand
GAATAACCGAAGAGGCTGCCCGGAAAGAGAGGCCGACTGAGTGACATCGAGGGATTGATCCTGTAGGCTTTCATTCCCAATCCATTTCTTTCGTCAAACAGTACTCTTTTCCCAAGACCTCCTTCTCCCCCTTTAGAGTGTACAGAGGAAAAAATATTAAAAATAACGCCCTCTGCCAAAGGATCTCCAATTTGATCCGTCTCGTCATTTTAAGGTTGTAACCCCCCCCCCCCCCCAACGTACGGTTTGCACGTCAATGAAGAAAAAAAATGGACGGCCCCGAATGATGAGTATTATTTCAGCTCATATTACACGTTGGACGAGATGCCAGGCAGTGAATCTTCATGAATAAGAAACTCGGGTCGAAAATGATATAACTGCAGCTAATGTATTTTGTAAATTCGTTTTTCCCAATAAAAGCTACAGGCGTGTTAGTGGTGTTATATCCATGTACTTATGATTTCCTGTTAATACTA
>NC_051419.1:10934014-10934112 GCF_015228065.2 Penaeus monodon | reverse complement strand
GATCTAAAAATGTAAATAATTGTGTAAAGGCAAAAGGGTGGAGAAATAAATATGAGAAAACACCAAATATAAATTTATTTCTAACTTCAGCTCTCTTC
>NC_051419.1:10932491-10932644 GCF_015228065.2 Penaeus monodon | reverse complement strand
AGATAAGATTACATTATTCAATCGACAAAAAAAAAGCGTAAAAACTCAATAAATGGATCTAAAAATGTAAATAATTGTGTAAAGGCAAAAGGGTGGAGAAATAAATATGAGAAAACACCAAATATAAATTTATTTCTAACTTCAGCTCTCTTC
>NC_051419.1:10930939-10931093 GCF_015228065.2 Penaeus monodon | reverse complement strand
AGATAAGATTACATTATTCAATCGACAAAAAAAAAAGCGTAAAAACTCAATAAATGGATCTAAAAATGTAAATAATTGTGTAAAGGCAAAAGGGTGGAGAAATAAATATGAGAAAACACCAAATATAAATTTATTTCTAACTTCAGCTCTCTTC
>NC_051419.1:10928086-10928520 GCF_015228065.2 Penaeus monodon | reverse complement strand
ATTATTCATCTTTTGTAATTGACATATTGCATTTACTAACTGACATGGCATATTCACACACTCTTTGAGCACTTTTTAACTTTTAAAACTGCCTCAGATTTCTGGAAAAGAATTTTCAATCTCTGAAAACTTCTTGAATATGTAAGTTTCTGCTTTGGTATATTTGATTCATAAATGTTCAATACCTGTCTAAAGGCCGGTCATTTTGGGGAAAAATGCTTTCAATTTGCGTCCGATGCATAGCAATGATACATTCTCTTGATAGTGGGTGATGCTAGAATATGTTAATATAGATGCATAAATACCTTTCTAATAGTCTTTTCACCTTTACCAATTCAAGTCTATTCTGAATGAGCAGTAATAAACTAGCCTAACCATACGAAGTACTTAAAAGGATTACACCTGTTTCGTAAAAAGAAAAGAAATGATATCAG
>NC_051419.1:10927232-10927959 GCF_015228065.2 Penaeus monodon | reverse complement strand
CTCACATCAGCACAATGCTAACTACGTTTGAAGGCGTTCCTCACGGGCATTCGGTGGAAATCACTTTCATGCACAATATCAGGTGTATTATTGCTATTATTGCTATTGCTAAGTTTCGAATGTTAATCCTATTTAGTGTGAGATTATTTCTCGTTTGATCCGATTCCCCAGTTTTCTTTGCATTGCAACACTTTCGCATTAATTAATGACAATAAGCAGATGTATCGCATTCTTATATAATTTATAATTATTTGACTGAGCCTTGCAATTAGTTAATGGTGTGTTTGTATTCCTATCTGTCTATCTCTCTGCTCTTAAGGCGTATGTATGTCTGACATTTACAGCTGAATTGCTGTCTATCTTGACATCGTGATATATCTTATATAATGAAGATCTAAGGTCGCACTAGTTAAGTTTGTTTTTCTCTTTCCTGCTTGAGTTGCGAGCCTTTGTCACCGATTTCTTTTGCTTCAGATCAATTCAGTTAAATTTATGCAGATATACTTCTGAGATTTTGTGATCTACAAAAAGCTTTGAAGCTAAGGTCCAAAGTCTGCAAATTATTTCATTTACATTCACATTTACGGAGTTTGTGAACAGGGATTTCTGCTGTGGGTTGGATCTATCTGCATGCAACGAAAGAGATTGGTAAAGACAGTGGTTAAAATGTAATAGATATATGGAGAAAGGCATCCCTATAAACAGTGTATAACTGCACGCACGCACG
>NC_051419.1:10927073-10927140 GCF_015228065.2 Penaeus monodon | reverse complement strand
TATAAATTACTTACAGTATTATATTATTCATATGCACAGTGAAAGGATGTGGCTTGAATTCCAACGA
>NC_051419.1:10925967-10926901 GCF_015228065.2 Penaeus monodon | reverse complement strand
GTAAAAATGGGGAGACTGAATTCCCACTTGGCAGACCCTGGCTTGGCTCTTGGCGTTGAAGCTGAAGTCTATTTCGTTAATACGGAAGGCTGGCAGCTGGTACAGAGGACGGGGTTGGGGCGAGGGCGGCGACGCGGTGACCCGGGAGTCGAGTGGCGTCACGCGGGCGTCGGGCTCTGAGGGCAGCGAACGGGAGCGACGGAGCCACGTCTTGGCGACCTTCCATGCGGTTGGCTGGAGAGATGTGCTTAGTAACGGAATGGTGGGGAATCTGCTATGGTATCCAGATGTAACACAAATTTGTATGCAATTGTACAGTCTTATAATTAGAGTGACTGAGGAAGGCTGTAACAACAATCAGTATAATTAGAACACTGTTGGTGATATAAAGTATGTGATAAAACTGAAACTAATTATGGAAAATTAGATACATTTATTTCATAGATAATAAAGTTATGACTTGCCACAGTCGTTTCCATTACAGCACCATTAGAGCATTGTTAAACCTAAAAAAAAAATAATAATGAATAAATAAAAAATCATATTTCATCATCAAAACTAAACAGAAAAAATAAAGCGTAGTTAACACTAACCTTTATCCTTAAGCCTAAAGTTGAAAAATTATAAAATAATTTACATCAAACTTTCTCGTTAATCCTACACCAAAAATGGAAGGTACTTAAGGCTAAACTTGCTCTCTAAAAGTGGAAAAAGTATTACACATACAAAAAAAGGCCAAAATCTCCTAAGCTTACAGTTAATGAATTAAAATTGACTTTACAATTATTATACAAACAATTGAAAATACAAGGCAAATTAAAAGTAGGTGTATGAAGAAGAAAACGTTCTCTCCTTTAAGAAATAAATATGACAAAAAAATATGAGGGTAAAGCTTCCAATTGGAACAAAGAGGGAAATGTATAGTGGGAGATTT
>NC_051419.1:10925411-10925940 GCF_015228065.2 Penaeus monodon | reverse complement strand
AAGAAATCATGTAGCACCACGCCTCACTTTTTTCCTGTTGTCGTCATCTCAAGAGCAGTCGCTACAGTTCTAGATTTTGACGCTGCAAATCTCTCATTCCCTGATTGCGTGTTGTTATTAATTGCATTATTGTGTTCCTGCTGTTGGAGGAGCAATCATTTTTCACTAGTTTCATGCATGTCTCTCGTGTGGTCATTCAGTAAACACGTAATTTCTGTTAGTGTTCCTCTGCACGTGTAATTTCTTGCTGCTTTAATGTGATGAAGTCTTCAGGTTGCTTATTTCTGTTCGATTTTTTTAAAGAATAGATACGTGTTTGCTTGTCTGTACGTCTGACAATTTTCTCTAACAAGTCTTTCCTCACCCAACTGCTGGATTACACTAGTCATCCTCTGTCGTTTATCTGGCCTTGGCATGGTATGGGTTGCGGCTTGACCGTTTGTGGTGATTGTGCACCACTGTGTTGAAACAACCCTAATAAAGCTGCTGCTTGGCTCTGGTGATAATGTGGATAGTTTTGGGCCTACGC
>NC_051419.1:10924978-10925355 GCF_015228065.2 Penaeus monodon | reverse complement strand
TTACAATGGAATTTCCTTTAACATCAGAATCTGACGCATGAGCTCTTATTTCCCTTCCTAGTGATCCCGTACTTAAATAAAAATGGGTACTATACTGCGTTTCGATATTTGCAAAAGATACAAATTAAAGAAAAGATATATTTAATACTTTTCCTCCTACCTGCAAGTGCCTCTACAGCAACAGGAGAAATCGAAGGCTCCCTTGCCATCACATCTTCCACTGCCTCGTCATCGTGCGCTGCCTCTGACGCCCTCTTCCGCTCGGCCGCTCAGCATCCTTAGTTTCCCCGAATCTGAAAAGAAAAACAGAGAGCCTGTGATGCTACGCTTACTCAGCAGTTTAAATGTATATACGCCTCAGCTTTCCTTAAGGCGCA
>NC_051419.1:10920447-10920515 GCF_015228065.2 Penaeus monodon | reverse complement strand
AGACAAGGGGTTTCGTCACCGTCACCTCCAGAAAAGGGAGAAGCATGGAGTGCCAAACATCCAGACCA
>NC_051419.1:10918759-10918975 GCF_015228065.2 Penaeus monodon | reverse complement strand
CAAATAAAAGACGGAATCCTATATTCCTTTGTCTTAGCCTGCGGGAAGGAGAGTACTTAGACCTGAAAAGTTTTCATGAGTTTCCGAGAATATAATTTTAATGGTGGACATATCTCTAATATGAAACAAAGATACCGTAAAGTTGCAGTAAGATAATATTATCGATGTCACACATTCGAGATGTAAGTGATAAATGTAAAAATCAAATAATCAGAC
>NC_051419.1:10917663-10918054 GCF_015228065.2 Penaeus monodon | reverse complement strand
CTGCACTAACACAAGTCGAGACTGGCTGACATATAACACAAATTATTCATTTTGTTTTCGAATATTATGGTAGTCTCCAAGAATTTGAACAGCCCAAGTCGAAACCGGAGTCACTCGTCAGATTCGCTACGATTCGGACGTTCTATTCCAGGCTCGTAAAGCCAACTTCGTCTCAATGCTTGCCCATGATAATGTAGAATTCATACTGTCCAGCTTTTTTTGCACGTTTTATGCTACACAAACTTTCTTTTGAACACAAAATTCACTTGCAAACTGATATTACATGCACAATATGGAATCTATTAACATTTAATTAAATAACATTACAATGTTACATAGATAAAAAATACAATAACACTTAACTCAGTAGATGAAAATAACCTTCGAATAG
>NC_051419.1:10916398-10916624 GCF_015228065.2 Penaeus monodon | reverse complement strand
CGAATCACGAGAAATACTGATAAATGATAAACTTACATTTTATCTCTAAATATCACTAAAGAAGAGGATATGGGATGAAATTGCAGCTTCAGGTATAATTAAAGACAAGAGATTAAGAGAGGTCTGGAATTAATAGGCTGATTGATCGGCAATTAGATCTCGGTAATGTTTATAAGTGTTCGAACTGCATGTGCTGTGTTCAATGCCTCTCTGGTTTACGTCCTTG
>NC_051419.1:10915540-10915757 GCF_015228065.2 Penaeus monodon | reverse complement strand
ATTCAAAATTGCCCCCTACCTCCTAACCCCCCTAGAAAATCACCAGAAATCAAACGCATTATCATCAGATTTTGCAATTCGAGTGACTAATCTGCCTAATTGATAGAATATAATCGAATGATCTATATATATCATGGTCGGTGCCATAATAATGCAATAAAGTGCACGAGAGCGTTTGTGAATTCTGAGATACGTATTGCTGCGCGTTTCCCCATTA
>NC_051419.1:10915093-10915398 GCF_015228065.2 Penaeus monodon | reverse complement strand
CCCGCGCGCGCGCGTGTGTGTGAGTATTATCATTATTCACGTTTCCGTTTCCTTTTGATCATATTTTTTCCATTTTATTTTTAAGATAATGCAAAATGCGTTAACCTCCATTAGGTAATCCATATTCTATCCTCTCCCCTCAATACAAAAATAATACTGGTAGCACTGCAAGTGGAAAAACACGGAAAGAGGCAGCTTGAATAATAACTCTGTGCCCATTACAAGTACAGGAGTAGATATAATTCTGTGATTTTGCCCTTACATTGTCAGGCGCAAAACTTTTGGAAATGTAGAGCTGTAAAGTT
>NC_051419.1:10914624-10914759 GCF_015228065.2 Penaeus monodon | reverse complement strand
GAAAAAGAGAGAACCGGAAACAACCAGATAGATAGATAGACAACAGACAAAGAACGAGAACGAGAGGGATGTGTTTAACCGAGAAAGAGAGAGAGAGAAAAAGATCGATAGATAGGTAGATAGATAGACACAGGC
>NC_051419.1:10914385-10914504 GCF_015228065.2 Penaeus monodon | reverse complement strand
GAAAGAAGGAAAGAGAAAAGAAAAAGAGAGAAACGGAAACAGCCAGATAGATAGGCAGACAACAGGCAAGGAACGAGAGCGAGAGGGACCCAGACAGAGAGAGTAATAGCAGGCAAAGA
>NC_051419.1:10913951-10914208 GCF_015228065.2 Penaeus monodon | reverse complement strand
CGCTTATGGCTCCTATTAATTTTTCAACAAGTTGACTTTTCACCGCCGGGTCATTAGGGTCTTAATGAAGCTCTTAAAGATGGCCTTCGAGGCACTTGACGGCGGGTCCTTAATGACTCAGCAGGTAATTACAGGCCGGGTAATCCAGCGTTAATGGTAGGCCTATATACACAGTCGGAGGAGGACCTATTTGTATAGGTTGGGATATCATTATCAACTCTTTTATTATTATTATTTGTAGGTTTGGGAGGGGGATC
>NC_051419.1:10913545-10913644 GCF_015228065.2 Penaeus monodon | reverse complement strand
TCCACTTCCCATTCACTAAGCTGTTTTTGTTGCCTTGATTAATATCTATTATGGGTATCATTGTAATCATTGAGAAATTTGTTGAAATAGGTAAACTTA
>NC_051419.1:10913419-10913510 GCF_015228065.2 Penaeus monodon | reverse complement strand
CCGTAAACTCACTTATATGATTTATTCCATGCAGACATAAAGTAATTCCATGGAAATACCGAGCTATAAACTTCCTTTATCATCTTTGCGT
>NC_051419.1:10912585-10912764 GCF_015228065.2 Penaeus monodon | reverse complement strand
CCGCCCCTATCACCCCGAGAACGGCGCCTTCACAACAGCGGGATCACAGTTTCCAAAAGAGACCAACCTAATTAGCAGGTGCAGAACCTCTCTGTGAACAGGGCCGGCGAATCAGACCCCGCCAGGTATTGAGCTGCAGAAGGAGGTGTTATGGGTAATGTTATCGAGTTCTGGATGCT
>NC_051419.1:10912439-10912538 GCF_015228065.2 Penaeus monodon | reverse complement strand
AGGTAAGGAGGGCCATTAAATAGAGTATTATCGGGTTTTTGACACACTTACACATACGGATATATACATTACACAAATGCTCTCTCTCCCTCTCTCTGT
>NC_051419.1:10912273-10912390 GCF_015228065.2 Penaeus monodon | reverse complement strand
GCGCGCGCGCGCGCATTACATAGCAAGAATCGATGATAATTGTCCTATGATATTACGCAGCGTTCCTTCCTCTATAAAAATATTACTGAAAGTTGTATACCTTACTTATTCATTATT
>NC_051419.1:10911981-10912228 GCF_015228065.2 Penaeus monodon | reverse complement strand
CAGTTTATCGAAAGACGAGACAAACTTTCCCCTGAATACTGTTTTATTGATTTGTTTTTCCGTCACTGTATCGTCTTTGATTGTCTTGTTTATCCCTTTTCCAAAGCGTTTATGGGTGAGGATTTCATAGTTACTGGGAGGAGGCAACGACCGAATGAGGGCGTGACTGAAGGCCTTTCAGCTTGAAATCGACGCGACGGTTGCGGGGGGCGGGGGTAGCAAGTTGGTGTGAGATAGAATTGGTGTA
>NC_051419.1:10911488-10911657 GCF_015228065.2 Penaeus monodon | reverse complement strand
GACCATCGTTATCATCGTTACTAATCCCCCTTTCCTAACGAGCCGCCTCAGCCGTGTTCTCGCTCTGCTTCTGCCGGAGTGACTTTGCCAGAAGAAACATTTTGTGTCCAAGTTCTTCTAATTAGGTAATGACAGTGCTCATTATCACGAACGTTTCTCACTTCTTGCT
>NC_051419.1:10910534-10911225 GCF_015228065.2 Penaeus monodon | reverse complement strand
TCTATCGCGTGACAGAAACCGCTCCCTAGGTGAAAGACATCAGATCAAAGAAGTCAGCAAAGAAATCAACGAAATCAACAAAATCAACGAAGAGCAATCAATTTCAGTCAACTTAACAGCGCTCGTTCCATCGATGGCGGTGACGGGTGTTTGGTTCTTGCCCGACTGCAGGCTTCCTTCCGGTTTTACTCGCGTGATTCCCTTCCTGAAAAAGCGGGAGGAGGAAAGTAGAGGCGAAAGCGAAGAAGGAAAGAAAGAATGTGGAGAAAGGGCTAGGAATAAAGAAAAGGAAGAGGAAGACGAAGAAAGAAAAGAAAATGAAGGAGAAAAAAGAAGGAAGGAAAGAAATGAAGACAGAGAAAAGGAAGACGAAGAAGAATATAAAGAAGTAGGAGAAGAAACGGAAGAGTAACAGCTGGCGATATGGCCAAAAATCTAGTAAGCGGATAACTTCTACAACTTAATTCCAACTCGAAACATTCTGCGTCACGACACAAAACAAAAGACAAAGAAGCTTGGCAGAAATCCACACGGAGGAAGATATTTCGCTGCATTTAAGTAAATGTTTTAGAAACGGACATCAACGTTACTTATATCTTTCGTTGAGTTTGCATGGTATTGTGAGTGAACGGAGACAACAATAACCTACGTGCACAGCGCACTCGACACTGAATAAAGCGGCGCGGGGGCA
>NC_051419.1:10909737-10910492 GCF_015228065.2 Penaeus monodon | reverse complement strand
ACCGGGGAAGGCTAAAGGTGTCCGAGTCTAATCAACACAGACAGACCAACAGATAATCAATTGCAGGCATAATGCAGTCAGTTAGGATACGCTAGTTGGGATGGATGACTAGCTACAAGCGGAGAGCATTGCGCGCCTGCGGGTGGGGGTGGTCTCCTAGAACAATTGAGGTCTGCGACGCTTTGTGCATTCGGGAACGGATGAAAGACCACAGCATAGAATATTCCTTTGCAAGAGTTTTTATCATTTATTTTTGTGTGTGTTCTGTTGCAGCTAGCAGCCAGCAAAAAATACCATGATGCCAGCAGAACGATCTGTATCAACAAAGGTAAATATTTATAATCAGTTGTCAGCAAAGGAAAACTGCCCTTTGTGGCAATGATCTTCAGGCATCAAGATAATATGCTAGAAAAACACAAGCCAGCCGACTGCTATAGCCAGTAGTAGTTGATGAGATATAACAGAGAGTAAAATCCTTATGCACAGTCTAAGTGATACAGAAATTCAGGAGCTGTGTAAAGAAAACGGGAACGAGAGGAGTCTACTTGAGAAGGATTATTAGCAGGATGTGCCTGCTAATAACCAATCGGGACCAATCGGTAGTATGTAGAACAGGATGGGTGGCCATTACTGCTACAGTATTCCTACAGAGAGTAAGCCAATCAAGCAAGTGATTCACTGTACTCTTCACTTCTGGTTTACCCAAGTGTTTGTATTGGTGCGAGTTCACGTTGTGACGGTTGGGTGCTGCAGGT
>NC_051419.1:10908541-10908630 GCF_015228065.2 Penaeus monodon | reverse complement strand
AGAGTAATCTGACAAGACCAATCAGTTGTCTGATGATACTGTCTGTGTGAAGCCAAGCACATCTTCAGAAGGCCTGCTCGATCTCCAGT
>NC_051419.1:10907394-10908346 GCF_015228065.2 Penaeus monodon | reverse complement strand
GGAATATCGGTATCAATCATCAGCTTGACACTGAATAACAGCGTTATCCGAAATCACCATCTGTTAGTTTAATCACAATATGTCGCAGATGGTATCCCTCCTTGGATCCTCAAGGAAAGTGCCTGTGAAATTACCCATAAACTTTCCAGTCTCTTTCACCTCATCTCAAAACTGAGAGATTTATCCTTTCTCTTTTTTATCCAAATGCTATAATTTCAACTATATCTAAAGTCTTTGAAACCCTTCTAAATGCTCACATCTTCCAACATCTAGAATCTCACTCAGTATTTCCTTCATAAATGAAGACCGCTGGCAATACCCTGTAGTGCTTAACTCATATCTGATTTCATCATGTAGGGAAAACTTATTCCCTAGTTATAGATATTTCTAAAGGTTCTTATGAGATCTGGTACAAGGCTCTTTTGGTTAAACTTCCTTCCTTTGGCTTTCCACCTGTACTCTGTAACATTACCTCAGGCTTTTCTATCTATGCCAACGTTAATGCACCGGTGCTACTTCTGAACCTTTCCCCATCTCAGAGTAGATCACATTCATTAAATTTGTTGGATCTCTTTGACTGCATCAACATTTTGGAGGCTGTTACTTTTAAATTTTTCATGGTAACCTTATATACCTACTATAACGAAGTCTGCCTCCAAGAAGCTAGGAATTTGTGTTGTGTTGGTATTTTTCTTCTGACCAACTACTTCATCTTAACAAAGGTCTCTTCCATACATACAGGATTAAGGCTAAAGGAAAACATATGGACATGCTATTATTCCAGCTGAGTTGGCACAGAACTTCTGGGATGTGTTGGACGGACTTTCCAGTGTGCCTCCCTGTCTCCTTCCCAACTTCCCACTCTCTGTAGCCCCCCCCCCTTCCTACCCAAACTTCTGCGTGCATGTTGAGTCATGGTCAACATGCCTCAGCTCATGTTATTCTCTCTCAC
>NC_051419.1:10906345-10906815 GCF_015228065.2 Penaeus monodon | reverse complement strand
TCATCAGCTGAGCACGAGCTCAGCTGATGAAAGAGGTTGGCCACACAGGAAAACCCTTTATACAAGTAAGGCTAAAAGTTAGCATGTGGTAAATAATACGGTAACATACACACGCTTATAACACAGAGCATTTAGATGATCAATTACTGCTATAGATCCATCAGGTATGTGGCGAAAGTCGTATCATATTTCTCATGCTGGATGCCTTGAATGCTTCCCTAGAGATCTCAATACCTGGCAATAGTTAAAAAAACACTGCAATTTGTTCTCTTGCACAGTTATTGTATATGTGCTGAATTATGTTGGTCAGATTCTTGTGCACTTGCTGATAAAGAGACATCTTGACATTATTATGTGCTGACGGCCACCTGCACCTCTAAAGGACCGTGTGGTTGGTCTTTCACTTGTCACCAGCTGTACTTTGTGATGATCGTTTCATCATGATGTAAGTTACCTGGATAGCCATTTGC
>NC_051419.1:10905430-10905574 GCF_015228065.2 Penaeus monodon | reverse complement strand
GATTTAGTTGTATAGTGAAATAAAGATATGGGTCATTAATATAACAGTACCAGTCTTTTGTTTTTGAAATTGCCACTTTTTTTAAAACGGTGTTTGTTGCATTAAAAAAATCACTTTGTTTCAGATATTTTTCTTGCGATAACA
>NC_051419.1:10904745-10904924 GCF_015228065.2 Penaeus monodon | reverse complement strand
GAATACAGAGATTAAGGAGTCTCGGGCTATACCAAATATATATACACATCGCCAGCCTGCGGTAGACAACTGACAGCCATGCATCAAAATCTCCGTAGCGAGTCTGTTATGTTTATTCACGTTAGAGAAAACCAGTTATTCATTTAGGGAGTGCGTGTTGGAATATTCAGTTGTTTGAA
>NC_051419.1:10904611-10904692 GCF_015228065.2 Penaeus monodon | reverse complement strand
CACACAACTGAAGTTGAAATTCAGGAGATTTCGAAACTGTCTCAATTTTTAATGAATACACATACATATACGAATATTATG
>NC_051419.1:10904164-10904427 GCF_015228065.2 Penaeus monodon | reverse complement strand
CTGACATCACCAAGAAGGAGCAAGAAAAGAAAAAAACAATCGAAATTAATTAGTGTAAACCGATGAGAGAAAAAGAAAAGAATATCGTCACAATCGTGGATTAAAAAGAAAAAAGAAAAAATCAGAGTGTAAATAGACCTCGTAGAGGTAGAATCGTCAGAAGTTTCCGTGTAGTTCCTAAAGCTCAGGTAGACAGAAAAGGCGAGGATAGAAGTTGAGTTAGAAAAAACAAACAAACAAACTTATGAGAAAAATAGCACTTG
>NC_051419.1:10902463-10902551 GCF_015228065.2 Penaeus monodon | reverse complement strand
CGCGATATTATGTTAGCATCGCTCTCTACACACTTTCGCATTTCTATCATCCACGCTCACCTCTCCTGCCTCCCCCTTCCTTCCCCCC
>NC_051419.1:10901708-10902407 GCF_015228065.2 Penaeus monodon | reverse complement strand
CAGCATCGCATCGTACTTTTCTCCTTCTCCTCTCTTCGTCACATTGCACTTTTCTTCCCTCTCTCTCTCTCTGCGTCAGCGTTCGCAAGAAATCGCCGTTTCCATTTTTGTGTTGATAATGCGATTCCAGACTGAAGTTACAAAGTCAGTAATTCACTTTTCCATCCGTCTCGTAACGCGGTTGTGGCCAAGAAGGTGTTCGTTTCGCGCCAAAAAACACTTAGGCGCTAATGAACATGGCGGGAAAATGGCGCCGCTTCATCCAGCCTCTTTCGTCCCTTTCGTTGGCCCACTCTGTCCGCGATATCTTGTCGCCCGTTCGTCTGTCTTGTCTTGTTACTGGCCCACTCTGTCTGTAGTGTGGCCCACTCTTCCTCTGAGACCATGGCGCTGGCCCACTCTGCCTCTGGCGGGTCTTACTGTGGCCCACTCTTCCCCCGAAACCATGCTGCTGGCCCACTCTGCCTCTGGTGGGTCTTACTGTGGCCCACTCTTCCTCCGAAACCATGTTGCTGGCCCACTCTGTTTCGGATAGACCATTACTGTTGCCCATTGCTCCTTAAGTTGAATCACGTTTGTGACCCACTCTGCCTCGAGTTGCCGTCGGCTCATTCTGCCACAGATATTTCCACGCTGGCCCACTCTGCCTACGAGACAGCGTTGGACCGGTTTGCCTCAGATTTCTTCTCGGCCGGCCAG
>NC_051419.1:10901151-10901468 GCF_015228065.2 Penaeus monodon | reverse complement strand
AAACGAGACACAACCCGATTAAAAGTTTGTTTTCAAAGTTTGCGACCAGCTCAAAAAACAGGTTCGCCTTATCTGAGAAACATTTTTTAGAAACTGCTTTTTGTGCCTTGTTTTATTCATCTATTTTCTTTCCCATTTCCGTCTTTGCTTCACAAACTCCTGAGTGACCTGTCTTGACCTGGAAAGACGAAGGTGCAATAATTAACGTGGCTGTGTGCTTAGTGGAGCGGTACGAACGGGTACACACGCGCGTGAAAACACTGGTGTGTGTTTCTGTGCGTCTGTATGTACGTGTGCTTGTATTAGTATACTTTTTT
>NC_051419.1:10898544-10898833 GCF_015228065.2 Penaeus monodon | reverse complement strand
TTTACAAATCACAGCATTATCTCATCACTGCTACTCTTCATTACCGTTTTGAAATGAAGCTAATGTCCAATGTAACATCAGTGGAAATCTAAAGCAGACATGACATCAAGGTAGAAACATTTACCGCGTATTGTGTTTAAACAGCTACATAAACTACATTAATTTTTATTATAATCAGTATGATTATAATCAAAACACATTAAGTACTTATTTTCAAAAACTTTTTTAGGAAAGGATCGAGTTTAAAGCTCCCACCCCCTCACGCTGTTGGTATTAATCACTTTATGCA
>NC_051419.1:10897708-10897870 GCF_015228065.2 Penaeus monodon | reverse complement strand
TGATGAGGAGGGCAAGCAGGGACGTTTGGTCGAGGGAGCATCATGTCGTGTGAGAGGGCATCAGGCAGTTGCGAGGACGCGGACGAGGGCTGGTGGGACTGGCGATGCAGTGGGCCTGGCGGAGTGAAGCGCTGGTGGAAGGGACTTATCATGCCCACGTGG
>NC_051419.1:10896909-10897281 GCF_015228065.2 Penaeus monodon | reverse complement strand
CTCGCGTTCTCTTCCCCCCCCGCCCCTTCCTTTCTGATCTCCTGTCCATACGCAACAAATTTCTCCTCCTTTTCCCCTCTCTTTTATCCTCCCTGTCCTTCCCCTGCACATTCTCCCTCCACCAGCTGCGGATTCAAGTGGCCTCCGCTGACCATCCGCTCACCACCTGCCGGATCGAGCTGGATAAGTCTGTGTGCCAGCTGGTCTCAGGCAGCACCAGCTGTTCAGGGATTGGTCCTTCTCTCTCTCTTCTATCTCCCTTTCGCTTTCTGTCCTGATCTGTATCTGCTTTATCTTTTTCTTGCTTTCTCTCCCTTTCTCTTTTTGTCTGATTGTCTTTTACTCTTCTTCTTGATCTATCTTATCCCCCCC
>NC_051419.1:10895297-10895821 GCF_015228065.2 Penaeus monodon | reverse complement strand
GTTGGGTTGAGGCCTTGGGGAGCGAAGCCTGACCCAGGCTCGTGTCTTAACCTTTCCGCCATTTTTTGACCGGCCACTTGGGAATCTTCGGCAAATGGCACTGTTGCGGCTCTCTCCTTATTTATGAAAGGCAGCCCCTGCGGTCCGTGGTGATGGAAACGTCCTGAATTCGGTTCTTCTTGTTTATTTACTCTCTTTCTTCTTGTTTGGGTTGAGGGTTAAGTAGCTGGAGGTTGTGACTGGCTGGCCTTTTTGGGGACGACGGCGAACCCTGGAGGAGGGACAGCCTGAGGGAGGCAGAAGAAACAACCTCCTTGTAAGGCTGGTCGAAGGAAACTCGGCCACGACTCGTGGGAGAATGATTAGCGGTTAGAGGTCAAGTAAGAAAAGTCTTGGATGGCTGGGTCAATTGTGGCGGCTACTCGGGTCATCTGCAGGCCAGGGGTATGTGCGGATCATCTGCGATTGGTCACCATATTGCTGGCGGAGTATTATTGGCTGTCCTCGTTAGAGGGCGTGGGCTT
>NC_051419.1:10894649-10894716 GCF_015228065.2 Penaeus monodon | reverse complement strand
ACCTGTGTGGTGTATTCTCTTAATGTCTCTGCCACGGGTTTCTACATTGGATGCAGGTTTACAAGGG
>NC_051419.1:10894343-10894543 GCF_015228065.2 Penaeus monodon | reverse complement strand
TTGGTTGCAATTTTGTATTCTACAGTTATAGATAAATTATTTCCACAGACTAAAGGATCTCATCTTTAGTATGCCCTATTTTAAAGTCTGTCCTTAAAGTATGTTATATGAATAGGATATATAATGTATGCACTAAGTTAACCATCCATTTACTTTACATTTAAAAATCTGTAATTCCTTCAGTACCGGTTATCTTATTC
>NC_051419.1:10893747-10894049 GCF_015228065.2 Penaeus monodon | reverse complement strand
ATGCCCTGGTCAGTGTATGTCTTGAAGACCATTTTTTTTTTCAAAACAGTAAAATGGAACGCGGGAGTCATTGGTTTCTCGATGACTTGCCATATATTTAGTGTCTTTGAAATAAGTTTATAAAATCTGAACAAACGAATCAGATGTGGATCAAATAGCAGACTGATTCACTTTTAAATTAATTTTGATGGCAAGGAAAGCGGTATCGAAATCACATTTAGGCCTTGCACAACCAATATCAAAAGTTAAAGTGCAAACATTTTCAAGCACCCACGTAAACATATCCACACACACATATGAAA
>NC_051419.1:10892934-10893152 GCF_015228065.2 Penaeus monodon | reverse complement strand
AGTCCCACAAATGCCTCATACATCAGGTCGGACGACTGAAAACTGTGATTAGTAAGGGCTCCCTCCGCATGCGAAATGTATCATGATCATCTATCATAATTTTGTGAGGCAGCTGAGGTCAGTGCAGGTCTTTTATCGGCTTTGGTGATTGTCGTTGTATTTTTTTTTTTTCTTATGTCTATGTTGTCATCTGCGTTAATTTAGGTTGATGAGGTATT
>NC_051419.1:10892581-10892759 GCF_015228065.2 Penaeus monodon | reverse complement strand
TACTAGTGGACACTATTTAGTTAAAAATTGCTTTTAGTATTTGTTAATTACTGAAAATAAAAAAAAAGTTTGATAATTAGCTGTGCTAGCTATTGCGGTTAGTGGTATAAGAAAATTAGTTGATAGAATGGTGATTAATGGAAATATGATAATTGATTATTCCTGTTGTTACTACAAG
>NC_051419.1:10892093-10892436 GCF_015228065.2 Penaeus monodon | reverse complement strand
GTGTTACTATACTACTACTAGAGATTCAGTATCATATTATGTGCTTAACACAAGCACGGCATTTTAAGTCCCCCTAACCACGAAAAACAAAAACAAACGTAGAAAATGGAGCAAGTGCTGATCACCCGTCGCTGACTCACTCTCGCTCTGTGAGAGACAATTGATAAAACACTTATTATCGCCTCCGCGCCGTGCAAGGCAGAGTGAGGGGCCCCAATCTTTTTCCCCTTGCAAAAAGCATCAACCATATATATGGAATGGGCAACCTCGCTCTTGCATTGGCACCCTAGTCTCTTGGCAGTGGAAACACACTCCGCTCAATATACTCTATTGATATTGTAGG
>NC_051419.1:10891323-10891760 GCF_015228065.2 Penaeus monodon | reverse complement strand
GCATTGTCAACTCCTCTATGGGCAGTGACACCTCTCTCCTTGCAATGCAATTCTTTTCTTGGATGGCATTTCTCATTCTGTGCTGTCAGGAGTATCATCTTCCTATGTGACACCCGTTGCATGGGGAAAGGATGACATAGTGTACCATTGCAGGGGAGAGATCTGATGAAAGGTCATTGCAAACGTGGAGAGAGGGAGAGTATCTTGGGTGCTATTGCAAGTAAAAGAGAAGGCGCCATGTCAATAGAGGCCAAAGTGCCATTTCGAGAGAGATAGAGGTGCCTCGTCAAGAGAGGAGACAAGGGCTGCCATACGTGCAGTGCAAGGGGGAAAGATGAAGGCCTAGCAGGGGGATTCCTTGAAATATGCCAAAATTAGTGTTAAAAATGACACAAGTTAAATCCCTTTTCGTAATTTTTTCACCCCGAAATTGTACT
>NC_051419.1:10890044-10890168 GCF_015228065.2 Penaeus monodon | reverse complement strand
AAAAAAAAAACAGATTAGGATCTTTTCAGGATCTTCATACCGAAAGCGACGGAATTAATTATCGTCTTGAGAGAGAATGGCGAAGATCAAACAAACATCTCTCTATAGAAAAGGAAATACAGTA
>NC_051419.1:10889714-10889817 GCF_015228065.2 Penaeus monodon | reverse complement strand
CTCAGGGTATATCGCATCTCGTACGATCGGTTCTAGCTCCCTCTCATCTACTCGTAGTCACTATCATCATATATGCTCATCTATCATGGCTCTAGCAAAGATA
>NC_051419.1:10888070-10888159 GCF_015228065.2 Penaeus monodon | reverse complement strand
TGGAAAAAGTGTACACGTAGGCAATCTAGAAAACAGTACATCTTCATGGATGTTCCTATGGTTCACATGGTCGAACTAGGACACTGGAA
>NC_051419.1:10887705-10887775 GCF_015228065.2 Penaeus monodon | reverse complement strand
GACAGTGTACTGTGGGAGGTCGGGGTCGAGGAAAGAGCGCTGAGGGGCATTTAAAAACTCGCTCCACTCA
>NC_051419.1:10885826-10886595 GCF_015228065.2 Penaeus monodon | reverse complement strand
ATTACTGTCGCGGACATTTGCCTTGAGGCAAAATAGTCCTTTGAGATGGAATGATACAGAAAGGAATCGAGGTTCAGTGACGTCAGGAACAAGTGTCGAGTATAGTGATATCACCTCTCATGAATTAAAAGATTACCTATTAAACATACATGGGCAGTTGTTAAACGTTTGCATAGCGGGGAGGGGGGGTAGGCCACCAGCATCCAAGTAAGGGTTCGCGAGACAGTAGAGTGAGGTGTGATTCGTTGTGTGTATAAGCGTATGCGAAGTACAGAAATAAGATCAAGAAAAACAACAGATATCAAAAGTATTATTCAGTGCATAATCACAAGACGTTATCCATCATTCTATACGATAAAAACAATTCTTGGACCGAGCCATGGTTACGTCATATGCGCTGCATCCATAACAAAAACGACTGAGGCTTTTAAAATCAATAAAAAATCAAGGAAAGAAAAGAAAAGAAAAGAATTAAAACAGATAAAAACTTCTGGGAGCACACGTGTATCAAGCCACGAGCTTCTGTTAAACAAGCCATGTGATACCTTCCGCGGGTTTCCAGGGGGGGATTACAAACTTTCCTCTCATAGAAACGGGCCTACTGTATGCCATGAGGGTTATCGCGCTGCCCTCTCGCGGCGTTTGTCTTCGTTCGATTCGTTTGATGGGAGCTCGCGCCATTGCCGTGATCCGCGGGCCTGCGAATCACGACAGAAGGAGGGGCGATGGAAAAGCTTTCTCTGTTTGTTTGCTATTTACTGACTAACTA
>NC_051419.1:10885612-10885774 GCF_015228065.2 Penaeus monodon | reverse complement strand
GCTTGTTTGGGTGTGGCTAAGGACGGGGAAAAATACATTGGGGGAAGAGTGACATATTATTTTCTCTCTCATTTTTATGTCTATCTATTACCTGACCTGTTTGTATGTCTGTGGTCTGTCTATCTACTGATCTACTTTAATGTTTGTCTGTATGTGTCTTTA
>NC_051419.1:10885257-10885447 GCF_015228065.2 Penaeus monodon | reverse complement strand
CCTACCTCTCCCCTCTGTCCATCCCCTCTCCTCCTCTCTTCCTAACGACCCCCCCCCCCAACACACCACACACACAACAACAAAAATCGCTGGACGAATAATAAGCTCACCACGATATCACAACCACAGTCATCACAACAAACACCTTCATGCACCATCAAAATAATGCCACGTCATATGATATTACCAG
>NC_051419.1:10884941-10885177 GCF_015228065.2 Penaeus monodon | reverse complement strand
TGGCAACTGTCGACAGGTGCAGAAGCGATTGCAGTAATAATTGCGAACGAAAGCCAGATTTGCCGTTTTTTGGCTTCTTTTTCAAGATACAGGTGAAGCGGCTGACTAGGCGGTTATCTGTGGCAAGAGCGTGGGATTTTAACACAGAAGGAGATGGATTGAGAGAGCGTGTGGACATATAGATTATATCGGTGGTTCCAGACCTTTTATTCTGCTTGAAAATATTCCAAATATTA
>NC_051419.1:10883092-10883206 GCF_015228065.2 Penaeus monodon | reverse complement strand
CTCGTGTGACCTAACCCCGGGACCGCCCACCACGCCTCCAACACGCTAGATCTCGCTCCTTTTCCCATGTATTATTATGAAAAAATTGCTTACCTTAAGCCGTGGGGGGAATTT
>NC_051419.1:10882557-10882707 GCF_015228065.2 Penaeus monodon | reverse complement strand
AATCTCATCTTCCCCCTAAGCATTATTGGCTTTCTGTCGTCCTTCCTTATATTGTCTCTTCGTCCTTCCTCTTTCTCCTCCTTTCTATTCATAGTCGCCTAATCATCTAATCTCTTTCCCGTCTGTTACCTTTTCAGTCTATCCACTGTC
>NC_051419.1:10882323-10882432 GCF_015228065.2 Penaeus monodon | reverse complement strand
CCCCTCACTTTGATTCCGTTTACATCACTGTTAGACCATAAACCTCTCTGATTTGTCTTTTATTCTCCCCTTTCATATTTATACCCATTTCTATCTCTTCCTTATCCCA
>NC_051419.1:10881125-10882219 GCF_015228065.2 Penaeus monodon | reverse complement strand
GTATATCACAGCATATACAGCAAAACACACACAGCAATTCATTCGATTCTGCAAAACCAACATCTTCTCAGGACGGATTTCTTTATGAACAGTAAAATTCATGGACAATATTCCTAGAAACGATAATTCTTTACAGCCGTGTGTTTCTTATGGCCAAAATTCTTTGTGATCAATATCATCCATGAACGTTATTCCTCTGAACCAGATTTATACCTACGCATTATTTTCTAGACCAACACTAATCATAACAAGTATTTTCATGACCAATAATTCTTATAATCAACATTCTCATAACCAGAATTCTTTGTGATCAATATTCATCAAGACTAATATTCCTTATATCCAAAATCTAATGACTAGATACATAACCAGTATTCCATAAACCAATATTTTTCATGATCAAAAATCCTTTTATAACCAAGATTTTCATGATCAAACAATTCCCCGTGATCGATATACTCAAACCAGAATTCTAAAGGCAATAGTGCCATGACCCACCATTCCTCAAAGCCCAAAATTCTAAGAAATAATATTGTTCATGACCAATATTCCTCCTAACAGAAATATTCTACAAGCCAATTATTTTTTCGTGGACAATAATTCTCATAACCAGTATTTTCACGACCAGTATTTTTATGGAATAATATTCCCTAAAAGCAACATTTTCATGACTAATATCCCTCAGAAGCAGTATTTTCACCACCAACATTTTTTGGGGGGACTAATATTCTGATAACCAAGTATTCCGAGACCAACATTCCCATAAGCAGATTTTGCCACCGACAATTTTTTTTGTGGGACGAATAGCTTCTTCATAACCAGTATTTTCCGAAGACCACATCCTCACAGCCCGCATCCCCACAACCGCTACTCTCCACGGCCAATATTCCCCTCGCGTTAGTCATGGAAAAGGCACGATTGTGTATGCATATTTCTCGCTCAAGGTAAGAGGGAAAGTGCTTACCATTAAATTCCGTTTTGAGGAGACGTAGCTTCGTTTTGCATACGTAACACGAGAGGGAGTCCTTGGTCGGCTGCAGAACAACCACAACAACATCAATTCAAGCACCCACGTAAACTATCCCACCACATGA
>NC_051419.1:10880562-10880722 GCF_015228065.2 Penaeus monodon | reverse complement strand
TCCGTCCCACAAATCTGCCTCATACATCAGGTCGGACTGACTGAAACTGTGATTTAGTAAGGGCTCCCTCAGCATGCGAAATGTATCATGATCATCTATCATAATTGGTGTGAGGTCAGCTGAGGTCAGTGCGGTCTTTATCGGCTTTGGTGTCGTTGTA
>NC_051419.1:10879694-10879982 GCF_015228065.2 Penaeus monodon | reverse complement strand
CTAGAGATTCAGTATTCATAATTATGTGTTATAACATCAAGCACGCATTTTAAGTCTCCCCTAACCACGAAAACAAACAAACGATAGAAAATGGAGCAAGTGCGTGATCACCCGCGCTGACTCACTCTCGCTGTGAGAGACATTGATAAAACACTTATTTATCGCCTCGCGCCGTTGCAAGGCAGAGTGAGGGCCCCACTCTTTTCCCCTTGCAACAGCATCACCTCTCTCTGGCATTGGCACCCTCTGTCTCTTGCATTGGCACCTTATGTCTCTTGCAGTGGCACC
>NC_051419.1:10879108-10879565 GCF_015228065.2 Penaeus monodon | reverse complement strand
TGCATTGTCAACCTCCCTCTCTGGCAGTGACACCCTCTCTCCCTTGCAATGCGATTCTTTCTTGCGATGGCATTTCTCATTCTGTGCTGCAGGAGTATCCTATCTTCCTTACTGTGACACCCGTTGCAGTGGGGAAAGCATGACATAGTGTACCATTGCAGGGGAGAGATCTGATGAAGGTCATTGCAACGTGGAGAGAGGGAGAGTATCTTGGGGTGCTATTGCAAGTAAAAGAGAAGGCGCCATGTCAATAGAGAGCAAAGTTGCCATTTCGAGAGAGATAGAGGTTGCCTCGTCAAGAGAGAGAAAGGCTGCCATACGGTGCCATTGCAGGGGAAAGAGAAGGCGGCAGGTGGGGATTCCCTTGAAATTTATGCCAAAATTAGTGTTAAAATGACACACGTAAATCCCTGTTCGTATTTTTTTCACCCCGAATGTCCTGAGGAGAAGGATGGTG
>NC_051419.1:10878453-10878563 GCF_015228065.2 Penaeus monodon | reverse complement strand
GTGAATGTAAGAGGGATAGAAAGGTCGGAGGATAGGAGTGAACGGAGAAAAATGGAGAAAAAAGGATAGAGGAGGACAGAGTTCGAGGATTAGGGATGGAGAAGAAGCAG
>NC_051419.1:10877904-10878068 GCF_015228065.2 Penaeus monodon | reverse complement strand
AAAAAAAAAACAGATTAGGGATCTTTTCAGGATCTTCATAACGAGCGACGGAATTCATTATCGTCTTGAGAGAGATCTGGCGAAGATCAACAAACATCTCTTCTATAGAAAAGGAAATTACAGTTATTTTCCCCTTTCTCTTTCCTCGTTTCGCTTCTTTCCAC
>NC_051419.1:10875934-10876129 GCF_015228065.2 Penaeus monodon | reverse complement strand
CTTTGTTTTCGAGGGGATCACAGGCTTTTTTTACAAAATTTGAGAATTTTACAAAATAAGAAATGGAAAAAAAGTCACGTAGGGATCTTGAACAGTACTCTTCATGATGTTCTATGGTCACATGGGCGAACTAGGACACTGGATAAAAAGTTTTTTTCAAGATAAAAAGCTTTCGTGAAAGGGAACATGGGCTAA
>NC_051419.1:10874416-10874847 GCF_015228065.2 Penaeus monodon | reverse complement strand
ATTCTTTATTTACTGTCGCGACATTTGACCTTGAGGCAAAATAGTCCTTTGAGTGACATGATACAGAAGGAATCGAGGTCAGTGACGTCAGGAACAGTGTCGAAGTATAGTGATATCCACCTCCTCATGATTAAAAGTTTACCTTTAAACATACCTGGGCAGTGTTAAACGTGCATATGGGGGAGGGGGGGTAGGCCACCAGCATCCAAGTAAGGGTTCTGCGAGACAGTAGAAGTGTAGGTGATTCGTTGTGTGTATAAGCGTATGGAATACAGAAATAAGATCAAGAAAAACAATAGATATCAAAAGTATATACAGTGCATAATCACAAGACGTATTCCATCACTTTATACGTATTAAAAACAATTCTTGGATCGAGCCATGGTTACGTCATATGGCTGCTATCCATTAACAAAAACGACTGAGGCTTT
>NC_051419.1:10874116-10874362 GCF_015228065.2 Penaeus monodon | reverse complement strand
CTTCTGGGAGCAACACGGTGTTCAAGCCGAGCTTCTGTTACAAGCCATGTGCTACCTTCCGCGGGGTTTCCAGGGGGGATTTACAAACTTTCCTCCTCATAGAAACGGCCTCTGTTGCCCTGAGGGTTCTCGCGCTGCCCTCTCGCGGCGTTTTCTTCGTTCGATTCGTTTTGAGGGGAGACTCGCGCATTGCCGTGATCCGCGGGGCCTGCGAATCACGACAGAAGGAGGGCGATGGAAAACTGC
>NC_051419.1:10873521-10873652 GCF_015228065.2 Penaeus monodon | reverse complement strand
AACGACCCCCCCCACACACACACACAACAAAATCGCTGACGAATCATAACTCACCACCGATATCACAACCACATTCATCACAACAACACCTTCATCACCATCAAAATAATGCCACGTCATATGATATTACC
>NC_051419.1:10873212-10873446 GCF_015228065.2 Penaeus monodon | reverse complement strand
TGGCAACTGTCGACAGGTGCAGACGCGGTTGCAGTAATAATTTGCGAACGACAGATTTTGCGTTTTTTTTTCTTTTTTTTCAAGATTACAGGTGAAGCGGCTGACTAGGCGGTTCTCTGTGGCAAGAGCGTGGGATTTTACACAGAAGGAGATGGATGGAGAGAGCGGTGGACATATAGATTATATCGGTGGTTCCAGACCTTTTCTATTCTGCTGAAAATATTCCAAATATTC
>NC_051419.1:10872606-10872718 GCF_015228065.2 Penaeus monodon | reverse complement strand
CTCGTGTGACCTAACCCCGGGACCGCCCACCACGCCTCCAACACGCTAGATCTCGCTCCTTTTCCCATGTATTATTATGAAAAATTGCTTCCCTTAAGCCGTTGGGGAGAAT
>NC_051419.1:10871866-10871992 GCF_015228065.2 Penaeus monodon | reverse complement strand
CATCTCCCCTCCCTTTGATTCCGTTTTATATCACTGTTAGACCATAATACCCTCTTCTGATTTGTCTTTTATCTCCCCTTCATATTTATCCCATTTCTCTCTCTTCCTTTATCCCCAGAAAGGGGA
>NC_051419.1:10870684-10871772 GCF_015228065.2 Penaeus monodon | reverse complement strand
ATCACAGCATATACAGCAAAACACACACAGCAATTATTCGATTCTGCAAAACCAACATTTCTCATGACTGATTTTCTTTATGAACAGTAATATTCATGGCCAATATTCCTTAGAAACGATATTCTTTACAGCCGGTGTTCTTTATGGCCAAAATTCTTTGTGATCAATATCATCCATGAACGTTATTCCTCTGAACCAGATTTCTACCTAAGCATTATTTTCTATGACCAACACTAATCATAACCAGTATTTTATGACCAATAATTCTTATAATCAACATTTCTCATAACCAGAATTCTTTGTGATCAATATTCATCAAGACTAATATTCCTTATATCCAAAATTCTACATGACTAGATACATAACCAGTATTTCCATAACCAATATTTTTCATGATCAAAATTCCTTATAACCAATATTTTCATGATCAACATTTCCCGTGATCGATATTACTCAAACCAGAATTCTACATGGGCAATATTTTCTATGACCACCATTCCTCAAAGCCCAAATTCTAAGAAATATATATTTTCATGACCAATATTCCTCCTAACCAGAATTCTACAAGACCAATATTTTTCGTGATCAATAATCATCATAACCAGTATTTTCACGACCAGTATTTTTATGACTAATATTCCCTAAAAGCAATATTTTCATGACTGATATTCATCATAACCAATATTTTCAGACTATACCCTAAAGCCATTTTGACACACATTTTTGGGGACTAATATTCTTGATAACCAGTATTTCCGAGACCAACATTCCTCAGAAGCAGCATTTTGACCACCGACATTTTTTGGGGGGACTAATATTCTTGATAACCAGTATTTCCGAGACCAACATTCCTCACAGCCCGCAAGTCCCCACAACCGCTACTCTCCACGGCCAATATCCCTCGCGTTAGTTCATGGAAAAGGCACGATTGTGTTATGCATATTTCTCGCTCAAGGGAAGAGGGAAAGTGCTTACCATTAAATTCCTGTTTTGAGGAGACGTAGCTTCGTTTGCATACGTAACACGAGAGGGAGTTCCTTTGTGGCTGCGAAGATGGCCTGTTTGTGAAGCGAGTGTGTTATGGGGAG
>NC_051419.1:10870089-10870181 GCF_015228065.2 Penaeus monodon | reverse complement strand
CTACGAAATAATTCTCAATGAACAAAGCGAAAAGAAACAAAACGGAAGCTTAGTGACGTTCATTTGGATCCATTCGATCGTCTGTTGTTATC
>NC_051419.1:10869349-10869449 GCF_015228065.2 Penaeus monodon | reverse complement strand
CTTCCTGACAGTCTCCGGTGATCAAACATTTGCTCAAGAAATGTCAAACTCATTCGCTTTTGCAACGAGAGACTTCAATTTTAGTAATCCCGTATTCTGT
>NC_051419.1:10869217-10869296 GCF_015228065.2 Penaeus monodon | reverse complement strand
GGCATTTCACCTGCATCATACAACTAAGCATGCATCACTGTTGACATGCATTGCAACTTTTCGGTATAACGGACACGAG
>NC_051419.1:10868755-10869154 GCF_015228065.2 Penaeus monodon | reverse complement strand
ATCACTTTGATGTTGACGATTGATTTCCTGTCTCGGGATGGGTTGCCGATGTGCCTTTTAGTGACTCAAATAAGTTGCCTCTTGGCTGAGACGAGAAGCGACAGTCGGCGAGGCAGTGGATGCGTTATGATGGCATGCAATATTGGCAAGTTGCACTGTTGCACGCAGCCTTTAGATAGAGATACGTATAACTATGTATCGCTATTCGAGTGGGGCAGTTGATTGCCGTTGTCACAGAGCAAATGGCAAACTTTGGTGCAAGTTCAACAAAGGTTAGGCGGGGAGTCGATAGAGGAGTGTGACGTATTGAAATTGGCTGTGCTGGGAGAGCGTGACGCGGTGCCATGCGGTTCAAATGATACGCGAATACAAAGATGCTCGTATGCACATACAATATAA
>NC_051419.1:10868202-10868519 GCF_015228065.2 Penaeus monodon | reverse complement strand
ACACACACACAAAAACCAGACACGTACACAGGCCAGCCACATGCACGCACGCAAATGGCACACAGATCAACTGGCGGATTTGCCATTTAAAGAACTGGCAGTAATTGAAAAGGGCATTTCGAACTGTTAACTAGGCACTTAAAATACGCATATTCAAATAAATGCATTGACAAAAACATTATGCATACAAAACCCTGTACAGTTTTTTGTAAATTTTATTTTCCATATCAGTTTAATGCACTATGGCATTTCCGTAATATCGGTTTATATGTGCTTTTCCATACTATTACCACATAACCGCAACTTACAACACACAC
>NC_051419.1:10866907-10866995 GCF_015228065.2 Penaeus monodon | reverse complement strand
TACATATTACAAGTGTAAGTGAGCACTGGCATTTAAGAATTCAATGTGAAGAATTAAATGGAAAGGTAAATATCAAAAGACCATCGAC
>NC_051419.1:10865867-10866181 GCF_015228065.2 Penaeus monodon | reverse complement strand
TGAAGCCACGGATTTTTAACGAATTTCAAACAGAAGATGACAGAGCCAGTTTGAAAGACCTTGATATAATTTTCATGACAGATTCCAAGCGGTCTGTGACTGGTGAGAAACGTGTTTGGTATTCAAACTTTCGGGTCTGTTACATTATTATAAATCTGACATTATCGAGCCTTCATTTCCGAAGGCAAAAAACATTGTAAAGTGTCGCTAATCCTCGCTCGCGCACAAAACCGGGCAACAGCCACGCAGCCATTGTTATAACAAGTTGCTAGTTATTGACATCTTAAAATTATAAAATAAAACAGCGAAAATTA
>NC_051419.1:10863834-10864041 GCF_015228065.2 Penaeus monodon | reverse complement strand
TTGATTCATAGAATTAAGATGCTTCTCATTTACAGGCCCGTTATTCCCGTATCACTCCGCGCCGCTCTCCGAGGAAGGGTGAAGTAGGCGCCCAGAAAAGTAGTTCTGAAGCCCTTTGTTTACACCGACACGCCAACTTCCCGTGGATGAAATTGTGGATGTTATTACTAAACCTAATAACAGGGCCTTGATAAACAGCATTTAAAG
>NC_051419.1:10863107-10863455 GCF_015228065.2 Penaeus monodon | reverse complement strand
GTTCATATCATTTGAAATTATACCTAGAGTCTAGACAGCTTGATCCGAATAAATGATTAAATCTGGTTATAACTAATGAATGCAAAGATAGGATCCTTTGATTATATGATAATTATTCTTAAGTTAATCAAACTAAAGTCTGAGGTTGGGTTAATTAAATCTAAAACTTTGATGGTTAGATTAGCAGTCAGAGTACCATATGCAATTGTAATCTGTGCATAACATTCCGAAGGAAAGGGAGCTACTGTGAAACTCGAGACATCCTTAAGGGACCCACGGCTCTACTTGAACACAGGAAGAGAAAGTAAGTCAAATTTGGCGCATAGACGGGAAGTGTTGGTTTTATTT
>NC_051419.1:10861908-10862151 GCF_015228065.2 Penaeus monodon | reverse complement strand
ATAGACCTTTAGCACTTATATTCATGGTTTTAGCTTTTCCTTATGCTAGCCTAGCGAAGTCTCAAAGCTTTCTTCTTATTTGTTCATCTTTGTCTGTTTCCCTTCTCTATATACTGTTGTCCCACCCTTCCTTCTAGCTTCCCCCCCCCCATTTTTGCAATACTCTTGCCTTTTATTCTATGGGACTTATACTACAGATCTATCCTCACTTGCTACCCTCACTAGATCTACCCTCACTATGCT
>NC_051419.1:10861343-10861686 GCF_015228065.2 Penaeus monodon | reverse complement strand
AAATCTGTTTTTTTTTCTTTGTGTTCATTTAATTAATAATCATAAAAGTTTCGTGGTACATTTTCTACTACTTTTACTCTGGGCAGATATTATGTATTTTAAGTATCTCTTTATTTTAAGCATGATGATCAGTGTTGTCCATTTGTTGTTTGTCGTTTTGATGACCACGTTTATGCCATAGATATTTGTATCTGCACTTTCTTTAACTTCTATTATCTTTATATGTTATTTTTAAAACTGAAAGTAGATGTATTTTACTTTTAAGTGACCATTACCTGTTCCTGTAAAAAAAATTGTATTTCAAATAATTCTGGAAAAAGTTGATGTTCACATTGTCTCTCCT
>NC_051419.1:10859198-10859511 GCF_015228065.2 Penaeus monodon | reverse complement strand
AGCACCCACATATACACCTGCGTGCCTAGGGTGTGCTTCATGAAACCGTCCGCCACTCGTATGATTGGTGGTTATAACTCCCCACCCTTTGTTGTATTCAGCCTCGAATTTGAATGCACCAGCGTCGACCCGTATTTACTTAAAACCCCAGAGCAGCTAATAATTCTGTTTGTCCAAATTGGCTGTATGGATTACGCCGTTTGATCTCTCTCACCGGCTGAGATTGGCCAATCAGCGCACTCGAACCCAGGTGACAATTGGCGATTATATTAGCATGGCGGCTCCTCTGTTGTGGTTTTAATATTTTGGCCGA
>NC_051419.1:10858422-10858770 GCF_015228065.2 Penaeus monodon | reverse complement strand
AAGTATGTATCCATATTCTACCAGTGCATTTCGCTTTCCACTTTACACTGCATGCTTTCGCAGTGTTAAGTCAGCCACAAAAACAACCAGCACTGTTACCAACGACTCGTGTTCCTCTCCTGTTGGCAACACTGCTCGCTAGATGCATGTCAGTGTTGATTATTTAATTCAGGCACATTTGATTAGCATTGGTTCTGGTAGTCAAAAAAATCAGCAACAACAAGACTCTTCTGTAAATATATGTGGAGGAGAAAAACATTTGTTTAAACGTTTTTAGTAAATAAAGAAAGATAGCAAAATGCAGAATGCTAATAAGGTATACAACACTAAAAGAAAAAAAAAAAAAGC
>NC_051419.1:10858135-10858304 GCF_015228065.2 Penaeus monodon | reverse complement strand
GAGCGAAGCGGGAACTGAAGAGGTCTCGAACGCCAGCTTCAGGAGACGGCAAAATAGTTCTTCCGCCAACATCGTAGAGGGGAACCGGCGCAAAAATCCACAACGATTTCGAGAGAAGACACCAAGATCTTGCTCGTATTTCTGATAATGAAAGTAGAAAGATAAATGT
>NC_051419.1:10856788-10858118 GCF_015228065.2 Penaeus monodon | reverse complement strand
TCATCTTGGATTTTTTTGTTTCTTCGGTTCTCTCCTTCCGAACCGGTTTTAAATTCTCCACACGTTATTTAACTGTGTTTTGTTTCTCTGGGTGTTCGGATCCCACGGCACGCGCCCTCTCGAATCCCCTCATCAGCTTGGATCACATTTCAGGTTTCACTGAACAGACAAGGCTTTGAACAGAGGCCTGGGAAGAGGGGACTAAAGGCTTGAAGAAAAACATCGGTTGTTTTGATTTCCAAAAGCTAAGGAGCATATTACATTAACCCGAAATAGGTTACATGATTAGAACCGGAGGAAAAATATCGGAAATTATGCACATTTGGATGAGAATTTTCCGTCTATTAAATTCCACTGGCATTACATGTTCCTGGAACTCATAACATTGGGTAATGCAAAATAAAAGTTCATTTACACTATGTCATATACTGTGGAAAGGTGAACTGGGATGACAGAAAAGGTCGTGAAGAAAGAAAAATATTCACAAAGCGAATTTATTTCGTTCTATGTACCACCACATTGAAGGAGAATTAGTCGAAGTGAAGGAGCTGGAAAATTTCGTAATGCAGAGAGTATAATTTTCTTGTGCAAATAATCATAGGGGAAAAACTAGATCAAAATCATGTTTATGTTGCGTGACGATCCATTTTAAAGACCTATGTTCTGAATTTATGGCAATAAAATGATGGCAATAATAATAATTTCCTTTGCAATGGTATTCGCATTTCTTTGTTAAGTGAATCTCATTTGCAAAAAACTGTCGTCTCGTACGTGCGTCCAACCTCTGGCGCCATGGCATGCAGGCAACTCAAGGAAGTATCACGATCCTTCTCTGGCCCCTGTCCTAGCTTTTGGGTGGCGTCGAAGCCTCTTGATATCTTTCCTTAAATTATGTATATAAACGTGAGATCTCGTAGACCGGTTCTTAGCCCACCCACGGAATAATGCAAATGAAGATGGATTCTTTACTGCAGATTGGATTTCGACTGCAAAGACTATAGTCTCGATTGATTAAATAAAACAATAATGTGGCTTGAACCAAAGCTTTCTAGAAATAATTTCGTATAAAAAAAAAAAAAGCTAAACACTATGGAAATCCCTTCTTTCTGTAAAACTATATCATAATTTTGAGGCCATGGGGTTCAAATATGAAAATATAACATCTAGACTGACTTTTACATGGATGAATTTATGCATGACATCCATAACGAAAATAAATCTACGTAAGTTATCAGCATAACTATGTTCTCAAACGTAACAGTACTCTTCAACTTACATCCGCAGGCCGCTTCATTCGAGTTCACGATGATCCATAATGAATACTGGATAG
>NC_051419.1:10856315-10856501 GCF_015228065.2 Penaeus monodon | reverse complement strand
GGAAACGGGTGGAACTTAAAGAGGAAAAGGCGAGAGAAAAGAAAGGGGGAGGAGGAGGGGGCACAGAGAGAAAAAAAAAGGGAAGGGAGGGAAGAGGATAAGCGAGCGAGGAAAGTGGAGGAGAGCAGATGCAGGGCTGAAAGTGGAAGAGGAGTGGATTTAATTTGGGAGCGAGAGGAGGTGGCA
>NC_051419.1:10855862-10856238 GCF_015228065.2 Penaeus monodon | reverse complement strand
GACGAGAACCTCTTTTTTCCTTTTTCGTGGAAATCTCAGATTGCATACACAACGAAACACTGACGATCACACAATATCAAATTACATTATCGACATATGAGTAGCGAAGAACGTCGTAAATCTGAAGATAGAAAAATAAGGGAAATTAAAAAGAATGAGAAAGAACATGCCATCATAAAACTCCGGTTGAAAGATTTGCTAACGAACAGTGCACCGATTCATTCACGAATCCTTTGTTTACTTGAAAAAAGCCTCTTTAACTGGTTCTGTATAGATAATCTCTAATCCACAGCGAACGAAATGTGGAAGCGCGATACAAAGCTTGTGTTTGCAACGATAACTTCATTTGATGACAATAAAGCTTAACGTCTTTAGT
>NC_051419.1:10853808-10855512 GCF_015228065.2 Penaeus monodon | reverse complement strand
TTCACCCAATGGATTTAGGATCTCATGAAAATACTCCTTCCATCTCTCGACCTCATTTGGGTCTGTTAATAGTTCACCTTCATTTTTTATTCCAATCACTATTGATTCTTATTTTCTTTCATATTTTTTTTGCTATGCTGTATTTCAGTTTCCTTGTACCTTCCATGTCTTCTTCCAAATCTTCTCTAGGTTTTCCTATGCATCTTTTATTGCCTTTCTTTTTATTCTCTCGGCATCATTTCTTGCTTCTCCATTTTCCACCATGTTTAATATATTTCATTTCTTCTTCTCATTCACTTCCTAAAACCTATGTTCACTGCATTCCTGACTTCATTCGTCCACCAAATTTCACCTTCGTTCCACCAACAATCTTTTTTTAATGTCAGTGGTGTCTCTTGCTATTTCAGTGATGTTATGTTTCATTCTTAACCACTCTTGTTCAGTGTTTTCAGGTTCATTTTCCTCTGGCTTTGTATCTAACTCTTTCCTGGCATTGTCTAGAATATCCAGTCTCTCCCAAATTATTATTTCTCTCACAATCTTCTTTTTTGAGGTCATTCTGGCCAGTACGAGTCAGTGTGCCGAGTCCAGAGATGCTGAGGGTATGCTCTTTCTCTAAATATTTTGTTATCGTTTGTCAAAAGCAGGCTAATCATCACTATTTCACTATAATCTTGTATCACCGAATTCCACCTGCATTGGCTCCACTTGTTGATCTTTTGCTGTTTGAAAAAAATGTTCATGATTGTTAGCCTGTTCTCCGAACACAAAAGTCAGTCAGTTGTTCACCTTCTTCATTTTTCTCGCCAATAGCGAAAGCACCTATTGCGTTTTCCAGTCCATTTCTAGCAATCCACACATGAGCATTCAAATAACCCACAATTACCTTGTCACCATCATGTACTGTGTCTATGGTGTCTTGTAACTTTTGGTAAAAATGTTCGTTCTCCTCTTGCGGTCGTTCTTGGTGTTGTGCAGACATTTCACTTCCAGCCAGTTTTATGGTAACCCTTATTATTCTTTTATTGACATAGTTTATCCGTTCCACTTTATCGGCAAACTCAGGCTTAAGTATAAAAGCCACACCCTATTTTTTCTCGGTTTCCATAACTTTATATATTAACTCAAAATTGTTATGAACTGTTGTCCACCCTTCTCCAATCATTCTGGTTTCACATATGTCTAATATATCTAAACTTCTTTCAGTCATCATGTCTACAACTTCTCCCAGTTTTTCATTTAATGTTGTTGCGTTTATTGTTGCCCATAAACGCAGAATCGCCGCCGATGATTCCATCCGATCGGAGGCATCTCTTGAGCTCTTGACTCAAGAGAGGTTGCAAGTCCCTTGTCCTAGTAGATGAGAGCTCTAGGACCGTAGCAGTAATCCCTGTAATTACTGCTAACATTACTATTATTTCTAATCACTGCGTTTGATATCAAAGGCAATTTTCATCACATATGAGAGTTTTCAGGTTATGAATGTAATTAGTGACAGCAGAATCGCTATTACATTTTGATGCATCGTATCAAACAAGTTATACGTACATCATATGTTGCAAATAAATGGAAGAACGGCATTAATATCAATGAAAACTCTAATCAGAGAATGATTAATGTTGAGCCTTTGAAGTTGAAGTTGATGTCGTGTCTGTGCTGTTGCATGTTGCGTTTTGACTTTTGTTTCTGCTCTGTCTCTCGGGG
>NC_051419.1:10853376-10853613 GCF_015228065.2 Penaeus monodon | reverse complement strand
TACCGACTCTTTCTCGTTTTATTTAATTTCCTAGTTTCGCTCCATGAATTAATAGAAAAGAGTGTTGAATATCTTCTTATGAAAGAATACTCAACTAGTGGAAACATACGATTAGAATATAATTGTTCATCACAAAGCATCTCGTCAGAATAACATGAATTATCGTCAGACTAATAAACAAAGTGTCTTCATCCAAAGATTTTTTTTTCCCTTTGAGTCTAGAACTCTTTTGTTTCG
>NC_051419.1:10853141-10853326 GCF_015228065.2 Penaeus monodon | reverse complement strand
CAGCGTTTGATTATATTTCCTTCAGATGACCTAAATTGCATAATAAAGAAATTAAATCTGAATTCAAAATTCATTATCTGAAGATATTGTCTCAGTATCAATCACTTAACAAGGGCCAATGGCGAGGAGAGTGCATTTCTACATCTATATTTCCCTTTTAGCCTCGAGGGAGGGGCTCGAGTGCT
>NC_051419.1:10852367-10852571 GCF_015228065.2 Penaeus monodon | reverse complement strand
GGAATGACACCAGGCTGACAGATGGCAGCGGGGACGACGGATCAGTGTCGTATGCACTATGGCGAGTGAAGGTGTATGTGTGAAGTATAGAAGAACAGTAGCGTGTGGTAGCCGTGACAGTGGATACCGTTTGCTCAATAATACGTACAGGATGTCAGAGCGATTTATTTCGCCGATCCCCGTAACTGTTTTATATTCAGTAAA
>NC_051419.1:10851701-10851977 GCF_015228065.2 Penaeus monodon | reverse complement strand
TTCACATCATATATTAACACACGTCTGTATGTGTGTGAGTAGCAAGAATATTGAATCATGTTGACGGAATGGCAAGAAAACATACAAAAAACACGAAGGCGACAACTTTATTAGAAAGCGAGACGTCGGCTTCGACAAGCAGCTGGAGGCCTTTTTCAGATCCGAGGAAATGTGACGGGGAAGTCCCTCACTTTACCTTCCTAAATTATCTTTTTTTCCTTTTTCCTCAGTCCCGGGGACGGTAACTTGGTCGCCTCGCGTTTCTAATAAAGCTGC
>NC_051419.1:10851019-10851664 GCF_015228065.2 Penaeus monodon | reverse complement strand
TGTACTTTAAGTGTGTCTTACGTGTGCGTGTGTATGTGTTCACTTATGTAAGTGCGGATACGTGTCTGTGTGAGGGATTTTTAGTATTCACGGAGAAAGTACAAACTTTGAGAATATTTCTTTGCTAACTTTCTCCTCGCTCAGATTGAAATTGTAAAAACGTTGCTTTTAACGTTTCATGAGAACCGCATCGTCCTCACATTATACAGAGAAGCGTTAAAATGAAACATACATTTTCCTCACATTTTTACCTGGTTAACTAATCTGTTTACCGATTACTCTATTCTCCCTTATTCTCTCTCTCTCACCTTCTCACACCTCCAGTCTCCGTAAAATATACCATATTTTCTCCCTTTCTTTCTTTTCCCCTCCTGCACTGCATGTCGTCAGTGTTACAGCCTCAAAAAGTTCCGATAGCAATAACATCCAGACACTGTTACCAACAACTCGCTTACATTCCTTTCCTGTTGGTAATACTGCTTATCAGAGTCATGTTCCGTATGAGTTTTTATATCAAGTATACTTTTCAACTTCTAAAAATATGAATAATTATTAGCTGAACATTTTATGGTCTAGAGAAAAATATGAAAATGGAAAAATAACGATTTCCAGCAAATAAATGTGTGTGAGAAAATGCACGATCAT
>NC_051419.1:10849225-10849443 GCF_015228065.2 Penaeus monodon | reverse complement strand
TTATCCCCATCCATCACCCCCTCCCCCCCTCACACGCCATCATATATAAATTGCATTCTGCGTTAGAGTTGCCATTGCTAATGTAAATTGAGAATTATTATTGCATTTCAATATCCATGTTCGCTGCACAAATTACACATTGCAAAGAATAATGACCCGATGTTTTTCTCCCTTTTTCATTTCTCTTTATCCTTTATTATGATATTTCTGTCATCTAT
>NC_051419.1:10847078-10848023 GCF_015228065.2 Penaeus monodon | reverse complement strand
CCAATGATGTCAGGCCAATTTTCCGGACTCGAGTGAAAAGGATTTCATTTCGGGGAAAATGTCGTGGATGTTGATGCGATGTCATTGATGCGTGCGTTAGCATCTAATGCCTTTGTGTCTAGAAGCCTTTCATTTTGTCTCTCCCTCCGGAATTCTGTGCCAATACTTCAAGAGAGAATTCAAGAAGAAACGCAAATGAAACCCTGAGACGTTTCAAAAGAACAATACAAGGGAGAAGAGAACCAAATAAACAGGTAAACAAAGGCAACGTAAAAGCAAACAAGACGAACGGACTTTAATTTAATTCAATTAATCATTATGATTTTATAAATACATTCAGGTACTTATCATTCAGGCAATCGCGTAGAATATGAAAATGACGCGTGAATTGGGTTATGTAAATTTTTTGTTTTGTGCATGGTATTGTGTATTGTTAATATCATGGACTAAAACAAAACAAAAAAAAGTTGTATATATTTTTAATTTTAAGCTTGATAAAAATGAAATATGACTCACAGATATGAACATGTAGATATAATTTTTGATTCGGGAATATACCTATGCTTTTCTTTCATTCCATATTCATTCACATAATTCGCAGGTTCTTCTTTTATGTTATATTTTTACTTCATTTCTTTTTCTCATCTTTACTTCACACTGTATTCCGTCAGCTCATTTAAATTTTGCTTCATCATGTGTTTCTTCATTATCATCACCGTATCTTCCAGACATAGCAATCCGTTACATGACAAAATGCCTCTTTGAAGTGACACACACTGACGGCACTTTTCCCTTCGCGGTGGAGTGGCAACGCGACTCGCCCCGGGTAATTGTCATTCGATTCGGTTTCCTCCTCAAAGCAAGGTGTCTGGCGAGCTTTGTCCGTGTAAATGGGGTCTGAATGAGGTCTGTGGTTTTCGCACTCTCTCTGTTTTTTTTCAACTT
>NC_051419.1:10846529-10846733 GCF_015228065.2 Penaeus monodon | reverse complement strand
TATATGCATCATTGTGAAAAACAACAAGCAACTTAGATAAAGCCAAAAAAAAGTACAAAGAAAAGGCTGTAAACAGCACCGGAATAGCCTTGCATAATCTGGAATCATATTCAGGTAAATACGTATTTTTCTAATGAAGCAGTCAGGTAATCTCGACTTCATTCGGAATTTCTAAATGCTATTGCAACTTTACTGTAACTTTAC
>NC_051419.1:10846137-10846435 GCF_015228065.2 Penaeus monodon | reverse complement strand
TTACATGAGGCTTAATTTCTTCCTCTTAATACCTTGATTATGCAGTGATTTGAAATATATTGTGACTCTCGGCTAATGCACAAAGTTCATTTATCTATTTTTGAAAATGTTTTAACCGGACTTTTTCTGGTTTTGTTATTTCCCTAAAAAGAGAAAGCATATACGTAGTACAACTTTCACTGTGTCATTTCTCAAGCGTGATCAACTTTAATTTATTCATATAATAGTCATCTTGTTTTTACTCCTGACAAGGTCCCACAACAGTCCAACTTTCAGTTGTATTTAACCCCCCCCCCCT
>NC_051419.1:10845928-10846102 GCF_015228065.2 Penaeus monodon | reverse complement strand
TAAACTTGGTTATCGACATTAGAAAAAAAAATACTGATATTGTTATTTTTTTAAATACAAAAAAAAAGTCTCACTAGAATATGATCAATAACCAACAACATTTACACAAAGAATGAATTTGAAAGTTAAGAGAGAATGTGTGAATTATCCCGAGAAGTACTTAAGCCTTACACG
>NC_051419.1:10843523-10843640 GCF_015228065.2 Penaeus monodon | reverse complement strand
CTTTCCTTTTCCCCCCCCCCCCCCTTTTCCTTCCCTTTTTTCTTCTCCCCCCCCTTTTTTCCTCCCCCTTTCCCCCTTTTCCCTTTTCCCCCTTTTCCCCTTTCCTTTTCTTCCCCC
>NC_051419.1:10841421-10841537 GCF_015228065.2 Penaeus monodon | reverse complement strand
AGGACGAAAGTTACGGCTCCCTTTCCTCTGGGGGCGGGGCGGCCTCTTGGGTGAAAGATTGCGTCATGAGAGAGTTAGGAGTTGACTGGAGTGAAGGAGTATCTTCGCCGTCTGTT
>NC_051419.1:10840879-10841148 GCF_015228065.2 Penaeus monodon | reverse complement strand
AAGGACTTTTTTAGTGTTACTTTTTAGTATCTAGGACAATTTGCATTACACAGGAAATGAAATATGCTTTTGCTATTGAGATTAAACGGAAACAGAAACCACAAAGGGTATGATCTTCCGGGGTATGACTTGTATACTGTATACTTTTTTTTATCTACTTTTTTATTTATATTTAAAATGTTCTCTTCTCTTTAGCTATGTCATCAAAGTACTAACTCATAATGATCCAGTGCAGTTCACACACACAGACAAAAATATGCACAAACATC
>NC_051419.1:10840096-10840352 GCF_015228065.2 Penaeus monodon | reverse complement strand
ACAAAGCAACAGCAAAACCAGCAGACACGAGGCCATCTGCCCATCCCAGCCTGAGACGCGCAACATCCAAAAGAGGGCGTTAAAAGGGAATCCGATCCTAAGTCTATCACCGACTGACAACCTTTCAAAGGCATCTGATCCTGCTTGACTCTGAGATCTTCTCCATCAACGTCGATCTCTTTCTCACTTTCTGTCACGTGTTTTCTGTTGTATTTTTTTTTTTTAAGTATCGGTTTTTAATTACGTTTTTGGTTGA
>NC_051419.1:10839728-10839798 GCF_015228065.2 Penaeus monodon | reverse complement strand
GATTTATTGAATGAAGACATTTTCGAAAGTTTGCTTTATGGCTTTTCTACCTTAGTACCAAGGCGAGTGT
>NC_051419.1:10838235-10838465 GCF_015228065.2 Penaeus monodon | reverse complement strand
GACGACCCACCCGCTATTCCCAAGCCTTTGTTCAAATCCTCGTCTGTCGGTTCAATGTTGTTCAGCGAGTTCAGTGAGACCCGAAATCTAATCCAAGGAGATGAGGGGATTCGCGAGGGCGCGCGCGCGTGTGGCATCCGACCACCAGGTGAAACAGACAGTCGAATAACGTGTGAAGAACTGAAATTCTCGTGAAGAAAGGCGCCGATTGTCATGTTCCGAGACGAAAT
>NC_051419.1:10837296-10837368 GCF_015228065.2 Penaeus monodon | reverse complement strand
GGAAATATTTTTATTTCTATTTTCATTGCAGAAAAATGAGTGAGCCAGGTTCTGGCTGTTATTCAGAACCTG
>NC_051419.1:10836752-10837246 GCF_015228065.2 Penaeus monodon | reverse complement strand
ACATTTTCAGTCGAAGGTACTTCTTTCACTGACGTCGGGATGAAGTGCTTTCATCTTTTATCCTTTTTCCCCTCACGTTGCGATAATTTATTTTTAATTGAAATATTCATTATACCTTTTAATTTACTAACTTCCTATCCTTGATGAAAAATATGATGTTTCATCTTTTCCTACTTCATTTTTGCTCCTTAGGTCTCGTATTCCTTTTTTCTTGTCTATCTCATTTCACTTAATAACTACATGAAAACTACACGTACTATACATAAAAGGAAGACGACATAAATACATTGGATGTTACTTTTGATATGGTGATGTGATGCAGCATTTTTCGGGATTCTGCTGACGCTATTATTTACACGGAGAAAATATTTTGTATGCGTGTGAGGCTTTGAAGGTGATATTAGTACAAGGAACTCCCATCCACCGCTAGTAATGAAAGTTTCGGGGAATTTGACACTCGAGATTAAAGTTGGAATCCGTATAAGGAAGGGGTA
>NC_051419.1:10836506-10836691 GCF_015228065.2 Penaeus monodon | reverse complement strand
ATATGCCAGGTTCTTGACCTACCTTTCCACCTTATCTGCTTCATCTCTTTATCATTAAACAGAATAGCTCCACTCAGACAATTTTCAAAATTGTTAATAGTTATTCAAACTGCACATCGTATTTATCATATTATTGTTATTATATATATCGAATACATGCACATCTGTGAATGGTAAAACAGTCT
>NC_051419.1:10835380-10835470 GCF_015228065.2 Penaeus monodon | reverse complement strand
ACATCATTCACGCTATCGAATTACATAGTGAAAATAATAAGTATATATTTGATAGTATTACGGCACACACGAACTACGACAGCACCCCCA
>NC_051419.1:10834998-10835152 GCF_015228065.2 Penaeus monodon | reverse complement strand
TGCTCGTGAGTCCCAACGCTTGCATTTTCCAAGAGCTTGACTTTCGTCTGATATTTTGTCGTTCCTTCCTCTGCTTCTCTTCTCTTCTCTTCATTTACATACGTTCTTTATTTGTATGCTATGACTTCTCTGTAAAGAAGACAAGAAGGAGTGT
>NC_051419.1:10834719-10834922 GCF_015228065.2 Penaeus monodon | reverse complement strand
TACCAATATATATGAAAACATTTTGATCATTAACCTGAATGTCACCGTCATGTTTGTTATAGAACATCAAAATAATGAACAAGGATGAATAATGCTGGATTTGACACAAAATATTAGACATGAGGGAAATGACGAAAAAAACTGAAAATAGATGTTAAAAAGAAAGGATAATCTTGTGTCAAGGGAGTGCTGAATATAACAGG
>NC_051419.1:10833663-10834578 GCF_015228065.2 Penaeus monodon | reverse complement strand
GGGGCAACCCATAAACGATTATTTTTCTTTCTTCCAAATAACCTATGCTAACATAATTTATGAAAGAAATTTATCTAATGGTATAATGCTGCATCTCTTCCTCTTCCTCGCTCCCCTTTCTCTCCCCTCCCTAGTCTCTCTTGCTTTGTATATAACGAATTCTTGCTTTGTATATAACGAATAGCGCACCATCTATGGGCAAAGAGCAGAAACATATGCCTGGCTGTGAGTGTAGGCGGCCTTCTGCTCGTCACTGTACAAAAGATACTAATTAACAATATAATCAAAATCACAAATTGTTGATGAAATATAAAAAAATGTAAGAGACACAATATACAAGGCTGTTATGAGTTGATATTAATTCTTTCTTTGTTGTTTGCTTCAACGAGGAACAACTAATATTTTCTGATACCACGAACATGTGTGCTGTTTCATGATATTCCAACAATTTGTATATGTACTGTATTTATATGACGAGTACTTTGAATCACAAGGGAATTTGCCGGTGTTGACATAAGCTATATGGAATCGAAGACTGTAGTGATAGTATTATTATTTTGTGTGTTGATATGGCGGACAATTTACATCAAAGATTACCGCTGTAGTGCAGGCGATTCCTGTACCATTACCACTGCCCTTTCCTACACAGTGATCAAAGCAGAGAAGTATTGACGCTTGTTGCAAAGAACGAAATATAATATTGAAATAATTTCTACAGCTTACAAAGGAATTTTGTGTTTTTGTCATGTATTTTGATGTTATTAATATTGTCGTTATGATTTTTGTTAATGTTTCAGCGCGGTTATAAAAAAAATAATCCTCTTACATTTAATAAATGCGCTAATTATTTAGATTTTAAGTATCTGATATTTATCCCTGAGCCTTGCTTATCACTTGCATATAATTTCAGTTCCT
>NC_051419.1:10833258-10833617 GCF_015228065.2 Penaeus monodon | reverse complement strand
AGCTCATAAATAATTTATAAGCGGCGTGAATTCTACGCAAAGTAACCTGCACGTTATACAGCAGTGATTTTCTACAGGTAGTCCACAGAATGTTACATTTAGCCGTCTGCTATTTTATATAATTTCTTCAACTAGAAAGTAGGGGAATTAATCATAAATCTATTAAAATATAAGACTAAAAATGTTTTGGAAATAAATAAGCCATCATTTTACAGTATTACTTCTCTTACTTGTACTTTTATTAGACAGTATTCTAAAATTTAACGATCCTTCATTTTTAGAAAAGAAATTGAGCTAGAGTTTGGTGAAATAAATAATTATACACAATGACTCTTTTCGGTTTATTTTAGTTTTGCTTT
>NC_051419.1:10832733-10833158 GCF_015228065.2 Penaeus monodon | reverse complement strand
TTTCAAATGCATTTTCCGACTAAACTAAGTTTAATCACTTTCATATTTAATTTACTTTCTCGTTTTTATCATCTTCTACTTACGTTCGTTCGTTATTTAAACGTATTATTAAACATTCGTTTCCCTTCCTGCAGCGCACATTTCATCAATCAGAGCACATTTTTCTCTATTTCTCACTGTCTCTCAATGCGGAACATACGAGCCAAAATACCAGCTTGCGAGGAGCAGTTTAAAAGGAGTAATTCAAACACCCACGAGCAAGGCGCAAGCAGCGGAAAGGAAGCCACAGGTTAATCCACAAGGTACTCGACGGTTAGCGGCTGAGCAGGTGCCAAGGGGCGCTGGGGGAGGCCCGCCGCGGACACGCCAGGGGGGGGGGGGCGGAGGGCGCGGTGACAGTAGCCGTCGCCTTTTAGGGTTTTCTC
>NC_051419.1:10832057-10832410 GCF_015228065.2 Penaeus monodon | reverse complement strand
TTTTAATTTTATCTCGCTTTTTGTATTTTCGTAGTGATATTCTGCTTTTACGAATATCACCTGTGGATACTATCTGTTACCTGTGAGCCGATTACAATAATTCTTTTAGTTAGTTTTCTATCATGAAAGTCAAATCGAACGTGCGGAATAAAAAAAAAACAAAAAACGGGAACATACGCTGACATTGACCCTTGCTATTTGTTGCACATTCAATTTATATGAATACTGATTATGATGTAGAAGTAAATATACATTTTGGCAGTAATTTCTACAAATAGTCTTATAAACACACGTACACTTTTATATAAACTCATTCGTTCTCGTCAGCAAACAATCGTACGTATTACGACTTG
>NC_051419.1:10831141-10831988 GCF_015228065.2 Penaeus monodon | reverse complement strand
TTAATACGCACGTGTGTTCGAAGATTAATGTCAGTATAATCTTTACATATGTAAAAAAATGGAAAAAAAGACTATTGAACTTTTGATAAGAACTTTTTATGTTATATTGATTCATTTAAAAGCAAGTTAACTCAGCAAAGACATTAAATCTCATTGTTCATGTTGGTTATCGTGCAATACTCTCTGCCTTTAATTATTACTGTTATTACTTTCCCTTCTATCCACTTGCCTTGTACTCACTACCAATACCAAGTACTGTTCTTGTTGATGGTAAAGCGACCAACATTTTCTCAAACATAACCCTGGCAAAGTTGGTGAGACATATTTTATTCTGTTACTGATCTTTGCTGCTTCTCTGCCAAACACACACACCGTTGGACAAAGAAAAGAAAAGAAAAAGCAAAACGCCATGAGTATTGCATCTTTGTTCTCTGGCCTGACCTTTCTCCTGTGGTCTGCCGATGGCCATGATTGTGTTGAATATCAATCTCTCTCTCTCTATTCACCAGCAAAATAACTAGATGAGACGAAATTCAAAGAAAAATTTAACTGACGTTTTTTTTTTTTTAACAAATTAATATTGTAATGGAGAGAGAGAAATAAAGTAAGACAAAGGCTAATCTATATGTTCAACTCTCAGTCATGGGCGGGTCTCTCGTCCTTACAGCTGCTGTTTCACCATCTCTTTTCTCTTTTCTCTGACGCAGACATCTCCTACAGCAGCCACGACCAGGATATCAGCTCTTTCTTGCCAGGGGTAATACTTCTGTAGTTTCCTCTATATCACCTCCAAAGGTAGTTCTTTCTCTGCCCTGTGTGCTCTTGAACCTGACAGCATACATGTTAG
>NC_051419.1:10830743-10830964 GCF_015228065.2 Penaeus monodon | reverse complement strand
AATGAAAAGTAGAACCAGGATATGGTGAACATCTTTGCTGTAACGCATCATCAGACTAGAAATAATAAACATAAAATATTATGAGATAAAAAAAGAAGCGACAAAAATATTTCATAAAATATACAACTGATGGGTACCAGAATATATTGTGGAAAATTCCGAATGTATAGGAGGGCGAGATATACCTAAATAAGTGAGAAATGCTCGTTACGGTAATCGAA
>NC_051419.1:10830489-10830654 GCF_015228065.2 Penaeus monodon | reverse complement strand
AGAGTGAGTCAGAGGTGGTCTTCTGTGCGTGAATCTCTCTGCAGCCACAAGATTATACCCGCACTCAACAACTGTTTACAGGGTGTTTCTATTGCCGTTAACGAGCATCTCTCAGTTATTTAGGTATCTTGACCTTATATACTTGTTTTGTATTTTTCCACAATG
>NC_051419.1:10830180-10830463 GCF_015228065.2 Penaeus monodon | reverse complement strand
GCGCAGGCGCTGATTCGTCTCTAACAAACGCACTCAAGTGAAATAACAACAGGCTGAAACACATGCAAACATTGTTAAAAACGGAAAGCATAATACGGCTTAAGTAAAAAGAATCCCTAGCACAGCCACTGTACACTACAGTGGGAGAGGACCACACGTACTCAAACGAGTAGGTGTATTGTACAGAGACATGCAGCCTCACGTTAACTTTTCCCTCCTTTCATGTCCGTTTAAAATAGGGCAAAGAGGCTTAAAGAAATGAGTATATATCATACAATAATAA
>NC_051419.1:10829588-10829834 GCF_015228065.2 Penaeus monodon | reverse complement strand
CACCGGGAAAGCGTTCGGCCGTTCGCCCACCATGTTTTCCGGTGCACAGCCAACGCGCAGCTGGTTCTTCGCTGTTCTCTCTCCAGCTTACACCTCGGGACTCCTTTACATAGCCACGGCCTGAAGCCCTTAGACCATTATTAGACCCTTTTTCTTCTTTATTCTTTCTCATCGTCCGTATTTCGCACTCGTAGAAAGCAGCATTCCAGACCATACCAGGGGCCGGATGTACTAAACTCTCTCGTA
>NC_051419.1:10829186-10829339 GCF_015228065.2 Penaeus monodon | reverse complement strand
TGGCAATAACCGTTTCTTTGTAAAATTTTCATATAAACTGTGATTAAACAATATTTATAAAATAATGTTCAATTCAACCAAGCAAATAAAGTCATGAGACTTTAATACCAGTAAATATCTTTTTTATCAATCTTCCCCAGTAAACTCACTTCT
>NC_051419.1:10828509-10828755 GCF_015228065.2 Penaeus monodon | reverse complement strand
ATGCATCGTAAAAGGGTTATTTTTACTTTCGTTTTTTTATTCAAAAACTTCACTCAAAAACATTTCATTATAATTTCATAAAGTCATTATGATACACTACAACAAATTTGTTAAGATTATTTTTTCTCATTATTCATCCGGAAGTTAATCTCTTGCTTTCATAATATTACATTTGCGTATTAAGAGGTGTGCTTATATATTGCTAAACTTTGTTATTGAACATTTAATATAATTTGTTCTGGAGAA
>NC_051419.1:10828332-10828419 GCF_015228065.2 Penaeus monodon | reverse complement strand
TAAAGGCCATCCTTATTTATAATAGCCATATTGTTTTTTTTTTTCGTTACTATGCCTCCTAAGTGTGTTGCTCTTATACATTATTGA
>NC_051419.1:10827986-10828109 GCF_015228065.2 Penaeus monodon | reverse complement strand
ATGTGTCAGTAAATCCTGCCCCAGAAATTTCGCAGCTTCCCACTTTCCAGAATCTTTCACCAATCTTCTGTAAAAGCAAATGTTTAAATACAAATGTTGGACAGGAAACTGCTTAGGTTGTTA
>NC_051419.1:10827241-10827873 GCF_015228065.2 Penaeus monodon | reverse complement strand
TGTCACTAACAACACTCCTTTCACCTCTTCTCGAAGGTACTGAGGTCTTCCTCGGCAGTGATGTGTAACGACACTGTGTAACAAGTGGGGTATAATATTCCTTGCCCAGTGGTGATCGTTTCAAGTAATGATGTCAGCTTATAAGAATTCAGGTTATATAAGAAGTGATATTATGAATTTGATAAGGGGGGTCTCTGGAAACCAACAAAGTGGCATCTTGGGTGGGAGAACTGGATATCTCTTTTTCAATCTTTCTTTTTTATATTGTAGCAGCCATGGTCCCCGTAATGTACACAACGCACAACATACGAGTTCTGTGTTGCAACGTCCTGCAGGCACTTCTTTATAGGTCGAAAACGGGGATATCTCGCATTCCACTGCCAGTCCTGACTGCTCGAGAGCGAGCATCAATCGGCTCATCTATTTTACACGTCGAGCAAGCGGCTCAGGTCAGGACTACTGATCTCTACTGACTAGAGGGTAACTGGCACTTCCATAGAACTCCAGTCACAACATCACATCACAGGGGGATCTTTCAATGCAGTCATAACCTTGTAAGTTTTTTTCTTATTTGTGTTCATCTCTTTGTCTATATGCCTCTATACGTCTATATGCCTCTATACGTCTATATG
>NC_051419.1:10826420-10827145 GCF_015228065.2 Penaeus monodon | reverse complement strand
TTCTTTCCCTTTGGTGAAATAAGGATAACGGAGGCACAGGCAATAGAAGTAAGAGAAAGACTGAGCAAGACAGGGAGAAAGAGAATGAAAGTTCAAGTATCAAGGACACTTTACATCACACAAGAGAAAGCCTCCCATAGATGTATTGTGCGTAGAAGGAACGCTGAATCCTGTTGTAAGATCAAAGGAGACGAATAAATACAATTACTGTCGCCACGAAGGGGTAGCGGGTACAGACGGATTTTAAAACGAGGGAATATTTAATTTGGGGCTTTATCATATGGCAATTTGCCTGTTGTTGTTGCGCCCTTGATAAGTTCTAGTGGCTGTACGTCTACAAGGACATAAATCAAGTAATAAATGCCACAACATCAATATTAAAGTAATCTAGTCCCTTTCAGATTTTTCGTCTCGAATCCAGTTCCACACAGGAAGGAATACGATACGACGGCCGCAGGGAAGAGCATCAACACTGTGCGGACTTGAAATAACGGCGTGTTGGTGACACAGAATGTAGAGAATCTCTTGAGAAATGAGTCTGAATAACTGAAAATGACGCAAACGAGTGTCTTGAAGGGGCAGTCAGCGGAAATAAAATCCCGGAAGAGTTATGGTGCCTTTCCAAGCCTCTGTTGGCGGATGGAAGACACAAGGGATACATTAGACCTAATCCAAAGAATTAAGGAAAAAGTGATGCTTTTTATATCTGGGAACAGGAATGTATA
>NC_051419.1:10825899-10826298 GCF_015228065.2 Penaeus monodon | reverse complement strand
TCAAAGGTAAAGGGAAATGAATTGAGTTACCCAGTAAGACACATTTTCCTATTTCATAGCACCTGAGAAGCTACATTTTTTTTCTTCATCATTCTTTCGTGCTTGTTATTTGATTTTCTTTTTCGAATGTAATTACTCAGTGTGCCAAGTTTGCGCATCGCCAAGACAAGAACATCCAGCAAGAAAAATGGGTCAGGGAAACATGTGCAAAATTTTACAGAGTCAAAAATATCTATAAACACCCCCCCCCCTCCTCCCTCCGCCCACACATCCGAAGAAGAAGGATGAACGATTAAATAGGAGAAAAAGAGGGGAAGAGAAGACGAAAATCTTGAACCTAACGTAAAATTCTTCTGAATAACAGTTACCTTAATTGGCTATACATACATCCCCCCATTG
>NC_051419.1:10825702-10825818 GCF_015228065.2 Penaeus monodon | reverse complement strand
AACCGCTGTTTGAAAGCCTTCTTGTTTTATCCCCGTCATCGGCATTTTTTAAATATTTACGCTTTATCTATTTTCTAAGCTATTATTGCTTTCTATGTAATTAGATTCGTGCCTGC
>NC_051419.1:10824916-10825475 GCF_015228065.2 Penaeus monodon | reverse complement strand
CTAAATCTCACTTGACATCGAGTCTTTATTTCATTTCTGTTTAGCATTGTCTTTCTGCGAATATGTGCATACATAGGCGATGAAGGATAAATCTATCTCCCTTTTCTCTCTCTTCCTTATTCTCTCATTCTCATTTCCTCATTCATCCTCTCTTTCACACTTTCTCCCTTCTCTCTTTTCTGTCTCTCGATCTTTCCTTCTTTCCGTTGCTTCTCTTCCCCTTTCGTCAGTCCTTCCCGCCTTTTTTTCTACCTCTCCTCCTTCTCTTATTCTTTCTCTCTTCATCTTATTCTTCCCTCATCATCATCCCGTCCCTCTCTCCCTTTCCATCTCGCGGGACAAAAGTTACAGGCGCATTTCGTCAAGTACAAAGTCATGTCTCGGATGAGTGATTGCGTCATGCGCGAGGCAGAATAAAAAGGCCTTTAAAGAATAAAAGAGTATCACCTCTTCTTTTTTTTCCCCCGTTTTCTCTTTTGGATTATTTGGCTGTTCCTTCTGACGGGGTCTTTAATGTGGGTTTCTGGAGACGTGCTTTGTAATGAAGTATTTTTTTTGT
>NC_051419.1:10824253-10824469 GCF_015228065.2 Penaeus monodon | reverse complement strand
AATCACGTCAAAAATACCTCCCTTTCATTCCCCATTTAAAGCATCAGTATATCCTGTCTGGCTGTCATGGCCAATAACATCAAACAGATGAGCCTTTGCTGTTAAAGCCAATAGCGCGTAGGCAGCGAGTGAAGAGTTATTATTGTACATTCCATCAAAGTGCACTTATATACATCATTGTATGACCATTGATCAATGCCTAGAGATAATGAACTC
>NC_051419.1:10823147-10823505 GCF_015228065.2 Penaeus monodon | reverse complement strand
TCCCCCTTTTCCCTCCCCCTTTCCCTCCCCCTTTTCCCTCCCCCTTTTCCCTCCCCCTTTTCCCTCCCCCTTTTCCCTCCCCCTTTCCCCCCCCCCCTTTTCACCCCCCTCTCAGAATAAACTAATAACCGAACGCCTGAAAGCGTCAAGAGCGTCAGGGCGAAAAGAGATCACACTCAAAACACTGTTATTGGAAACCAACGAACAGGATTCGATCGCACTTAACCCAGTGATGCCGCTTCTTTTTTGTTTAGGCTTAGGAAGTCATCTACTTAATCCACGTGTGAGGTACCCAACCGCATTAACTAACATCATTTGTTATATTTGTTTAGTTTTTTGATTATATGAGTTCTGATTC
>NC_051419.1:10822155-10822657 GCF_015228065.2 Penaeus monodon | reverse complement strand
ATGATAAGAGCAATTAGGTTGGCTGACTGCAACACCAGGATTAAGCGGTCTTGCAGATTTCCCTTCAATGTAGGTGCAGTAATTCTTTTTATTTCATTAGTAGTTCTTGTGTATTTTTGGTTCAGAACTAAATTATGCAAAGTGATGGTTAGTATCTGTAATGCAATAAGTAATTTTCGATTGTCAAAACTAAAGTTGGTTTCTTTCATATCTGATATTTGTCCAATTTTATGTTGATCCGAGATAACAATCGTTTTTAACAACATTTGGTTTATGTTTCTAATTCTGCATTATATGGATGATCGTTGCAAACAAAAGCGAATGATAACAAAACATCAAGAAAAGAGAAGCAGAGAATAACCGACAAAGGGCGAGACCACAGACCATGAAATAACAATAAACACAATAGAATGAAATACAATAATATCCTTTATGCAGAGGACGAGTGACAAGTTCCTCCCAAGGCCCGCGTTCCTTGTACGTGACATCATTAACAAGACCG
>NC_051419.1:10821983-10822063 GCF_015228065.2 Penaeus monodon | reverse complement strand
ATCCGTTGATTATATTCATTGCTTTAATAAAAGATGGTAGAAGTTACGATCAGCATTTCAGTGGCCGTAATTATTTGCCA
>NC_051419.1:10821704-10821917 GCF_015228065.2 Penaeus monodon | reverse complement strand
GACTCAGCTCATCACAGCAAAGCAATATTAATGACAGCCATAATAACATGACTGATAGCTGCAGTAACAACTATGGCATATAACTAACAGTTTTACTACTCATGACTTTAATAATGATAAGAAGAACAAAAGTAATGCATTACCGTGATAAACGCAACATCAATTGCAGAAATAACAATAGCATCAAAAACCTCTTCTCTACAAACTCCATCC
>NC_051419.1:10821526-10821671 GCF_015228065.2 Penaeus monodon | reverse complement strand
GAAGAAGAAGAAGGAGGAAATAAATAAAGAAAGGAAAAGACGTTCACACGAGTCCAGCGTCCCAGGTGGAAGCCAAGCGAGGCTCTTGCGGGCGGCGGCTCTTTGTAAATAAATGAATGCATAAATAAGAAAGGAAGAAAAGATC
>NC_051419.1:10820787-10821120 GCF_015228065.2 Penaeus monodon | reverse complement strand
TACTGTATCATTTATTTACCATTGCAACTACACCGAGAATTATGATCAACCTGCCTTTCAAAACCTGCAATGCACAATTATCAATTTCCACACACAGGTTACAGGAGGCAAAGGCTGAAGCCAGGGAGTTGCATCGTTAGCAAGGTAATGATAATGGAAATGGAATTAATGAGGGTGATTACAGTGAGAACGATGATGATGTACATTTTATGATGAAAGCATTTTTATTTAGACCGTAGTATAGCAGTGAGGATAATTATAATTATGGAAATAACGATGTTATTAATAGCTATAACATTGATATGAGTAATGTGGGTTATATCATCGACAATG
>NC_051419.1:10820230-10820456 GCF_015228065.2 Penaeus monodon | reverse complement strand
CAATAGCATCACAACAAACCACAAAGAAACCCCCCTAACAACACAGCTATTAGAACTGACAAACAGAATTCAGCGTTATCTTATACAACGATCCTGCTTAATTTGTAGCGCGTAGGTCGTGTACTGGGCTTGAACATGTGCAGATTCCTGTAGTATATTTTGAACTTAATTATGCAAGCGTGTAATATATTATTTCATGAAAATAATTTTGTTGACTTTACTTACC
>NC_051419.1:10819977-10820188 GCF_015228065.2 Penaeus monodon | reverse complement strand
GTCCACGCGTCATATTAACTGGGAAAATACATAGAGAAATAGAATCTACATATTACTATAAATCCCAGATCATCAAATAGATACTTTGAAAATGTTTTGTCGACACACAATGAAAAAAATGAAATCAAGCTTACGAATTATCCACGTATTCCTGTGTTTACGTCAACGGAGAAGGTATCATCATTTTATTACATTGTTATCTTTATTACTC
>NC_051419.1:10819729-10819797 GCF_015228065.2 Penaeus monodon | reverse complement strand
TTCTTATATATATTTTAATGACGCCATTGTAATTGATATTCATTATGTAGCTAGATTTTTTAAAGTAG
>NC_051419.1:10819373-10819701 GCF_015228065.2 Penaeus monodon | reverse complement strand
CGTAACGCCACATATATTCATCCAGGCAAGCAGTTGAGTATGTGTTGAACATTTGCAACTATCAATATGAATGAAGCTACTGTGCCTTCATGTATTATTTTTATAGATATATTATTCTGAGCTTATATAATCCTCTGTTTGCTTATATATTTGTCTATCGTTTTTTTTTTTTTTATCTGTGTTTGCTTATATATTTGCCTACATACCGATCTCTTTCTCTGCATATTTATCTTTCTGTTATATACTATCGAGCTGCATATACACTATTCAATAATTTAGAGTGGAATTGTCATGTGTTATGAAGGATCCATTTGCAACGAGATATAAG
>NC_051419.1:10818358-10818661 GCF_015228065.2 Penaeus monodon | reverse complement strand
CTACATGCATTATACAAGACAATAAACAACTCATACATAACATTCCTATACGCCTACTACCATCCATATACATCAAGCACACATACTGACAGAAGCCATAACACACACACCAAAACACACCCAAAACCAGCACACGACAAAAACACAACATCACAGATAAATCCCGAATTATGGTGCTATAATTTTCGTATAAGATATTAGACTATAGAATTAATCATGCGAAGTGGAAAAAGTTATGCTTTTTATATTTAGAAATAATGTATTTTGTTCTTATCATTATTTCCAAGTTTTTTACGTACTCAA
>NC_051419.1:10818001-10818267 GCF_015228065.2 Penaeus monodon | reverse complement strand
TAAGCTCTTGATGACAGTCATTCCTTGTACCGTTCTCTCGATCTCTCTAGCCACTGCTACTTCAGCTTTGTCGACTATCCTAGTTTCATCTCTTCAAATCTTCTTGACTCAGCAGTAAAATCCCATTTGTGCTTCTCAAGCCTCTCCTCGATGGAACAGGCCGTTAGAACACAACAAGGATGTTCCCCAAAGTGTGTGAAATTAGCTTTAATTGATGTAACATGCTACACTCATATTTTTAACTCGTGTTCGACCGTGCATAACCG
>NC_051419.1:10817190-10817963 GCF_015228065.2 Penaeus monodon | reverse complement strand
CACTTCCAACTCTCCCTTCTCTTCCCCGTTTTAGACCGCTCATCTCTCACTTCCTATCGTGCTGGCCTCAGCACTCTACCCTCCCTCTCCCCTCCTTACCAGCCCTACTTCCTCTCTACCTAGGACTGTTTCTCTTATTCGGGAGTTGCCAACAACCAGCGTGTTGTGGGTGGGTCGCGTACCCCCTGCACCCCGATTACCCACGAGTTGATATTAACATACATGCGCCGAAAAAAACTTCGTTCTTTCGCTTTGGAATAATTTTAGTCTTACTTAACAAAATACAATGACTACACTATGTACAAGGCTTAGAACACGCGTATTGAGAAAGAACATTTATTATCAGGCTGAGGAAACACATGCCCCACCTACCACAAGCTATTCAACCTAACAGTGTGACTACGAGTGACAAGAAACTAGGAGGAGCTGACGGCGCGTACCTCTGTGCCACCCATGAACCACTTAGGATTCGGCAACTAGAAGATAAAAGGAAAAACATGGATGCTAACACAGCAATGCGAAGTTTTCCATTAGAGAATAACATCACATGACACAATAATGAAATATAAGGATCCTAGAACACTAGGTACGTTGGAGGAAAAGGACATTTTGAGAAGACGTGAGAAATAACAAGAGCAACGTCTTTATCAATGAGGATTTCTGGAAAAATACGGTCGAGGTGAGGAAGAACCACGGGGAGGCTCTCAGGGATGCGAGGAAACAGGGCAAGCAGGCATACCTGAGTTACCGAAAACTCGTGGTGAGGGAACGCA
>NC_051419.1:10815058-10817149 GCF_015228065.2 Penaeus monodon | reverse complement strand
TGACACGACGCACTCTACGGGACGACATTCGGGTGCCACACTTACTGCGGCTTCCGCTTCTCCCGTTGCTTATGTCTCGGGAAATGCGCCGAGGACTCCTGCGGGCCCTGTGTCCGTCCCCGACTGTGCCCCTGCTTCCACCCCAGCTCCTGCTCCAATCAACTCTCCCGTGGAATTCCGAAACCTCCACCCGCGAAGCGAAGGCATCGACGCAACAGCCACCAGCTAGCGACGCCCTGGACGACGACGGAACGCGCCTAGTCTCAGCCATTGATTCCGCAGCCGCTGACGATGGCCTCAGAGCGGACGAAGCCTGCGGTGCTCGACAGAAAAAGAAGCCTCAATTCTATCAGGCTTAAGTGAGGGCAAGTAATTCGTCTGAAAAATAGCAAGTAACAGCCATGTTTTCACCGTCATTTTTCCCCTTTTATAACATCACAAACGCAGAATTTCATTCGTTATTATCTGCTTCAGAAGACATAGTACCTTTACACGTTTTGAATAACATTACTGCTGAACCCTTTGCCGCATCTGCGTATCCATATAATGAGAATGATCCAGACGATTTTTTAATTAACATGGAACATTACAAAAATCCAATTTATAATTACATATTTCCAGATGATGATATAACACATAACAATTTTAAGAGTAGTATGTCAATATTAGGTTATAATATTAATAGTATACCCGAAAATCATGAAGAATTCATTAATCTGAGCATTGCACCATTGTCCATCTCTTTTGACTGCATCTGCATTAGTGAAACTAAACTCTCGGATGATATCGAGGACTTATATGATATCCCTAATTACTGTAAATATACGCTTAATGTATCACGGAGAATGGGTGGCGTGGCAATTTACGTAAAGAGTGCACATAATAGTTCAGTTCGCAAGAACCTAACAGTCAAGGAAATCTATATGGAAGCACTTTTCATTGAACTGAAGAATGAAAATGGTAATGACAACATTATTGGTGTGATATATAGACGTCATAAAACTGACTTCAAATTATTTATTGGTAAACTTATATGTCTGCTGAACAGTATAGATAAAGAAAAAAAGACAGTTCATGTAACTGGTGACTTTAACATTAATTTAGTGAAACAGGCTGACCCTCAAGTGCTTGAACTGACTAACGTCTTTAATGAAAACTTTTTATTCCACTTAATTACCAAACCAACACGTGTTAACAAAGGCTCAGCTTCGCTTATTGACCATATATGGTCAAATGATATTATAAATAATATAATTAATGGCATCATATATTCACAGACATCCGACCACTTTCCCGTTTATGCTTTGTTCAAATACCAGTCTTCTCTTCCATCTACAAGTAAAATAACAGTTCAATATAGAGACCAATCAAATGCTAAAATCAGCCAGTTTCTCAATTACATTCAACGAGTTTCATGGGAACCCCTCTTTGCACTAAGTGACGTAAATTCAGCTATGGATAAGTTCGCAAGTATGATTTCAATTAATTTAGATGAATTTTCCCCTTAAAATCCAAAGTAATGAAAACAACATCATTTGAAAAACCCTATATAACCCATGAAATAAAAGCCATGATCTCGGAAAAGAACACATGTCAACGTAAATTTGCCAAGCATCCTACCAGATTTGGAGAACAGTACAGAGCAATACGCAACCAGTTAACAACAGCAACACGCAATGCCAAAGCATCATATTACAGAAACAAACTAGAAAGAAATATTAGTAACATTAGAAAATCATGTGAGGTGATAAATTCCATTCTTGATAAGGATAAACAAAGAGATAGTATTACTCATTTAAATGTTGATGGAAGAATAATTGATAACTGTCTCGACATTGCATCAGTTTCAACACATATTTCTCTTCTGTAGGAAAAAATCTGGCAGAAAATATTCCTGATATCTCTGACGTCCACAGTAGTTACTTGCCAAACCGTCAATTTGAAGCGATCTCCCTGAATGAGAACTACTACCTCTGAAGTAACAATAATAGCGAACAAGTTAAAGAATGGTGCAGCGGGTCCTGACGAAATTCCAACCATGTCAATAAAAAAGATTATGCATATAATAGCACCTATACTAGTCTATATTTT
>NC_051419.1:10814285-10814713 GCF_015228065.2 Penaeus monodon | reverse complement strand
TGCCCTGTTATTGGAAAAACTTATACACTATGGTATAAGAGGGAAAGCACACGAATGGTTTGAGTCCTACCTCACAAACAGATCACAATTTGTATACTTTAACCAGCACAAGTCACAACCTTCCAAAATATCACTCGGTGTTCCTCAGGGTTCAGTTCTGGGTCCTTATCTATTTCTGATATTCACCAACGATATCGTAAACTGCAGCTGCAACTTAAAGTTTACGCTTTTTGCAGACGACTGCAGTCAGATCTGATGTCTCTTGTGCATACTGCAAACACAGAACTCCTTAAAGTGGATAACTGGCTAAAAGTAAATAAGCTTACACTTAATGTAAAAAGAGTCATTACATATTATTTAATCGAAACAAGAGGTTGCCTGAATATATTCCAGCCCTGAAAATAAACCATCAGACACTTAACCAAGTC
>NC_051419.1:10813535-10814184 GCF_015228065.2 Penaeus monodon | reverse complement strand
AAACTTGATAAGAAATAGCCTCACCACAAATGTGCTCAGATCATTGTATTATTCATTAGTATATCCATTGTTAACGTATTGCCATACTGTGTGTGGGGGGGAGCTCAAGGAACAAAGTACTGCCGCTCGTCATGTCTCAAAAAAAGTCTTACGGTTGATATCTAATCTCATAGGACTTGATCACACTAATGATGCATTTAGACACCAAAAGATTTTGAAATTCTATGACGTAAGTGTATATTGCAGTGCCCTGTATGTCTTCAAATCCTTACATGGCTACATCACTAACAATCAAAATTTATTATACGTTTTAATGGAAATTATAATTTGCGAAATGAAAACTTACTTCGTCTGCCTCAGCCTCAATCTTCGCAGGCGCAAACTGGAACGAGCTCCACCTTCACATAAGAAATGTAGTGTCGCTTCCTGTCTTTAAGAACTCACTAAAACAGCATTTGTTAGCACAATATAATCAGCCAATGATGATCTTAGAAAACCCAAGAAATTGTGTAAAATGCTACTCCATGGTCATGTTATTATATGAAGTGTTTATCTGCTTTATTCCTCATTTTGTTTAGATAGTAGATGATTAAGATTAATAGTGATTATATCTATGATTGAACCTATTCATATGACTTAAGTTGACTGT
>NC_051419.1:10813380-10813512 GCF_015228065.2 Penaeus monodon | reverse complement strand
CATTCACATATAAATTCTTTGATGTATTTTACGCATAATGTCGATTTAAATAATAATGGAACTAATCTATATTTGTATTGTATTTCATTTTGCCAAAATTAATATGTAATCAGTTTAATGTTATGTTGTTGT
>NC_051419.1:10812842-10813113 GCF_015228065.2 Penaeus monodon | reverse complement strand
TCTCTCTCTCTGAAGAGAATTTTCTGTCCCTCAATCCGCCTTTGCCATTGAAAGACTTTTTAAATGTATTTTTTATTTGCATACACTCGATTTTTTCCTGATCTCCATGCCTTGTAATGTCACCCAACTTTTAGTTTATTTCAAGAATTTCTTTTCCCTCTTTTCGCGCGTCTCCTACACGTTTTACTTTCCTTTTCCCTTTTCATTTTCGATACTTAACCCTTCCCCCTTCGCCATTCAAATTTCACAATCATATTGCATTGCAAAACAT
>NC_051419.1:10812314-10812590 GCF_015228065.2 Penaeus monodon | reverse complement strand
TGTATAGAGTCTTATTTCCTTCCATTTCTCTCTTTTTCTCGTCCCTCAAGCCATTCCTTTTCATTTCAAAGGCTACCGTATAGGAAGTTGGAGCAACCGAGACAACTTTCACACACTCCTTCACTCCGGACGCAGTTCACCGAGAGAAGAATCTCCCCATAATAACCCTGCCCTTAATCCGACTGTCCCCTCCTCTCCCTCCCCTCCTCTCCCTCCCCTCCTGCTCCCTCCCCTCCTCTCCCTCCCCTCCTGCTCCCTTGCAAAAGTCCACTGCAA
>NC_051419.1:10811943-10812238 GCF_015228065.2 Penaeus monodon | reverse complement strand
CCGTTACGTAGCGGAAACAATTTCTTCTACAAAGGAAGTGACCTAGGAATCAAGGGTCAGAATTGAACTTTGACCTCTGATCTAAGGTGCTACAGTGTTTCTTGTCGCTTTCATCATATCACTCTATTTCTTTTTCGTATCAGAATATCACATCTAGGAAGAGAGCGTATGCGTCAAGGCAAGAACAGAAGAGAATGGTCCAGAAAAGGATATTTTTCTTCAAAGAAAGGGAGGAAAGAAAACAAAAACTCGACGTGAAATGTTTTACGAACTGACCTTAAATGGCCTCTCTCCG
>NC_051419.1:10811363-10811881 GCF_015228065.2 Penaeus monodon | reverse complement strand
CACCATTTAATATCACATGTCGGATTTAACGTCATGAATACTGGAAGAGGTTTTCGTAGTCACCACATGCTACGAAGGCAATGAGGGATAGAAAATGGTGTCATTTTGCTCAGAGCAAAAATATAAATTCCACGAGTTTTGCCAAAGACGAGGGAAAGAAAGAAGTATTTTGCAAAGAGTTCCTAAAATCTTTGAGCAGTTTCTTTGAATCCCTCTTTAATTACTGAATTATCTACTTAGTTTTGAAGATCTTTTTTTTCCAAGACCGTGCTTTGGTATCACTGTTTGTTAAGTAATCTGATTCATCTCTGTGTTGTGCATTCTCTTTCTGTTTCTTTGTCTCTCTCTGCACACACACACACACAAAGGTTCGCGTATATACACAAGCCACACACATCTGACTTGAGAGTCGTTCTCACTTCCTCAGATTAACTGTCTTCGATTAGGCCTTCTTATAGATATCATGTCGTGTCTTTTTGCGAGTTTTGATGTACATTCGGGTGAACAGCGCAGATTTG
>NC_051419.1:10809908-10810834 GCF_015228065.2 Penaeus monodon | reverse complement strand
CGAGGGACAAGAGTTACAGGCGCGTTTCGTCAAGTACAAAGTCATGTCTCGGATGAGTGATTGCGTCATGTCAGAGTCAGTCTAAAAGGCTTTAAAAGGAAAAAGTGGCACCTCACCTTCTCTCTCTCGCTCTCTTTTTTAAAAAATAACTGAAGGGCCCTTTATGAAATTCTCTTTACACGAGTTTTTTTTGTAGGAGTGTTTTTGTTATACATTTTTTTTCTTGTTCGCTTTTGTTTTCTTTTTCTTTTTTTCTTTTTCTTTCGCTCTTTATTGTTTTCTCCTTCTGCTCGTTCACTTGTCTGCTGTTCCCATCTCTGTTTGTATCACACTTTCCTCTTTCTCTGTTTCTTTCTGTTTCTCTCACTCTCTGTAATTGCCTATTTTACTGCAGTGTGGTCCGTAAGAGAAGTAACTGTCCTGTAGTTTGATAAGCTGGCAGGAGCATCTTGTCAGATTAAGTAAGGAAAGCCTACGTTCCTCTTGTAAGTTTTTGGAAAATCAGTACAGTGAATGTGGTAAGAAGTGCCCCGGGCAATGGCTGAGAGTCAGCTGTCCCGTCTCAGTTGGCCTGGACCTAGGAAAGATACCGTGGAACCTGCAAATTGCAAATTATTCCTTATAGTAACGCACTAATTTTAGCTTAGTCCTCGAATGACATGACCTTATATGGCCTGGAAATAGAGGTTTGAAACTGAGACATAGAATCTAACCTCATATAAAGTACATACATATACATGAGTTTCAGTAAATACCAGTGTTGTAATAAAAGTAACAATGATCATCTATACTTGTGGTTCCTGAACTGGGTGTCATTTAGCAGAATGTAGGGGGCCACTGTAGCCAATGAAGGCCATGGTTGTCGCAGTTAATTATGACTCCCTATGATAGCATTTCACTTCAGAATTATAGAGTAGTCAGTATGC
>NC_051419.1:10808818-10809596 GCF_015228065.2 Penaeus monodon | reverse complement strand
GTTTGGGAACCACTGATCTAAACAATGATATATCACCTACCTCTTATTTGTTTATTTTTTATTCTCGTTCTTTCACCCCCCCCTCTCCTACCATTAATCTATATCAGTCCCATTCCCATCTCTATCCACCTCTTCCCTATCTCTATCTTCCTCTCTCGCCTCTCTCTTCCCTCCCTCCAACCTCATCACAAATACCTCGATCTCACTTTCCATTCCAGATATCGCAACGTCCTGCTTGCACTGTGTTTGCTGACGTGGCTAATACCAGCAAACGGGAGAGCTGCTCCTCTTAACGCTAATAGCAGGCAGGTATTGTATGTACCATCATTAAAAATGTTATATGTATAAGCTAATATTGGGTGGAGTCGCACGGGAAGGATAAGTGAACATTTTATTCTAAATACTATAAATGTATTCAAAGATGTTTATTGTGTTCTTTGTTTTCACTTCTTCTTTCGTACGTATAAGCTAACTGCGTTCTACATCTCTGTCTCCCTTTTTTTCTACCGATCTCTTCCACTCCCTCGACCTCCCTCTGCGCTATTCCCTTTTACCCTCTCTCCCTCCCTCTCAGAATTAAATAATAACCGAACACCTGGGAGCTTCAAGAGCGTCAGAAGGCAAAGAATTCGAAAACATTCCAAACACTGGTACTGGAAACTTGTGAACAGGATCCGATGCCGCTTGAGGCTAGGATCCTTCTCCTTATAGTATAGAGTATAGGCAGTGTTTTCAGAAGGTTCTCTTTAGTTAGATATTAATTGGCATTTTTTGCTCT
>NC_051419.1:10807714-10808032 GCF_015228065.2 Penaeus monodon | reverse complement strand
AATAACTAAATAATCTTAGTATATGTACTGACTTTTGGTGTCTTAAAACACGCGGGGGAAAGTCGCTATGTCAATATACCTTTTTATCATTAGACTCTACTGTGATATTCACTGCACAAATAAAACACCACACAAGTATAAACAAATGTAATATTGACAACTTTCATTTTCCAACTTTTAAAATTACTCCGGAAATATTTCATGGAAAAAACAATGCACGCGATTCGTCAAGATATTCTTCATCTGTTCGTCCATTCTTTCATTCTTTTTTTTCCTTGTTATCGGTCTTCTTCGTTATCACTTTATTTATTTATTTAT
>NC_051419.1:10807432-10807513 GCF_015228065.2 Penaeus monodon | reverse complement strand
TTTTGTAGAGCAGGGTTGTACATGCTAAAGTATTGATTGTGTTTTGCTTATTGATTAATAATGGCATCCCGTTCACACCCA
>NC_051419.1:10806960-10807036 GCF_015228065.2 Penaeus monodon | reverse complement strand
GAAGCTTAGGGAAGTGTGGGGGGCAGGGCAGGTGTAGGACCCAAAATAGAAGGGGAGAAGTGAATTAAAAAAAAAA
>NC_051419.1:10805779-10806077 GCF_015228065.2 Penaeus monodon | reverse complement strand
TGAACCTAAATACTTTGGTTATGTATTTGTCTCTCCATCTGTTTATATACCTACCTATGTACTTAATTCTCTCATGCGCATCTACGCAATTACTTGAACTAGACATTACCACATCGTAGTTTAGGAAGAAACTGTTTGTACGATATAACACAAACAGAAAGGTCTCTTATGTGTTAAAACGACATCGAAAGACTTTAAAGTTTCTTCGGTAAAGCCAAAGCCAACTTTAAAGTTAAAACTTGTGATGACGCTCCTGTTTGGCCTACGTGCTGGTTGGATAATGGTAGCACTGCCAGAC
>NC_051419.1:10803864-10804352 GCF_015228065.2 Penaeus monodon | reverse complement strand
GGCCAAAATCTGAACAGCTGCCGAACTGTTATGATTTTTTTTTCGTTAACTTTAAGTTTTGGATTAGTGTTTCCGAAGAGGCCCTTAGGTTATGATGAAAATAAAACAAAAAACGAAACAAAGATAATAACCAAAAAACAAGTAAACAAATGGCAAGGAAAAACACGGCATATGCTATATGTCTTCAACCTTTTAATCTTACATTGAGATCATTTACAGTAATAGCAAGCAGCAGATAATTATCTACTAATTAATATCTTTTTCTTCAACTTATATTTCTTTGAGCCAGTCATTAAGAATACCTTGGTTCAAAATGTGTGTTTAATTCTAGAGGAAAAATACGTTTCATAATCTGCATATGTCATGCCTAATATGCCATGCAATTATGTGTATCTGTGCGGAATGGAGGCATTACGTGTTCAAAGATAATAACTACACACTTATATAGGCATGTCTATATTTGTGTAATTTTGTTTATATGACCTAAG
>NC_051419.1:10802148-10803337 GCF_015228065.2 Penaeus monodon | reverse complement strand
TGAACAAATGTGATATCATTTTACATAAAAAGACAAAGCAATTAACAATGGCACTTTTGAAACAGGAGATGATAGAATCGCAGCACAAGAGTTAATTAGAAAATGGAATTTAAGAGGGTAAAATAAAGAAAAGAAAAAACGGGATACACAATGTCATATATTACTTTAGATAAGCAAAATATTTGGATGAATAATATAAACGATCTAAAGCTCTATTCTTCTGCATTTATGGAATCATAAACTCTATTTAGAATCATCCCAAAGATAATGTCCATCTGTCTACTTATCTATCTGAAGAAACAAAAAATTTAGTCATTGGCAAGTTTTTAGCTGCTGAGATCTGTCCATGATATATTCAGCAAACTTTTCTATACTAACACAAAAAGTTCTGATGTTTGAAAGCTGTGCAACTATGTTAGCTTTGTATGTCTCTCTCAGAGGGTAATGCCTTTCCAATGTCATATTCTCCAGTGGTTAGAAGTGGCCTTGACTTGCATTGGATGAGCATCTCGTATGTAGACTAAACATCAGCCAGCATAGCAAGACGGGTCGTGAATGGGACTTGGCTGAACTTCATACATTTGAGTGCTGTGCAATCACTACAAACGAATGAGAGAAGAATAATAATGGGGATTAGGTAATTACATAGGCAGGCATCTGGCTCACAAACATAAACATTGATTTATTGTTAGTTAAAGTGCCAAAGTGTTAATTTGTATATAAATGTAAGTATTGTGTGGGTCTGTCTGTAGTACACAAATATCTTGTGTCAGCACATTAGATAAACATAAAATGCAGATTTATTTGCATACACAAGTGTCATTCACTGTTTAATAGTTTATCGGCTTTACCTTGCATGTAATTTTTTTTATTAGACGTGAGGGAAGTGATTCCATGAAATCCTTGAGCTTATTTCACTCTCAATTTGCGTGATTTCCTGTTGGTTGCAATATCTTTTTGTCGGGAAAGTTGCTGTCCCGCTGTATGCATGATGCTCAAGGCTACAGACAGACATTTAAAATACCCTCAAAACAGATATAACTAAGGATTTACTTTATTGAAATTAACACAAATGATACATGGCCTTGAGATTTACAAACTAGAAAAAGTAAAAAGCAGTGGACCTAAAGTAATGTACTGCACATCATATTCATTAATATCCAGCATTTTATACTACGTGGTTTTCAGA
>NC_051419.1:10801442-10802010 GCF_015228065.2 Penaeus monodon | reverse complement strand
CAGTGTTTGAATAGATATCCTTTCTGAGAATCGGCAGCATTTCCTGCAAAATCATTCATTTCTGAACTCTTGCGTCACATCCTGTTCCTCAGCCTTGTATACTTTTTTGTGCGTGAAAAAAAATCGCTCGACGGAGGAAATACCGATCGACAGCGCAATCACTGAAAAGGCAAACTACCCGTCTCGTAAAAGCCCATCCCCCTGGTGGTCGCGTACCATCATCCATTTTTTCGTTATGAAAAATAAGCAATTTAGGCTCAGAACAGAGAGAGAGAGAGAGGGGAAAAAAATACCACCATCGATTTCCCGCCAGCCTGCTAACCTGGCAATCCACCAAGGCATCTGCTACCATCTGCTGAAGGCCGTGGCAAAGCTTATCTAATGGTTTTGTTGCCTGAGATTTTTCTTACGCGGTTCTGTAAGAGAGCCTGTTAAATAGACCAAGAGTCCTTTAGGCTTAATGATCTTGTTCTTATTACCGAATCGCTGTCAACTTGAGGCTTGATACAACCTGAGGGTCACGGGGTACTTTCTAGGGGGCCATGAAGGAATATGAAAATTTTGTCGA
>NC_051419.1:10800640-10801296 GCF_015228065.2 Penaeus monodon | reverse complement strand
AGACGACTGTCTTTTAACGGGGCCGTGATGATTATTATATAATGGTCGGCGGCCACGGAAGGAAAAGGCTGGCGACCGTTGGCTTGATAAGACCCGAAGTTCATGGCGATAGTTTGCGTTTCCCTCCTGACCCCAGGGTGCCAGTGTCATGGAATTCATTAAATCTACTCAACAGATTTCATTAACTGGCCGTGTTGCCCGATTATTCTACTATTTTAGGAAATAAATGCAAGATGCAAAGATATTGCTTTATCTAATGCTCCACATACTGGGGGGAAATGTTATTCCTATGTATGTTTTTTTTATACATCTGATTTGTAGTCTGGAGTCGACCCTGTGGCAAGACCATTTCTAGTGTTGCAACAATTGCTAAACAACCGCTCGATAATGTTGTCAGTGTTTCCCAAGCCTTTTTTTCTGTTGCGTTTGACTGCAAGTCGATGCTGGCAAATGCAGACCGTGGCACAATAACGAGAGATTTTTTTTTTATTCAATCACAAGAATAAATCTTTGCAAATTTGTTTAACAATTATCGCACAAGAGCAATCTGCCGTCAAAAGGGTGTTCACATTGTTTTCATTGTTTTGTTATGATGAAATCCGACAAAGCCTTTGTTACACAGAGGTTACGACGGAGACTGATGTTATTCACACAGG
>NC_051419.1:10799955-10800454 GCF_015228065.2 Penaeus monodon | reverse complement strand
TACCCCGAAGTTTTTCCCTTTTGTTTTTGTTTCTCCTTTCTCTTGTTATTCCCAGTCATGGGGGTCGACATGTCTTTTTTTATTTTCCTTCTGTCTTCCTGTATTTCTGAGTAAGTCTTGCACTGTGTGTCTAAGAATAAGAATACGCGATGGACAACATTAAGGAAAAGAGAAAAATGCGTTAAACAAAACACATTTGATGGAAAAACGAAAATGAAATGTGAAATAACGTGAGAGCCTAAGAATGCAAGAGGAAATACGAATAATAACTATAAATAAATAGTAAAAATAGTAAAAACAAACTCTATCGTAAAACCCTTGACAATAAACCTGTTAGTGAAGGAAGGACAGAGCGAGCAAAAGCAACAATAACAGCTCGCTTGCAGTCATTCGTCGAAAATGGCGTTTATTCTGAAAATACTTCTGTTGTTTTTGCTAAATTCAAAGTTGAGATCAGATGAGGCGTTGTCTTTGCTGACGTCATGCAATGCTCTCAATA
>NC_051419.1:10798609-10799204 GCF_015228065.2 Penaeus monodon | reverse complement strand
AGCAATAAACTCTACATTACACGCAATCTAACAAACGTGAATGTTAATGGACAGCGTTCTCACCACCGAACGATCGCGCCCCTGACTGACTGGCCAATGCCTGCCATCGAAAGCTCTTACCTGAGATTACGTAGTCATATTTTTTTCTCTGTCAGAGTTGCTAACATCGGAGGAGTATTGTAAAATCCGTAAAAAAAATAAGATGATATTCATACAATAGCTTTGTTTAATATATATGTCTTTTTTTAGAAAGAAATCCTCTATAGCTATCAGTCAATCTAGGTAGTCTGTTTGTCTAGTTTGTCCGTCTTTCTTTGTTTCTCTGTCACAGCTATTTTAATTCTCTCTTCTTTTCCCTCTCCATTTTCCTCACATTCCTCCCTCTCGTTCATCATATTGCATTCAGCTCTTCTCCTTTAACATGTTTTGTAAAATCCAGTGAAAATCCGAGCTTTTAATCTTAATTCAAAGTCTGGAAAAGAATTTTAGTTTTGAAAAGCTTTTGGAAGAGAATTTATAAGTTGTTGCTTTATTGCAACATCTTATACATGCCTTTGATTCATAATGTTTCGTAAATGATATTGTCAGCATGTTC
>NC_051419.1:10798394-10798556 GCF_015228065.2 Penaeus monodon | reverse complement strand
CGACATGCCTGTGTCTGCAAGTCTCGAGAGCTGCAGGTCGGATGCAAATCGAGGCGCCGGAAGATCGAGGCCGTGTCGGCGGCTGTTCCGGCTCCTGATTCCGCTCCCGCAGAAGAGGAACAAAATTTCTACTAACACGAAATTCTTCATCTGGGTTACATT
>NC_051419.1:10797727-10798293 GCF_015228065.2 Penaeus monodon | reverse complement strand
GAAAGCCTGGAAGGAATTAATAGAGAGACACTAACTGCTGGAACTGCGTTGATATGAAACCAAACGGAAGATTCACAAGTGACGGCATAAACAAAGTGCATTTTTCACTATGTAAACATCAAATCATCATCAAATAGTAACGCGAAAACAATTCGTTTAAAAGCAATTCATTTAAAAACTCCCTAAAATGAAGCTTGTTAACCATAGTAAAAACCCGAGACTAAAAGAGAGGAGAGGAACCAGAATGACATGGGAAGAGAACAAAGAACTGACATGAATACTCAGCGGGGCATGTCACTCACGAGAAAACGAAAAACGAGAATGACACTGAGAGTGACGAAAAAACAACCGGTTTGGTATCATCTCGCTGATTGAATCGTCACACCCGAAGATGCTGATTCATTTTTCAACAAACAATAAAAAAATCTCCATGTGGACATCCGAGAGTAGCAAAAGGAACTCAGGAAAAATTAATATACTCGTGACTATCTTGGGAAATCTATGAAAGGCCCGCGGGAAAGATTTTCTTTTGCTCCTATAAACAAACGGGAGACTTGACTTGATAG
>NC_051419.1:10796507-10796572 GCF_015228065.2 Penaeus monodon | reverse complement strand
GTTGGCTTCTATCTTTGTTCACTTTGTTAATATTTTTTTGTTAATATTGTTCACTTTGTTAATAT
>NC_051419.1:10794860-10795153 GCF_015228065.2 Penaeus monodon | reverse complement strand
TATTTCTTCACAGGTTTTTTGTCATTTAGTTTTATCCATTTTATATCAGTCTCTTTCGTTGTATATAATCTCTTCCCATTTTTTCTGTAATTTATAAATAGGAATTTTGAGACTTTGCAGTCGAAGTTTCCTTTGTTTGATGATAAAATCGCAAAGTCCATTTGCACAAATAAAAAAATACTTTGGCTTGATATCAAAAAAGTTTCTCTGATTCCAGCTTAATGCTTTAGCTTGCGGCTTTGGGAGATGCCTCTTGACCAGCTGAATCCATCTGTGGAATACAATTTTCATTC
>NC_051419.1:10794584-10794729 GCF_015228065.2 Penaeus monodon | reverse complement strand
TAGTACAAATAGAAGAATCAGACAGATAAAGAGATGATTAGAGCTCAGTCCTAAGCGGGAATTAGCATGCTAGATAAAAGCAATAAATGCGCTTAGTATACTGAGGGAGATGACTGAATAAGAGAAGATATAGTTGAATAAAAAC
>NC_051419.1:10793865-10794543 GCF_015228065.2 Penaeus monodon | reverse complement strand
ACTGGGGAGACGATAGATAGATAACCAATAGAATAAAAGATATGATATGACATATATTACATATCCGTCTAGTAAAGTGATTGTTTCTTCAGTTCCTCTTCAGCGGATTTATTGTATCTTCTAGCTTTTCTAATTTATCTACAACTCTGCCTTTGTCTTCTTTTTTGTCTTGATCGACCTTTTATAAACACATAATGTTAATAAACCGTATGAGTAAGTGTTGTCACATGAAGGGAACATGGGTTCATTCCCAACCAATTACGCATACGATGATTGAATCGATGATTCCATTTCGGGTTGTAAATGTTGTTTCTGTAGATCCGCGGCGACTTGTGTATACGGTTTTGTAAATTGTTTTAACATCTTGTCTTTATTAATTTGTTCTTATCATTTCCTTTTCAATAATACTAATAAGATAATAACACAACACGCCAAGGCAATAAAGTGTTTTATCCTCATTGCAATGGGTGAAGTTCAATAAGCCGTTATTCTCACGAACAATCGCGTCCCGGATTGATTGGCCAATGATATTTGCCATTTCGCCGTTGCCATCGAATCCTGGTATTCTGAGATTACGTAGCCATAGAAATGTCAGAGTAACTGATTTTGTGGAAAATATTGTCAACATTCGTAGCCTACTTATATAATTTCTCTTTCCCCCATTCCTTTCACATTCTT
>NC_051419.1:10792544-10793727 GCF_015228065.2 Penaeus monodon | reverse complement strand
TTGCTTTTTCCCGTTTATTCACTTTCGCAGTCTAGAAGTGAGAAGCCTGGCTTAGACACCTGACTCGCATTTTGACCTTTCACCTCGTGTTGCTGTCCTTTTAGTACTTATCAAGCTCTCTTAATCTGGTTTAAGCTTGTCATAGTAATCATGGCTGATACAATACAAGAATGACACGTGTAGAAGCAAAATTGAAAACTAAATGAAAGTTACGAGGAAAATACGAGAAGCCGGAAGCAAATAATGTGGAAACGTTGAAACAGCAGGACCTTCGCTTATCCGTATCCTCTCTCGCTCACATTCAGACTCCGCGTTCATTCTTCTCCAGTCTTGTAGCGACCTTTTCGTAAAATAGTTTTCAAAAGGGTGTGACGTTACCAAATGAAAACGACAGATTTGCGTTGGTTTTTTTTATAACGTGTTTTCATTATGCCTATTTTATAGCCATATTTGAATTCAGTAGCTGACTTTGACGATACTCTGATTAATTCTGAGAAACAGTACTGCAGGCAGTAGGACTGAATTTAACGAAGAAACAGTGAATAAGACAACAAATTGTCTGCAACTTAATATTTGCAGATTTGCTTAGCGCATTCGCTGGGAAAGAGTAATATAACGTGGAAATGCTCTCGGCATGTACCCTTTTATCTGTTACCGTGTTCGTTTTGAAGTGCTATCCTATGCTGCTGAATTATTATGGTTCGTCAAGGCCTTTGTGACATTGGCATTCATCGGCGTCTCATGTTATTTGTTCGCAATGAAACAAGGCTCAGGTATATTTTTCTGTTTGTGTGCGAGTGTGTGACGTTAGAGTTGCGTTTTTTTACTTGTTTTTACTACCTTCCTCAGTAAAGGATCTGGTATAAAACAGGCAGTTGAGAGGAAAACAGAATAAGCAGGATATCTGAAAGTGAAGCGTTTGACATACACGAAGAGGGGAAAAAAAATCTTGATTTTTTTTCTCTCTCTTGCTTTTTGTTCCTTGACACAACAACAAAATTGTATCTAGCGAACTTCACTATTAAGCTACAGAAAACGTCCATGCAATACGTCACAAATGCCGCAAGAAGAGCACTGTAGAATATGTAGTTCCCTCTTCACAACATGTAAAACACAATCCATGCAACTGTCAAGCAAAGAGCGTGAAATTCTGACGAAAGCACACAGATATGCTACATCAATA
>NC_051419.1:10792057-10792222 GCF_015228065.2 Penaeus monodon | reverse complement strand
ATGTCGGAGAAGTATTTTGGGTACAACTACATTTGACTTTGATTATCGATTAATTGTGATTTGTCATGGCAGTGAGGAACTATCGCTATGTAAAAACCAGAGATATACATTTTAATCTATCTTTACATTGCAATGTTTGCATTAAGGTGAACGAACTACATAGAC
>NC_051419.1:10791819-10792031 GCF_015228065.2 Penaeus monodon | reverse complement strand
GTAACTCTCATAGTACTGCTTCCCTCGTAACCTCAAAAGTTACTCCTGATTACCACATAGATTTCTATAGATTCTGTTATTGCCGCAATAACTACGTTATTAAAAGAGAAATGGGTACTGGTAGTTTCCCTATCTATTGTTTTCTCCTTTTTTATGAAACTGTTAAAATGTCACTGTTTTTTCTTTCTTTTCATGTAGTGTTGTAATATAAA
>NC_051419.1:10791503-10791740 GCF_015228065.2 Penaeus monodon | reverse complement strand
TGACCGCGACTCAGCAACAGCTTACTCATTATTTCTGCCTTCTTGGTGACCCGGCGGGAGGGCAGCTTACACAATTCGTACGCCGCTGTTAGGTGCTCATATTTCTTTCTGAAATAAATGATTTGCTAAAATTGGATTTCCACATACTTTGGTCAAATAGGTAAGAATTCTTTTAAAAGTCCAAAATAGTTCGATATTATTTTGCAATGATAAGTTACTTTGACAGACGGAATTCTA
>NC_051419.1:10791111-10791477 GCF_015228065.2 Penaeus monodon | reverse complement strand
TCGACAGTTCAGTTCAACAGCATCTTCCCTTGAACAATTGCATCGACAGACAAATTTATCACAGTGTAATCTGGGGTATCAGGATTCGATGCCAATAGCGAGGCGGTCGTTCGGTTAGTGAAAATACCGACATTACTTACCGTGACAAAAAAGGCTTCACGTTTGTTGCCTTCAGGGTAATAAAGAGACGACTTACAGTCTGTTAATATCTCAAAATTCCCATGTTACTGAAAAGAGATTTCGTCAATACATTTTTTTCCTCTACATCGGGGGTCCCAACCTCGGGGTCATGGCCCCCTATATGGGATACCTTCTGGGGTCATGGAGCAATAAAAAAATGTGACTCCGAATTAAATAAGATGTCGC
>NC_051419.1:10788417-10789122 GCF_015228065.2 Penaeus monodon | reverse complement strand
TCCATTAATTATATAAGATACATGAGGGAGGACCTTCACACCATGGCAATATAGAATACACGCTCATACAAATGACGTACATGAAATGCATACCTACAACGCATGGTAAAGATCCCTCGTTTTCACTAATTAGAACACCTTTCCCCTTACACCATTTTTTCTCTTCCATGCGGTTTGCAGCTGAAGAGCATAGCAATAACAAAACATGATGATAATTCTACAGTCATTAACTACAACTGCAATGAAAGCCAACGTCAACAGTTACAGCTCTTCTATGTGTTGTGAATTACCCATTATATAACGACTGATACTCATTCACTATTGTCACCGAGGTAGGAATGAAGGAGGCTTGTTTGGTATAATATTTGCATTCTGCATTTCTCAGTGAACAGAACTGTATTAGATATTAGATGCTTCAAAAAGGTTTGATAAATATGTTTAAGTACTGAACCCTTTATGATTTAGATTATCTATTAAGAAATTGATTTAGCTTTTGTGCTTTTATCCTAAATTCCTTCAATCATTTTTGTTATCTTACGTTACCGTACTCTATAGTTTGTCTAGTGGTACAGTATATAATTTTGCAATTACTGAATTCGAATGAAAAATATCTTATGTGTGAGTCTTGTACTTTGCATACAGAAATTCTCCTAAAACTGTTGTATTTACTCACAAGAAGAAGAAAAGTAAAAGGAGGGAAAAAAA
>NC_051419.1:10788243-10788357 GCF_015228065.2 Penaeus monodon | reverse complement strand
CTGTCAAAGCACTGACTCAGCACCACCTGCGGGCGTATTTGGCAGCCACTTGTGCAGATCTCATCCCTGGAGCATTTTTTTTACTGTATTTACTGTATTCTTTTGCGGCCTCAA
>NC_051419.1:10787732-10787873 GCF_015228065.2 Penaeus monodon | reverse complement strand
TTACTTTTAAAGACGTATGGACACTCTTGTATACATGATCAATATAAATGCAAAAGGAAATGGAAAGCAAAGTGATTCATAATTACTAAATATAATTTCCAACTACAGGAAGTTACAAATACAAATACAAAAATCTAAAAG
>NC_051419.1:10787460-10787577 GCF_015228065.2 Penaeus monodon | reverse complement strand
CATCTCTGCCTCTCGTGTTCCGTCTCCCCCTCGTCCTTCTTCCTTCAACAGGTGATCTCCAGTTCTCTTCACTCTCTTTCGCGCTGCCTTCAAATCTCGAAAGAAAGAAAGAAAGAA
>NC_051419.1:10787241-10787341 GCF_015228065.2 Penaeus monodon | reverse complement strand
TCCGTTTTTATCACTTTCAGTTATTTCTATAAACTGTTCCCATTACGCAATCTTCATCCAATGCGCCGCATCATACTCGACGAAACGCTCTCTCTGATAT
>NC_051419.1:10786353-10787180 GCF_015228065.2 Penaeus monodon | reverse complement strand
AACAAGGAAAAAAAGTTTTCCTCTTTGTGCATGTTAAACGCACAAGCACTAACACTCAAACAGAAAAATACACGTGATCCTTGCTACATTGCGAATAAATAGCATGAAACGCCGATGAAACCCGATGCCACGAAAGGCCATGACGAACCACAATAATTCAGCAGCTCATAAAAGGCATTCGATACATGTCGACAGCATTTTTACGTTCGATTACTTTTGCTCAGGGAATGTGATAAACAAATCTGCAAATAATAAGTAAGTTGGAGACACTTTGTTATCTTATCCAATGTTTCTTTGAATTGACAGATGAGATTAAATTAAACACTTGATTACTTTTCCAAGTAAGCTAATTTCAGTCCTACTACCATCTGCATCACTGTTTCTCAGAATTAATCAGAATTAATCAGAGTATTCTGAAAATCAGCAACTGAATTCAAACATAGCTACAGAATGGACCAATAAAATAACACGTTATGAAAAAAAATCGACTGCAGAAGAATGGACGCGGAGTCTGAATGTGAGCGAGAGAGGATACGGATAAGTGAAGGTCCTGCTGTTTCAACGTTTCCGCAGTATTTGCTTCCGGCTTCTCGCATTTTCCTCTTAACTTTTATTTAGTTCTCAATTTAGTTCTCAATTTTGCTTCAATATATGTTATTCTTGTACTGTATCAGCCATGATTACTATGATAAACAGATTTTGAAAACTTAAGTACTAAAATGATAGAAACACGAGGTGAGAGGCAAAGTGCTGGTCAGGTGTCTAGGCTAGGCTTCTCACTACTGTAGATCACATACCTAGTGTTTTTTGAAGCAACGTTTTAAGGG
>NC_051419.1:10784793-10786266 GCF_015228065.2 Penaeus monodon | reverse complement strand
AAAAGTGGTAAAATGAATAAAGGATTTCGCCTTCTCCTTTCGTAGGACGTCTGGGACGTATGGGCTCCACTAAGAAGGTGATGAGGAAGCCTTCGTCATCCGGGTGGTTCCTGGCGACTGAGGAGTGTGGCAGCAACCCCGCCTCATAGACAGAGACAAACTCGTCACTCGCAGATGCCGCCTAATGAAATGCGGCAACGGATGACCGTAGACTTGCATCTCGGCTCGAAGTGACGTAAGCCATAGGCTACGACCTCCCGATAAAGGCGGTGTATTGCTTACATTAATTGAGACTTGTGCTGCCGAGGAAGGAAATACATTTTTTTATTTGTAAAATGAAAGGGCAAGAGGTATGATGCTTATTTTACAAAATGTGAATGCGATACTTTTCCCTGTGAAAATGATGTACAAATGCAAAGCTGCATTTTAATATGAATCACATAATTGGAAAGTAATTTAAAATGGTATAGCTATTTTCACAAACTATAGTTCCAAATTATAGAGACAAAGGCGCTTCTCTCAGATACCGCCTAATGAAACGCGACAACGAAAGTCCGTAGAGTTGCGTCTCAGCTCCATGTGATGTAAGCCGTAACTGTGACAAGGTACATCCTCCTGATAAAGGCTGTGCAGCGCTTACAATAATCAAAACCTGTACAAAGTTTCCAGACTATCAAGGACGGAAGTTTTAGATTTGCGAAATGATAGGTCAAGAGTCATTTTGCCCATTCTACAAAACCCAAGTGTGATACTTTTCACTGTGAAAATATTTACAATCCAAAGCTGCACTTTGTTATTAATCACCTCATTGGAGAGTTAAAGAAAAAGGTATAGCTATTTTCAGAAACTATAGTTCCGATATGAAATCTGAACACTGATAACCAATTTCTCATTCGCTGTTGCAAGTCAGCGCCATTAGCTGCAACCTCGAAGCAGAAGTACTTTTGCAGTTACTGTAATTCTGTCCATAAAATTGGTCGGCTCAAGAAAGCGAAAGAGAATAAATAGGAGACAAGCACAAATAATGACAAATATAAAGACGAATTAGGAAAATAAATAGTTGCAATAACTGAAATAAAGAAAACGGGAATGAGTGAAACAAATATTTCTTTACATCTATGTGGGTAGATGTTAAGAAGAAAGAGACGCTGAATCACATAATCTTAGCTGCCTATTTATCGATCCCTCCATTTATCTGTCTGTTTATAAAGCTACCAGTGTTTCATGCTTACACACACTTACACACATACATGTTAGCTTCAGGCACCTAGTCATGTAAATCTGGAGAACCTGATATCTCAGTGTTTTGCATATTTGATCGTCCTTACCTACTTTAAGTTGCTTATGTTTCCTTGCTGATGTTTAAAAATTGTTTAACTCTTTCCTTGAGAACATAATCATTTGATGAGTAAGGATCCAAGTAAGTGCTTTCCTGTAAGTCTTTTATTTAGTTTCATATATTAGCTTCATAAT
>NC_051419.1:10784514-10784698 GCF_015228065.2 Penaeus monodon | reverse complement strand
TTGTGTATGTCTTTTCTTAACATCAGGAATAACGAAAAGCAGTACATCAAAAGCAATAATATAGAAACATACATTCCTTTTCCAAGACTTTCCAAGCCTCTAAAGTTCCCTCTTAGACCTTTATCGAGCTCTAAGAGTTCGGGTTTTCCAGCGGCTTCGTAAAACAACTGGTCGAGGGGCGTAG
>NC_051419.1:10784256-10784486 GCF_015228065.2 Penaeus monodon | reverse complement strand
ATGGCTGTGAAATTTGAATGGCGAAGGGGAAGGGGCTATGCATAGAAAATGGGAAGGGAAAAGGAAAGAAAAACGTGCAAAAGAGAGAAAGACATGAGGAAAAAGGGGAGAAGAAATCAACTGAAAGTTGGGTGAAAATTTACTGCAAGCAAAGACGTGGACATCAGGAAAAAAATCCAGTTATACAAATAAAAAATATTTAAAAGGACTTCCGATGGTAGAGACGGATT
>NC_051419.1:10784093-10784163 GCF_015228065.2 Penaeus monodon | reverse complement strand
TGAAAGAAAGACACACAGTTGATCTTTAAATCATCTGCTCTTCTACAGGATGCCACAGTATCAGTATCAG
>NC_051419.1:10783821-10783957 GCF_015228065.2 Penaeus monodon | reverse complement strand
AAGTCATCATTTTTATATTGTTCCATGACCCCTAGAAGGTATCCCTTGGGGGGACCATGACCCCAAGTTGGGAACCTGGGGGTCATGTACCGATGAAATCCCTTATCAGTATCATGGTAATAACAACAAGCAGTAG
>NC_051419.1:10783508-10783740 GCF_015228065.2 Penaeus monodon | reverse complement strand
AACACGTCACTTCTAAGGCCACAGGAACACCAAACACGTAACCCAGTGAGAAGCCACGTTGCCCTTTCACCTTGTGTTCCATAGGTTAGTGGTGTTTCCTCTCGGCGGGTGTATGTTTGCTTCATTGCAATAATGCTTCAATTGCTTCATCGCCATAATGTTTTCGTTCCAACGTTAGAAGTCAGTTTGCAATATGCTTGTGTGAATAAGAGTTGATAATGCATAGAGTGCA
>NC_051419.1:10781993-10782124 GCF_015228065.2 Penaeus monodon | reverse complement strand
TTTTTACTGGCCTCCTCAATGGAGGATCTGCTATAAAAGGGTCAGTCAAGAGGAAAACATAGATAAAGCAGGATGGCTAAAAGTAAAAGGTTTTACATGCACGAAAGAGGAAGATGTGTTTTTCTTTTCCT
>NC_051419.1:10780416-10781388 GCF_015228065.2 Penaeus monodon | reverse complement strand
AAGATGGATGAAGCAGGGGGGGAGCAGTTTACAGAAATAACTGAAAGTGAAATAAACGGATCCCTAGCTTTTTATTTTCAGATCTATATATTAGTCTCTCTTTATCCCCTCTTTTTGTTTTGGATATCTATATCACACTTTATCTATTCTTTAAAGTCTATCTATCTGAAGTTCTCTGTCTATCTTTATATCCTTCTTTTTTCTCCTACACTCTTTCACAATCCTTCCATCTACCTCTATCCCCATCTCTCTCTCTCACTTAGTCTCGCTCTTTCTCTATGTATCCCATCCTTTCCCTCATCATCTTGTTCCATCTATCCCTGTATTTATCTCCCTTTGTCTTCCTTCCTATCTTCTCCTCCCTCGTTATAACCTCCTCTCTATCTTTCCTGTCACTCTATCTACGCGACCACACGCGACAGTCTCGTAGAGATTTGAAAGGCAAAGAGAAAGAGAGCGAAGAGAACCGGAGAACACCTGTTGAAGGAAGAGGATCGAGGGGGAGGCGGAGGGCGAGAGGCACAGATGAACTTGAAGCGGAACTGCAAAGAACAGGAAGAACAGAGGAAGACGCAATGGACAGAGGAACGAACAATGAATAACACAGATTTCTTTCTTACCTTTTTTCTTCTTCTATGTGTATGTATAGTACAAGACTCACACACGAGATTTATGTAACTGGAAAAATGATATACTATAACCCCAGCCAGAAAGTATGTTAGTGTTAGATAACAAAAACACAAAAGTTAAATAATTTTCTTAATAGAAAATCTAAATCCTAAGGGATCAGTAATTAAACAGCATTTATGAAAACTTTTTGAAGCATCAAATATCTAATGATAGTTTTGTTCACTGAGAAAATGTAGAATGTTAATAAAATAAACTGTTTATAGCTCTGTCTTAGAGACAAAAGTGAATCAGTTGTGTTAAATAATGGTCAGTTCAAAACACAATGAGGAGCTGTCACTGTCT
>NC_051419.1:10780265-10780372 GCF_015228065.2 Penaeus monodon | reverse complement strand
TATATATATATAATGCAGAGCAGTAATTCCCGACCTCTTCTGTTCTGTGTACTCCGACCAAGCTATAATAACCTCCATTATCACGGCTCAGTGTCTGTCCTCTTTCC
>NC_051419.1:10778626-10780014 GCF_015228065.2 Penaeus monodon | reverse complement strand
TCACACTGATTTATGATTATCTGTTGGTATTGTGAGACAAAATCTAGTTTAATTCGAAGTTATGATTTTCATATTGCTCCATGCCTCTTAGAAAATATCCCATAGGGGACCATAACCCTCCGGTTGGGAACCGCTGATGTAGAGGAAAATATATTGGCGGAATCTCTTTTCAATAACATGGGAATTTTGAGATAATAACAAACTGTCAAATGGCAGTAGTTTATTATTCTCAAAGCAGCAAACGTGAAGTCATTATTGTCACGGTAAGGAATGTCGGTATTTTCACCAACCGAGCGATCGCGTCCCTGACTGATTGGCGAATAGTGCCGCCTCGCCAATGCTATCAAATCGTGACATCTGAGATTACATTGTGATCTATTTGTCTGTCGAAGCAATTGATCAAGGAAAGATGCCGTTAAACTGCCGAGGACCTTTTTTATAGAGTTTGTCAAAGTAGCTTATCATTGTATAATTCATGTGGAAATGTAATTTCAGCAAATTATTTATTCCAAGAAGAAAATACGAGCAACTAACAGCGACATAAATTATGTAAGCAGCCCTTCCACCGGGTCACAATGTAGGCAAAAAAGATGATTAAGCCAACATTTGAATCACGATCGTGGAAAATACCATTTTTTTTCCAGTAGACATCATCCATCATCAGTGATTACCTTAAATATCAATTTATAACACAACAATATTTAAAACGAATGAAAGAAAGAAACAGATATTTTATCTCAAATTTTGCAATGTAAAGGTAGATCAAAATTTATATTTTTGTTTAGGCTCTTTAGGTATTTATCTAGAGGTTTTGATTTCCTGTTTCTGTTCAGAGCTATTTATTCACTGTTGATCCCCTTAATTTGACAATATGAAGTGGGATCTTTTTATGATTTACTGAGAAAAAGAAAACCACTTGTCACTGGCCTTTTCAAACTCAAAATCTGCTTGCAATCTAGCACTGGATTAACAGAGTCACATACGGGCGGACTGGCTAATCTCTGCCTGTGGGAAGTACCTGAGCAGCTCCCTTCATGAGTTCGAAACTATTGTCAATGAGATTTACTTCTGATCTCACTGAGTTCACGCAGAGCACAGTGCTCACGAGAGTAGTGGGTTTGGCACGCATAACACCTCAGACCCTGAATTAACCAGTTTGGTAAGGTTTAAAACGCACCCACAGACATGCGGACGAAAAAAAACAGACAAGGGAGATGGTTTAGATATTGGTAGTTCCCCATTGCTAATTGCAATTGATTGATAATCAAAGTCAAACATAGCCGTTACCAAGCTACTTCTCCTACATGGTCTGACCTTCAAGTTCGACACACTTCCTATTTGCAAAGATCAGAAGCAATGTTGTTGGTTTGTTTACGCGCAGGAGACCC
>NC_051419.1:10778046-10778303 GCF_015228065.2 Penaeus monodon | reverse complement strand
TTCTGTCATGCGAAATGCGAAATCGTCGAATCCACAAATATTTTTCTTCTCATTGACAAGGAAAGAAATGACACATTATTCGAGCAATAACAAACCTAACATTTAATGTCTCTTTTCATCAGCCGTGTAGTCGTTTCCTTGACTGAATGGTCAATAACCTCTGTCGCTTCGCCATTGCCATCGAATCCTGATACCTGAAATAACGTTGTCATAAATGCTCTGGAACTTTGATAGAAAATTTTGACACATTCATAAAA
>NC_051419.1:10777734-10777967 GCF_015228065.2 Penaeus monodon | reverse complement strand
CCGCCAACACGTCACTTCTAAAGCCACAAGGCACCAGGCACGTAACCCAGTGAGAAGCCCACGTTGCCCTTTCACTCGTGTTCCTTAGGGTGGCGGTGTTTCCTCTCGGTCTGTATTCGTTTGGTTCATTGCAATACTTGCAACGCCAGGATCTTTTCGTTCCACCGTTCGAAATCTGTTAACGATATGCTTGTGTGATTAGGAGTTGTTAATGCATCTATTGCATACTCACA
>NC_051419.1:10777321-10777401 GCF_015228065.2 Penaeus monodon | reverse complement strand
ACTGTGGAACTCTGTAGAAGAGCTCATGATCCCTATAAAATCTGTCATGCATTTTAGGATCAGCTGTCTATCCTTTCATT
>NC_051419.1:10776714-10777224 GCF_015228065.2 Penaeus monodon | reverse complement strand
AATCCGCCTTTGACATTGGAAGTCTTTTAAAATATCTCTTTATTGATGTAACCGGATTCTTTTCCTGATATCCATGTCTCTGCTTGCAGTAAAATGTCACTCAACTTTCAATTTACTTCGGCTTTTTTCCTTTTTTCTCGTGTCTTTCTCTCTCTCACGTTTTACTTTGCCTTTCCCTTCCCATTTTCGATGCATACCCCTTCCCCTTCGCCATTCAAATTTCACAGCCATATTGCATTGCAAAACATTCACATTCCGTTCCATCCACGCCCTTTGCGCAGGTTTTACGAAGCTGCTTGAAAATCCGAACTCTTAAAGCTCGATAAAGGTCTGGGAGCGAACTTTAGAGGCTTGGAAAGTCTTGGAAAAAGAATGTATGTTTCTACTTTATAGTCTTTGATGTACGACATCTTGTTGTTCCTGATGTCACAGTATATAACATTATAAATAGTTATATGTAAGACACTTTTGTTTTTGTTTTTCTTGCATTTAGGAGGATTGCATTACAAC
>NC_051419.1:10776437-10776664 GCF_015228065.2 Penaeus monodon | reverse complement strand
GCGTTAACAGTTTGTGTTAAGGCTGTCTGCATGTGTGTGTCTAGGAGTATCTGCGTGTGTCTAGGAGTGACTGTCTACACGCGTGTGTCTAGAGCTGTTTGTATGTCCATGTCAGCGTTTGTGTACGTATCAAAAGGGTAAAAAATCGAGGTCCTTTTCGTCTTCGTTCCGGACCAAAAAAAGACGAAACTTCTACTTACACGATATTCCCTATCTGAATTATTTTT
>NC_051419.1:10775981-10776068 GCF_015228065.2 Penaeus monodon | reverse complement strand
CTTGTAACATATGAAGCTAAACAGAAGGCTCACAGGAAAGCATTTACTTAGATCCTTAATCATCAAATGTAATATGATTATGTTCTC
>NC_051419.1:10774141-10774205 GCF_015228065.2 Penaeus monodon | reverse complement strand
GTGTTCTCAAAGAAAAATAAATAAATATATAAATGGATGTCTGAAGATAACCAATAGCTAACAA
>NC_051419.1:10773368-10774041 GCF_015228065.2 Penaeus monodon | reverse complement strand
TCTTATATTTGTCCTTGTATATGATTGTCTTCTACTTATTCTCTCTCGCGTTCTTGAATCGATCAATATTAAAGACAGCATAACTGCAAAAGATTTCTGCTTAGAGTTTGCAGCTGATGGCACTGACATGCAACAGCGAATGAGAAATTAGTATTGACATTCATTTATCAGTGCTCAGTGTTTAATATCGATATAGAGGAAAGATGTGGAAAAAGCTATACCATTTTCTTCAGCTTTCTAATTGTGTGATTAATAACAAAGTGCAGCTTTGCATTTATACATTATTTTCACAGTGAAGGTTTCGTAGAATGGGCATAAAGCCTTTTGCCTTTTCATTTTACAAATTCAGAACTTCAATTTATTTCCTTCCTCGGCAGCCTGGAATGCCTTGCACAGGTTTTGATGCTTGTAAGCGCTGCACCGCCTTTATCACGATGATGTAGCCCGTCACTGATAGGGCTCCAAGCAGATACACAAGTCTACGGTCACCCGTTGCCGCATTTCATTAGGCTGCATCTGCGAGTGACCCCTTTGTCTCTGTCTACGAGGCGGGGTTGCTGCCACACTCTTCCGTCACCAGGAACTCCCGGATGACGAAGCCTTCACCAACACCTCTTCACCACTTTCGACCAGAACTTCCGAAAGACGCGAATCTTTATTTTTCCATTCACCA
>NC_051419.1:10771984-10773275 GCF_015228065.2 Penaeus monodon | reverse complement strand
TCCGTCAAAACGTCGCCTCAAGAGACTCTAGGTATGTGATTTACAGTAGTGAGAAGCCTAGACTAGACACCAAAGTAATAATGGATCATACAGTGCAATAATAACACGCGTAGAAGCAAACTTGAAAAGTGAAAGCCGAGAGGAAAATGCGAGAAGCCGGAAGCGAACAATGCGGAACTGGTTGCGTAAATGTCGAAACAGCCCGAACTTCACTTATTCGTGTCCTCTCTCGCCCACATTCGTACTGTGTGAGCATTCTTCTCCAGTCTTGGAGCGACCTTTTTGTAAGACAGTTTTCAAATAAAAAAGTGAAGTTACCGAGTAAAAACGACTGATTTGCATTGGCCTTTTTCATAATGTTTTAAATGCAGTTACTGACTTTCACATTATTTTGATTAATTCTGAGAAACAGTGCTGCTGATAGGAGTAGAACTGAAATTAACATGGAAAAGTAATCAAGTAAATCATTTATTCTCATCATTGGATATGATAACAGATTGTCACCAACTTATTTAATATTTGCAGATTTGTTTAGCACATTCGCTGAGCAAATGTAATCTAACGTGAGACTGCTGCTGACATGTACCGAGTGCCTTTTATGAGCTGCCGAGTTCGTTTCGAAATGCTATCATATGCTGCTGAATTATTGTGGTTCGCCAAGGCCTTTGTGACATTGGTTTGCCTCAGCGTCTCATGTCATTTACTCGCAATGAAACAAGGCTCACGTGTATTTTTCTGTTTGCGTGCGAGTGTGTGCGTGTTTCTTGTGTGCATAATGATGTTAGGGTCACGTTTTTCAGTGTTTTCTTTCACTACCTTCCTCAATAATCGATCTGGTATAAAACAACCAGTTGAGAGGAAAACAGGATGGCTGAAAGTAAAGCGTTTGACATGCACGAAAAGGAAAATGTTTTTCCCTCTTTTTTCTCTCTCTTACTTTTTTTTATCCCTTTTTTCTTTGCTTTCTTCAGAGAAAGCGGTTCGTCGAGTGTGATGCGGCGCGTCGGATGAAGATTGCGGAATGGGAACAGTTGAAAGAAATTGTTGAAATGTATAAAAAAGGATCTCTTGCTTTTTAATTTTACATCTATATATTGGTCTGTCTTACTTCTCTATTTTTATTTTGGATGCCTCTGTCACTCTTTATCTATTCTTTAAAGTCTGTTTGTTGTTCTCATTCTGTCTGTATATCTATCTGAATGTGCTTATATCTTTATATCCCTGTTCTATCTCTTACTTTTCTTTCACAATCCTTCCCTCTACCTCTATGCCCACCTCTCTCTTTCACTTA
>NC_051419.1:10770855-10771822 GCF_015228065.2 Penaeus monodon | reverse complement strand
GTATTCCTCCCCCTCATCACCTTGTTCCATTTATCCCCACCAGTCGTTCTATCTCTTTGTGCATTTATCTCCCTTCCCTCCGCTCCCTATCTTCCTCTCCCTCGTTATAACCTTCTCTCTCTCTTTCTGCCACTCTATCTACGCAATTACCACGCGCGACAGTCTCGTAGAGATTTGAAAGGCAAAGAGAAAGAGATCGAAGAGAACCGGGAACACCTGTTGAAGGAAGAGGATCGAGGAGGAGGCGGAGGGCGAGAGGCACAGATGAACTTGAAGCGGAACTGCAAAGAACAGGAACAGAGACGCAATGTCGTAGACTACAACATTTCTAGAAGGATTTTTGTATCTGGAATACAAGACTCACACATAACACAGGGTATCTTTCATTCAAAGCTAGTAACAGCAGAATGATATACCGTAAAGCAAGACAGAAAATAAAGTATAGGAGTGTCAGATAACAAAAAATAATTTAATGAATTTAGGATAAAATCACGAGAGTTAAATCAATTTCTTAATAAATAATCTAAACCCTAAAGGTTCAGTAATTAAGAAGTATTTTTCAAATATCCAATATTTCTCTTCCCTGAGAAAATGCAGAATATACAATTAATATACTAAACAAACACCCTCCATTCCCTCCTCGGTGACAATAGTGAATGAGTATCAATTGTTATATAATTGGCAATTCACAACACATACAGCAGCTGCCACTGTACGCACTGTGTAGTTAATATTATTTTGCTTTGGTATTGCTATGTTCTACAGCCGTATGCAAAACGCATGGAAGAGAAAAAAAATCGTGTAAGCGAAAAGATTTTCTAATCAGTGAGTAAGAGAGATCTCTACCATGCGTCGTAGGTCTGGTTTGCGTTTCATGTGTGTTGTTTAGATAAGTATGTATTCTATACTGTCATGGTGTGAAGGCTGTCCCACATGTATATCGTTAATGAAACACCTTTACGCTGTA
>NC_051419.1:10770130-10770347 GCF_015228065.2 Penaeus monodon | reverse complement strand
CATGGTGAAATAGCAAAGGCAACAACGGCAATGACAGATAAACAAATTAAATGTTATGATAGTTTAGTCGCGATGGCAACACTGTTCATCACTTAATTTTCTTAAAATTCATTTTCCACCATGCAGGGAAGTTGTCATTTTTGTAGTTAATGAAGAATTAGCAAAGTTTTTTTTTATTATCGATTCTTACCACAGAAGCTTCATATATATAAGTATG
>NC_051419.1:10769917-10770001 GCF_015228065.2 Penaeus monodon | reverse complement strand
GTATATATATAAAATATTACAACCTTTTCTGTTCTGTGGCCCCCGACCAAACCATAATAATCTCCATGGGGTAGTTCAGTGTCT
>NC_051419.1:10768501-10769778 GCF_015228065.2 Penaeus monodon | reverse complement strand
TCAAGTCATAATTTTCAGATTGCTCCATGACCCCCCATGTTATCAGTGCCATGACCCCCCAGTGTTATCAGCTCAACACGGAGCCATGACCTCCAGGTTAGGACCTAAGATGTAGAGGAAAAGATGCATTGACGAAATATCTTTTCAGTAACATGGGAATTTTGAGATAATAACAAACTGTCAGATGGCAGTAGTCTATTATTCTCAAGGCAGCAAACGTGGAGTCAGTTTTGTCACGGTAAGTGATGTCGGTATATTCACCAAGCGAGCGATCGCGTCCCTCATTGATTGGCCAATAGTGCCGCCTCGCCATTGCCATCGAATCCTGATACCTGAGATTACGCTGCGATCTATTCATCTGTTGAAGCTATTGATCAAGGGAAGATGCCACTGAACTGTCGATTTTTTTCCAAAATACTATCAAATTACTTTGGACTTTTATAAGAATTCTTACCTATTTGACCAAAGTATTTCAGCAAATTATTTATTTCAGGAAAAAAAATACGAGCAACTTACAGCGGCTTACGAATTGTGTAAGCTGCCCTCCCGCCGGGTCACCATGAAGGCAAAAATAATGAGTAAGCTGTTGTTGAGTCGCGGTCATGGAGAAAACCATCTTTTTCGCGGAGACGCTCTGGGCCTTAAGTTCGTCACCCATCATCAGTGAAAGCAACTGCCATTACCCATTTCTGTTTAAATAACGTAATGTTAATGCGGCAATAACAGAATCTATTGAAATCTATGTGGTAATCAGGGTTAACTTTTGAGGTTACGAGGGAAGCAGTTCTATGACATCTAATATTAAATACTTGAATTTTGTGAATGTAGGTCGTTCATCTTAATTCAAACTTTGCAATATAAAGGGAGATTCAGATTTATAGCTTTATTTAGGTTATTTACATATTTATCTACAAATTTTGATTTCCTATTTCTGTTCCGACCTATATTCCTTCACTATAAACCTACTCAATTTGACAATACGAAGAGAATGTTCTCACGATTTAATGAAAAAAAGAAAAACAATCGTCACTGGCATTTTCAAACTTCAAATCTGCTTGCAGTCTAGCATTATGCAGAACAGAATCGCACACGGATGGACTGAATGATATCGGATAATGTCAGAAGTACTTGAGCAGCTCTGTCAGGCAAATAAAAAGACGCAAAATAGAGTTCCCTTTATGAATTCTTTTGTCACAGAAACTCACTTCCAATCTCACTTATTATGAGTTGTTAATGCATCCACTGCATACTCACAGACGGCGAGTTAACACTGAAAT
>NC_051419.1:10768123-10768269 GCF_015228065.2 Penaeus monodon | reverse complement strand
AGCGTATGTTTTTTCTCTCTCAATCCGCCTTTGACATTGGAAGTCTTTTAAAATATCTCTTTATTGATATAACTGAATTCTTTTCCTGATCTCCATGTCTCTGCTTGCAGTAAAATGTCACTCAACTTTCAATTTACTTCGGATTT
>NC_051419.1:10767685-10768072 GCF_015228065.2 Penaeus monodon | reverse complement strand
CCCTTCCCATTTCGATGCATACCCCTTCCCCTTCGCCATTCAAATTTCACAGCCATATTGCATTGCAAAACATTCACATTCCGTTCCATCCACGCCCTTTGCGCAGGTTTAACGAAGCTGCTTGAAAATCCGAACTCTTAAAGCTCGATAAAGGTCTGTGAGCGATATTTACAGGCTTGGAAAGTCTTGGAAAAGGAATGTATGTTTCTACTTTATTGCCTTTGATGTACTGCTTTTCGTTATGCCTGATGTCACGGTTTGTAATATTATAAATTATCGTATCTAAGACCTTTTGCTCTATTGTTCCTTGCATTAGAGGAGGATTGCATTACAGGAATTATGTTGTACATATGTACCACCCTTTCATGCGATTTAATTCATTCGGTT
>NC_051419.1:10767438-10767643 GCF_015228065.2 Penaeus monodon | reverse complement strand
CATGTATGGTAGTTTATGTGTGCGTGTATTACTTAATCGTCTATGCATTTTATATTGTGGCCGTTGCACACGTCATCATTTGTGCATGACTGTGTTTGTCAGTATGAATGAATTTGTCGAAATCAGTCTGTCTCTATGTACGGAAGTGTATAGGTACTTAAATGGCTAAAATTTAATGTACATTTGTACTCAGCATTACTTGTAA
>NC_051419.1:10767047-10767305 GCF_015228065.2 Penaeus monodon | reverse complement strand
ATTATAATGCGTTAGCAGTGAAGTTTGTGTCAAGGCCTATCCGCATGTGTGTGTCTAGGGATGTCAGCGTTCGAGTTAAAAGAGTGGGAGATCCTTTTGGACTTTGATCCCGAAATTTCTACTAACACGATATGCTTCAGCTGAATTAATTTTAGAGAAGAGGGAAGAGAAGAGAAGAGAGAAAAAGGGAGGAAGAAAAAGAAGGGTGGAAACAAAAGGGAATAAGGGACCGTGAACAAAAAAAGAGTTAGAAATGGT
>NC_051419.1:10765883-10766195 GCF_015228065.2 Penaeus monodon | reverse complement strand
AGAAGACTCACTTACTTTGATCCTTAATCATCAAATGTAGTATGATTATGCTCTCAAGATTTTTTTTTAAAACATCAGCAGGGAAGCATCAGCAGCATAAAGAGAAGGATGATCAAATTTGCAAGCAGTGAGATATCAGGTTCTCTAGATTTTAAGAATGAATATAACCGCCAACTAACATTTATAAACAGATAGATAAATGAAGAGATCGATAAACAGATAGATAAGATGTGTCTCAGTGTATCTTACTACTCTACCTTCTGTTTTCAGTATCAGATAGATGTATAGAAATATTTGTTTCACTCTTTTCCG
>NC_051419.1:10765325-10765810 GCF_015228065.2 Penaeus monodon | reverse complement strand
GTCCTTCTATATGCTTGTCTTCTGTTTATTCTCTTTTACTGTCTTGAATCGACCAATCCTAAGGACAGAGTTTAAGTAACTGCAAAAGTGCTTCAGTTTCTGCTTAGAGGCTGAAGCTAATGGCACTGACGTGCAACAGCGAATGAGAAATTGGTGTTGACATTCAGTGTTGATATCGGCATAGAGAAGAGAGAGCTATACCATTTTCTTTTACTCTCCAATTATGTGATCAATAACAAAGTGCGGCTTTGCATTCGTACATTATCTTCACAGTGAAAAGTGTCGCACTCACGTTTTGTAGAATAGGCAAATGCCGCTTGCCCTTTCATTTCACAAATTAAAAAACTAAAAAAGCCTGGAATGCCTTGCACAGGATTGTAAGCGCTGCACCGCCTTTATCACGATGATGTAGCCTGTCATTAATACGGCTTACATCAATTGCAGTCGAATGCAACTCTACGGCCATCCGTTGCCGCATTTCATTA
>NC_051419.1:10764539-10765128 GCF_015228065.2 Penaeus monodon | reverse complement strand
GCATCTGCGAGTGACGCCTTTGTCTCTGTCTACGAGGCAGGGTTGCTGCCACACTCCTCCGTCGCAAGAGCTTGAACTACACGAAAGGAGAAAGCGAAAACCCTGATCTATTTTACTCTATGAGGTTATTATTTCTTAAAAATATAACTCTCCATGTGTTGTTTTCAGTGGAATCCACTACCCTGGAAAATGATATTATAGAGTATAAGGGTAATGAATGTAGAAATCAAGGGTTAATAACGACCTGCTTTCTGTCAAAAGTGGCGAGATCATTAACTAGGTCCTTGTTTATTGTGTATCTGATATCATGCATTGGGACGTTGCCATCGTTACAGTAGTGTGCAGACAACTAATGAAGAATTCTATTCCATTCTGATACGTGAAAGAAACACGAAAACGCCATATCAATAAGGGAAGTTTGAGGTAACAGCAGATCGTGACACGACAACAGCATTATTCTCACCGTATGAAACGTGATATTTAATTAGTCGTTATTTCCACCAACCGAACGATCGCATCTTTGGCCGATTGGCAAATGTCAACCCCTACGTTACTCCCATCCATTGTTGATAATCTGAGTGTCTGAAGA
>NC_051419.1:10763379-10764050 GCF_015228065.2 Penaeus monodon | reverse complement strand
GCCACGCCTTCAGGTATGTGACTCGGTGAGAAGCCGAGCTTTGACACTCGACCCGCACTTTGACCTTTCACACCGAGCCTCGACCTGAGCTTGTGTTTGTTGGTTTGATCTTACGCTCACATTACGAAGATCTTTTCTTCCCTCCCATCTTTGCACGATACTTAGATGAACAAAAACGCCTTATGTATACGCTATAATAGCACAGAAATCTGAATCCAGATAATCTAGTTCAAGGAAAGGATTTCCGGGAAAAAAACATTCGAGTAAAACAGTAAACAAAGTAAAACGAATTATGAAAGCGGGTGAAGAAACAGAGCCTTCACTTACTCGTGTTCTCAGAACCCACGTTCGTAATCCGGTCTGCTCTCTCCCCGTCTTGTAGTAACCCTGTAGAAGAAAAAGAAGAAAAAAACAATGTTGCAACAACTAAGGGCAACTTACTCGGCATTGATACAAATATTTACATGAACTTTGTTTCCTGGTGTAATATTCTTTAAAAAGGTCCATTTTATTGCTGTTTGATTTCATGTACGGTGGAAGTTATTGCACTGCACGATACTTTGATTAAATCCGCGAGATGCGAAATGTGATAGGAATAGGGGAGCGGGAGGTGGGATGTGAAATTGTCATAAAGGGAAAAGCCATCAGCGAGCAATCTTCATTCACAGACG
>NC_051419.1:10763207-10763302 GCF_015228065.2 Penaeus monodon | reverse complement strand
CTCCAGCTCACCTTCCGCACCCACATGAAATCGAGCCGTTCGTGAGCCCCGCGTGCTCACACTCCCCCGCCTGACGCCAAGGGTCGCTCAAGCAG
>NC_051419.1:10763076-10763164 GCF_015228065.2 Penaeus monodon | reverse complement strand
TCACTGCAAGCGGTTGGTTAAGGGCACCGATGTGGGTCTTTGATCAAGGGAGAGGAAAAAGCATCGAAAGCGTTTGGTTTCCGTTTTC
>NC_051419.1:10762151-10762562 GCF_015228065.2 Penaeus monodon | reverse complement strand
AATATATTTCAATTTCTCTTAATAAATTTGAATTTCTCTTGATACATTTGAATTTCTCTTAATATATTTCAATTTCTCTTAATAAATTTGAATTTCTCTTGATACATTTGAATTTCTCTTAATAAATTTGAATTTCTCTTAATATATTTCAATTTCTCTTAATATATTTCAATTTCTCTTAATAAATTTGAATTTCTCTTAATAAATTTGAATTTCTCTTGATAAATTTGAATTTCTCTTGATACATTTGAATTTCTCTTAATATATTTGAATTTCTCTTAATATATTTGAATTTCTTATTTCTCATCCCCCTGCCTCCCCCGATCAGCAGTCACTTTAGTATAGATATAAAAGGTATTGTGTAACACGGTGAGGACAACACCTCAGGCTCACAGCATGACCTTTCACCTG
>NC_051419.1:10761964-10762060 GCF_015228065.2 Penaeus monodon | reverse complement strand
AGGTCTATTCTTTCTAAAGGCATAATATTTTTTTTAATTTTCGAGAAGAAGGTTAATCGAGAAGAGGAAATTATTGAGCTACGTTGAGGATAATTC
>NC_051419.1:10761570-10761727 GCF_015228065.2 Penaeus monodon | reverse complement strand
TATAAGGGCAATTGTTATGCAATATATCTTTTAACAATTTTCAAAAGACCATAAATCCTTCTGAACTTATAAAAATGTGTAATATCGAATCTCTTACAAAACCGTGATCATACTATGTTAGGAAAAATACAATAAATCTGGTTTCCGCTTAGTTTTC
>NC_051419.1:10760983-10761544 GCF_015228065.2 Penaeus monodon | reverse complement strand
GTTAGCAATGGTACGTGAAGGCAGCGTCAAATCAATAATTGTTTTGTTTTGTTTGTTTGAAAAGCAAATCCTCATGAGCCTTATTGTTAGAAGGACGTGAGAGGACGAGTTTTAGATGAAAAGGATGAGTTTTGGACATTTAAACAAATTAATTATATGGCTTGTTCGGGACATGCTTCTCGCTATATAAAAGTTACGTTTACAATCTATATTCTTTGCTGTCTTAGACCCATGTGTTACGCACTGCATTTTGTCATATATAGTGATGATAAACTGAAGTGAGAACTGGTAATAGACTACATTATTTCCTCTGCAACAAACGTGAAGACTGAGAAGTTAGTATTTCGCCGGCCAAACAATCGCGTCTCTGACTGATTGGCCAATACCTGCCACTTCGCTCCTGCCATCCAACCCTGATACCTGAGACCACGCACTATAAATCTAACTGCCGGAGATACTAATCTTAAGGTGTAATATTGTGGATTTTGTGGAAAGGCTTATGATATTAACACAATATTTGTTACGCGTTTCCGTATCAACTCTTGGTATATCTGTTGACCA
>NC_051419.1:10759960-10760936 GCF_015228065.2 Penaeus monodon | reverse complement strand
TAACTTTTGTTATTTGTTCGTGAATGTAGTAATGTTTTGGACATACGTTTTAAGTGTATTAAGTTTCCAAAGTATTTTTTGTCATTTCTATCATGATAATCGATGGATTATATTTCTGAGCTTACACTAGAATATCAAACGCCTTTAAATCGAACATTGAACATCTGAACATTCTCCTTCCCTCTCCTTATCTTACCATTCTATTTGCTTTTCTCTGATATTTATCTTTGTCGCTCAGTTGTATTCTCCTTCTTGACATATTGAATTGCAACACATTCACTCTCCCCCCTCTCTCTGCCTGTGGAGTTTTACAGTTTTGAAGGTGAACTTATAAGATTCTGCTTTCTCACGCTTGGTTCATCGTGTTTCGAAAATATTTATGTGAGAAAATGTAATGTTATACGATATGCTATATTACAGTTACCATCGCTACCTGTTCTCTTGATATAAAGCATTGATCGCAATATAGTAGTGGGTCTGGACACTCCCATCGGCCTGTGATGTAATCGAAACACAATGATACGTCTGTATGTGTGTATACCTACAGGTGTTTGTAATAGGATATGCACACGTTCATGTCTGAGTGTGTCTGTGGCTGAAGCACTTACATGTGTCTATTTGTCTGTGACTGATGGTGTGTAGCGTGTCTGCATGTCTATGTGTTCAGTGTCTCCCTTGTGTCTACGTTGCCTGTATATGTTTTGTGTCTTCATGACTACAATATGTCTGAGGGTTCGTATCTACGCGTGTTTGCAACTCTGCTTTTCTGTGCCTCGAAATGTCTCTCTGTCTGTGTAAAGTGTCTAAATGTCTGCACTAGAGTTTTCTAGGGATGTCTAGTGTCTGCCTTTATGTCTGTCTGCTGCAGGTCGAGGTGAAAATCCGACGAGGCGGAAGAACGAAGACCTTGTCGGCGGGAAGCAAGGAGTCTCGACCTCGCTCCCGATGGAAGGCGAGAAAGGCGAAAAAGAGAAGG
>NC_051419.1:10758233-10759092 GCF_015228065.2 Penaeus monodon | reverse complement strand
TCAGTGTCAGTTCCATGATTCTAAGTAAAATGAACAAAGAATGTTCATCTGCATTTTGAGACATTTATTATACTTCACGTTGGATCTTGACTACAGAATTACAGCATGGTAAATTTTTTATTCCTACTTTTTAATTAATGTTATTTCTGACAAAGACGTTGAGAAAGTTAAGAAAGATAATCGTCTTACAGTGGATATGTACCAATTAATTAATTTAATGACAAGGGTAAGTTCATAATATTTTTCGACACATTCATCCGATTTTATCAAGAGATAAACAAAAAGATAATTTGTTCCATTCTTTCTGTCTTTCAGAAGTGCATTACAAGGACTAAAATATGTTGCTGTTATGGATGTGCAACGGTGAATGACAAATGTTTGTTGCGTTTAGCATCTCGGTTATAAGTTATATATTGATATGGTAATAGCTGTGCGGGGAAAAAACGTGGGTTATTCTTTGTGGATACGTTTTAAGGATTCCATTTCACTTTCCATTGTTAAGGATGTTAAGAGAATGCGATATGCAGTATAAAGTAATGTTTGATAAGTCACCAATTTCATCAATTTAACAAACTAACGGATACTTTGAAAGAAAAAAGTTGCAGAGAGGGTTAGCTGTCACTCAGCAAGAGCATCGTGACATGAAGGCGCTACCATTAACATGTACCGAATGCCTTTGTTGTGCCGTTTTGATGTTGCTCTCGCCGGCTGTGCGTCCGTCATGGGCTTTGTGACGTATTGGCAAGGTATCAACGGCTATGGCAGCGACTCGTATGCCCCTTTTTCACGGCGAGAATAGTGTTTATTTAGGTGCTATATTCTTTAGCCTCGGGTGAAGGGTTGCGCGATGTGACGTTAG
>NC_051419.1:10757953-10758119 GCF_015228065.2 Penaeus monodon | reverse complement strand
GATATTGATAACGGAAGCCCCTCCAAAGAGCAGTAAATTGTCTTAAGAATGAAATATGAGAATGAGAATGTTTGGTTGAGGAAGTTTAGAATTTGAAACTAGAGTAATTCCTGACACAATATTTCCATGTACTGCAATTTCTTTAACATATATATATTTTTTTTCT
>NC_051419.1:10757300-10757717 GCF_015228065.2 Penaeus monodon | reverse complement strand
CATTGCCAGTCAGTGCCTTTACGCTCACCATTACACGTTGCCGCTGTTTGGCCAGAGCAGGTTTGCCATTATCTGTTGTTGGAACATAAGCTAAATACCGCATTAAGAAATTATTTTCAGGCACTGAATAAATCATCATGTGACTTTGATATTTGTTTTCTCTTTTCGGATTACAGTTCAATGTTACTATGCGTCGTGCAAGGCGTGATATTACGTATTCCAAAGCGCTAACATCTGCAGCATTTGCCACTGACTATACAGACATTTTTGACTTAAGAGATGAGAATGTGTCAGATTGTCATGATCGTTGCTTAAAGGTAAGAATCACTATTTTTTTTCTGTCTCCTTTTCTCGTGGTTTCATTTTCTCTTACTTTCTTCTTCCAGTTTATCTGTAACATTCGTATGACACACACAA
>NC_051419.1:10755921-10757175 GCF_015228065.2 Penaeus monodon | reverse complement strand
CAACACGTTCTATCCGTTATATCTTAACCATCTGTTCGTAACGACTTTCCTCCTACCATCTCCCGGAGGCAACACTGCTAACCAGGTCCTTGTTATTGTTGCGTCTGATGCCATGCATAGGAAAGTTGCCATTGTTGCAGTCAGTGTGCGAACAGGCAACGCAGAATTAATACTGTATTTTTATACTTGCAAGAAACACGAAATCCTCAGGACAGTAAGTAATTTTCCGTTTCATTACCAAGGGAACTGAGAGATAACAACAGACTGGGATTGAGTGATATATTGCATTTAAAGCAATATTGTTTACCCGGTCCATGTTAATGTGCTTGATTTCATGTACATCACTGAGCCGCCTCTGCATTTCACAATAATTTGATTATTTATGAGCAGGGCAGAAATATGTTGCAGTGTTGCAGGCAAAAGGGGAGTGAAGTTATAATACAAGGAAAAGGAATCAGCGAATAATTTTCATCCTCCAACAGAAAGAAACAGTAACTATGGTAATGAAATGTCACTAAGCCTATCTGAAGTTTGTAGAATGGCAATCTGACAACCTTATTCCTATGGAAATACTGCGTGAATTTTAGTTGTTTTCCTGCATTCGTTCCGTGTTAGCGCGTCCTTGGTTCGTGCCCCAAATGCGGTTTCAGTCGATCACGAAAGTCCTGACCCAAGGGAAGACGTGGATCAGGTGAGAAGAAAAGAACCTTGTGATAAAAGCGGAGAAGGAAGGATTCTGTCTTCCTTCCTCCTCTCGTTTCTTCTACTTCTCTCTCTTCCCCTCTATTCATCCCCCTTCCCTTTCCTCTTCTTTCCTTCCTCTCTCTTTTCCTTTTCTCTCCTTCCGCTTTGTTTTCCTCTTCTTTCCTTCCTCTTTCTCTTATTTCCTTGTTCTCTCTTTCCTCTTCTTTATTCCCTCTTTCTCTTCTTCCCTTCCACTCTCTTTCCTCTTCATTCCTTCCTCTCTGTTTTCATTTTCTTTCCTTCCTTTCTTCCTCTCTCTTTCCTCCCTATCCCCTTTCCTCTTCTTATCTCTCTCTTGTCCTCTTCTTTCCTTCCTATCTCTTTTCCTCTTCTTTTTTCTCCTCTTTCTTTTCTTTTACTTTTTTCCCTCTCCCTTTTCTCCTCTTTCTTTCCTCTCTGGAGTCTTCAGCAGTTGTGTTGTAGTTTCATTTTCTTTATTCATATGTACGTGTGTTCTCTTGGTCTGATGGGAATGTCGCTCTCTCGCCGCCATCTATCAGCTGTTAAACA
>NC_051419.1:10754978-10755572 GCF_015228065.2 Penaeus monodon | reverse complement strand
GTGCAACACATGTACAGACAACATTGTTTATCAGAGCCATGTTATTGCCGTTGATTTAACGCTCAACTTCCGTCTTGCAAAGAAGCTGCTGTTGTGAGAGTTCGTATACAGACGACAGGAGAATTACTGTCGACTTATGATTCTCGACGCTCTGCGCAGAAACTTCTGGAAATAACAGCGAAGGAAAGAAACAGATGTCTTGACGAAATACTCGTCGATATTACGGGAATTTTTAGATTGAAGCAAAACGATATAAGATGTGGACTCCGCATTACTCTCACGGTGAGTAATGGTATTTTCCCCAACCGAACGACCGCGTCCTTTACTGCTTGGCCAATGCTGCCGCCTCGCCATTGCCATCAACTCCTGATACCTCGCACTTGAGGATTTTCATGAGCAATTCCTTGACATTTGGGCGACAAAGTATGTGGAAATCTATTTCAAGAGAAGAGTTCAATTCAGACAGAAGAAACAACGAGGAAATACGAACAAGTAAAAAGAACATAAACTGCGTAGTTAAAACAGTATGCCCTACAAGTTGTCATTACGAAGGGAATGGATAATGATTAACCTCCGAACTAAAGCGGCCGAGGA
>NC_051419.1:10754669-10754879 GCF_015228065.2 Penaeus monodon | reverse complement strand
TCTTAGATTTCCCAGTTTCCGACTCGAAATGGTTTTGCTAACTAAAGCTACACGTACGTGGGAATGCCGGGGAGAGAGGCCGGATTCGCAAAATTATATTTTGTTAATTATCGTCATTAAAACCGGCAAGCATTACAGTATTTGGATAGTTGAATAAGAAGATAACGGCAATACCTTACTTGGATTTTTTTCTTGAGGGACGTCATGCTT
>NC_051419.1:10753166-10753462 GCF_015228065.2 Penaeus monodon | reverse complement strand
GTGAGGTCGCGTGGGAGTGTGTGGGTGTTTTCCACGAGTGTCGAGTTCCTCAGTGATGTGCATGTCTCTCCTTCTCATCCACTCTGTAAATTTTTACAGTAAGCATGACGTTCCTCAAGGTAAAAAACCCTAGTAAGGTATTGCCGTTATCTTCTTGTTCTTCTATCCGAATACTGTAATGCTTGCCGGTTTTAATGACGATAATAGACAAAATATACTTTTGCGAATCCGACCTCACTCCCCGTGTAGCTTTAATTAGCAAAACCAGTTCGAGTCGGAAATTGGGAAATCTAAGA
>NC_051419.1:10752378-10752989 GCF_015228065.2 Penaeus monodon | reverse complement strand
TCCTCGGCCTCGGTTAATCATTATCCATTCCCTTCATAATTTGTAGGGCATACTGTTTTAACTTCTACGCGGTTTATGTTCTTTTTACTTGTTTGTATTTCCTCGTTGTTTCTTCTGTCTGAATTGAACTGTTCTCTTGAAATAGATTTCCACATACCTTGCTGCCCAAATGTCAAGGAATTGCTCCTGAAAACCCTCAAGAGCCAGGTATCAGGAGTTGACGGCAATGGCGAGGCGGCAGCATTGGCCAAGCAGTCAAGGACGCGGTCTTTCGGTTGGGGAAAATACCATTACTCACCGTGAGAGTAATGCGCACTCCACATCTTCTATCGTTTTGCTTCAATCTAAAAATTCCCGTAATATCGACGAGTATTTCGTCAAGACATCTGTTTCTTTCCTTCGCTGTTATTTCCAGAAGTTTCTGCGCAGAGCGTCGAGAATCATAAGGCGACAGTAATTCTCCTGTCATTTGTATACGAGCTCTCACAACAGCAGCTTCTTTGCAAGACGGAAGTTGAGCGTTAAATCAACGGCAATAACATGGCTCTGATAAACAATGTTGTCTGTACATGTGTTGCACAAGTTCTCTCTGCCGTTTCAACCTTTGCAAC
>NC_051419.1:10751960-10752117 GCF_015228065.2 Penaeus monodon | reverse complement strand
TGGGGGGAGGGACAGTAACGCAAAGATGTTTAACAGCTGATATATGCCGGCGAGAGCGACATTCCCATCAGACCAAGAGAACACACGTACATATGAATAAAGAAAATGAAACTACAACACAACTGCTGAAGACTCCAGAGAAGGGGGGGGGGGGGAA
>NC_051419.1:10750937-10751757 GCF_015228065.2 Penaeus monodon | reverse complement strand
TGCACATTAATTGACGATGTTGCCACGGGAAATGCCAGCGAGCTAGTCATTGATTTGCGATGATTATATCTCCCCCTCTCTCCAAATAAGTCTGAAAATAAGAGACAGGGAGGCATGAAAAATGAGAGCGAGAGGAATAAACTCATATGGCAAAAATCTGAAAGAAATGTGACTCTCACGTTTAGATTAGTGAGACAGTGAATTAAAACAATATGGTCTAGATCTTCGCCAACGACAACGAGTTATTTGTCAAGCAAACTCTCTTTGAATTAACCCGATGACGTCCATACAACTGGACGCATGTGGAGCAGAAGTTGGCCCTTTGGAATATGCAGTGTCATCCCCTCCGTACACGTAGGAATACACACACACGCAGACACAAAGAACATGAAATGCACTCCACAAAAATAACAAAATTCACGAGTTTAAGATTTGTTTTTTTCTTTCTTTACGTTTTGCATTGAGTTCGTTTTATATCTCTAAGTGACTTTGGCAGATATACTGTAGAGGATTTATATAGTTCTCAGTATTGTATTTGGATATTTTTGAACGAAACACAGAGCCATCATATCCACAAGTCCTTTTCCATTTTGATTACAAAAGAGCCCATTGTGACACTGCAACAGGATCCACATTCTTCAGCTGCAACAAATGTTGAGCTTCATAAGTCGTTATTTTCACCGACAAACCTTCCCTACTGTTGCCAATATCTGCCATCGAACCCTGATACCTGAGACGGCGTGGCCATAAACATGTCTGTCAGAGTAACTGGTAAAGGGGGAGTGTGTGGGACGCTGGTGGGAATTCTTTGTATATAGAA
>NC_051419.1:10750675-10750768 GCF_015228065.2 Penaeus monodon | reverse complement strand
CTGTGTGGGTGGGGGGTCTCCCGGTCATCTCGGTCGTCGGGGGTCTGCTCTCTCTCTCTCGGGTGGGGGGGAGGGAAAGGAGAGAGGGGGGGA
>NC_051419.1:10748786-10749770 GCF_015228065.2 Penaeus monodon | reverse complement strand
TGGTCAACACACTTCAACAGCAGTGAAAAAAAACAGCATAAACACTTGACCCGCACTTTGACCTTTCCTATAATGCTACAACCTATGACCTTTTGGCTCATTTTAATACTCATATTCTCAAGGTCTTTGCTTTTCCCGTTTCTAAATTACTCATAGTGCGTATGCAATGAATCACATACAAAGAAAACAAACAGAAACTTGCCCGAAAATCAAATTGAAGACTAAAAAGCAGAACGAGAAACGGAGGGAAATGACCGAGCAGCTAAAACCGAAGAAGGCCGAGTAGAATGAATCCTCTAAACGTTAGAGTAACAGATCCTTCACTTATTCCTCTTCTTGTTTGTATTTTTGTCCATTTTCGGTTCTTCCTTTTTATCTGCGATCCTTTTAGCTCAGTAGTTTAAAAATGTGTTACAACTGAGTACATTAAGCGGTTTCACATTTTAGTCAGTGAGTTTCATGCTTTCCTTTTCCTGTTTTCTTTGATTTCGTGCACAAGGGAGAACTGTTGCAATTCAAAATGTTCCTTCATTGCAAATTGTGTTGCAGATGTTGGGGGCGCGCGGGAGTGAATTCATCACGAAAAGAAAATGAATCCCCTACTAATATACTTTCATACCTCATTGCATAGTATCAGTTGCTTTAATAATAACATCCATAGATTTATTTAGCCGTTATTGAACAAAATAACGTACAGAATGTTTTTTTAAGTGTTGCCATGTTCGACCTAATATGTGTTCTCATGATCATTGCATTCCTTCACTTCATCCATGACAATGGTTTACGTCAGTGTTTCATGGTATTAACACGGAAACAATGCGCATGTGTATGCTTCTATTTACGTGTGTATGATAGCGTGTATAAGTGTGTTTCCGTGTGTGTGATATCAAGAGTTACATCCTGTAGACCATTATTTGCCTTCACTACCAACCGATCTGGTGCATGCAGGACGCGTTTCAGAGAAAGGCTTGGGTCAAGTGAGGC
>NC_051419.1:10747224-10748398 GCF_015228065.2 Penaeus monodon | reverse complement strand
GTAGAGGAAGAGAGACTCGCTAGAGAGAGAGTTAGAGGAGAGTCGAGAGAATTATGGAGAGACGAATAGAGAGAGAGCTAAAGAATGAGTTGGCTAGAGGAGCGGAGTATATGGAAGATCGATAGAGAGATCAGATGAGCGGAGGAGAGAGAGATGAGAGAGAGTAGGATAGGTAGTATAGGAGAGATGAGAGAGAGAAGAGAGAGGGATCGAAAGGCCCATTGTCTTGACCATCACGAAGATGAGTCCAGACACGCTTTTTTTCCACCTTTTTATATCTTTCTCTCTACCTCCGCTTGCTCTCTATCTTTTTATCTTTATTTTTTTCTCCCTCTTTTCACCCTGTTCTTGTTCTGTCAGTCCTCTTGCTAATTTGATTCGCTTCTTCTTCCTCTTTTCGTCCTTTTCTTATTTCTATTCCCGTTTTGCTCCTTTTTTCGTATTCTTATTTCTATTATCTCTGCTCCTTTTTTTCGTCTTCCCCGCCTTTTGTCCTGTTATCTCTATCTCCCCCCCTCTTTCGTCCTCTTTTATTTCTCTCCTCTCTTTCTCCCTCTTTTCGTTCTTTATTTCTATCGCGTCTTTTCTTCCTTTTATCTCTATGCCCTCTTTTCGTCCTCTTATTTCCCTCCCTCTTCCTCCCTCTTTTTCGTCTCTTTTATTTTTTCTTTTTTCTTTCCTCTCTCTCCAAAAAACATCTCCCTCTTTTTCGTCCCCTCTCGATCTTCCCTCCCTCTTCCTCCCTCGGGACGAAAGTTAGGGCGGGCTTTTCGCCGAGCAAGAGGCGGCGTCTCAGGGAAAGGCTGCATAATGGAAGCGTTTGACATTTAAAGTAAAAGAAACGGATCTCTTTCATTTCTTATATTTTCATCTCTTTTATTAGCATTTCTCTGTCTTTCCTCTTCTCTCTCTGCTTTGCGATGGGTGGGATATTTCTTCCATTTTCTTTATTTTTCTTTTACCTATATATGTATCTAACCCTCTTGTTAGATATGTTTCCAACTTTCTCTGTCTCTCTTTGTCTCTCTTTACATGTTCTTAGCTCCGTCATATTTTTCCCTTTTTCTCTAAAATAAAAAACTCCTTCAAATCTTTCTATCCCTCTTTATCTCTTTCTCCTGTACATCTCCCTCTTCGTTTATCATTGTCCTACTCTGTCTCCTACTTGTCTGCG
>NC_051419.1:10745805-10747175 GCF_015228065.2 Penaeus monodon | reverse complement strand
ACACGTGAGCTTAGCTGAACATAGTCAGCCGGGAAGATGCCAAGAATTCGAGCACTTGGGAAGCCTGTATTAGCGGACCAATCGCTGTTGCCGAAGAAGCTGGGCGTGACTGGTGGGTTTGGCATGGCCCTGTTGTAATAGTGTGTGATTTGTATAGGACGAGGCTGTTACAGTACTGTCGAAAAGCCACGTCCTTCTGGTCGGCACACTTCACTACCAAATCCTGGGAAAGAAACAGCAACATGTGCAGTTCGGGGCCAGGGCTGCTGCATGTGATGTACACAAATGGAAGGGAAAGAAGAAAATTAGAAAAAAATGGACGGATTTTGTAATTAGTGAACATCTATCTTCCCCCTATGTTGTTTTTTTTGCGTCTTCGGTTTCATGTTTGTTATTTTGATGTACATGCTCCGGTTGCGAACGTAGCTTCTACCTGAATGGTGTATCATTACTTAGGAACCTTAGCGCTTGTATCTCTGTCTCATCATACCTCCGATACTGTTAGTTGCAGAGGTAGCAACGACAGAGATAAATTCTGCAACATGAACGTCATGAAATTAAGATAACCAGAACAAATCAATAGTATTACTAACACTGAAGTGGTGGTACCAACAGTCTTTGTCAGACAGTGTTATTGCCGTTGATTTAGTGCTCAGTTACCACCTTGCAGAGAAGTTGCCAATGTTATAGTATTAACAATCTATTTTTGATATTGCACTTTGACTCTCGATGCTCAACTCAGAAACTGATTGTTGCAAATAATGATAGAGTAAAGTCATGTGGAAATTAATAAGTCCTGTTGTCACACGGCAAAAAAATGATTTGTTAATTATATAAAATCTGCAACAGCTAAGGTAATTGGTAGCGAATATTTTGTGGGATAATTTTTTTTTTTTAGAATATTTAAAACCCTTAAATTTTTTGATCATTAAATAATTTCTCCTATAAGTAAAAAAAATGCTTTTTCAGAGTACAACAGCTATTCAAAACATAACAGATAACCACGAGAAGAGGTATTTTCCAACCATCAACAACCGCGTCCCTGACTGACTGGCAATATCCCCAGCTTCGCCATTGTCATCGAATCCTATAGCTGAGGTAAAATTTGCACTGTCAAAATAACTGCTACTGCTCACTGGGAATACTACTGAATTACTCTTACTTCTACTCTTTTTAGAGTCTTTAAGAAATTTTAAGTAAACATGGAAAAACAAAATTACAGAAAAATCCTCATTGAACATCATCAAGGTTCCTAAAAAAAACTGTTTTTAAGTGAAAACCTTATGGGACAAGAGTTTTAAGCATTCTCAGAACAATGACAATAACGATGTTTGGCCATGTTTCTCATATAAGATTTACAGGAATTAAAC
>NC_051419.1:10744608-10745752 GCF_015228065.2 Penaeus monodon | reverse complement strand
CACTATATAATAAAAGACAATAAATAAAGACTGATTTAAATTGGAAACTCAACAATAAAATGTTCTTGCAGCTTTATGGCTTGACCTCAATGATTGCTTTCTGGTCAGTGACATCCAACACGAACCAGCGTCCTCTGGGTCAAATCTCTTCTTCGTCCTTCTGTTCTTGGCCGTCTACATAATTCTCTCCTTTATGAAGGTTTTCCTTGTCCTCACTTTTTGTTTTTTTAAAGAAAACTTTTATGCTTGTTTGTCATCAGGGGTTCATTATTTTTTTGTATCCTTACAGGTGTAAACACGAATGACGTCAGCTTAATTGCGCTAGATAAGTTCCACTGTATACAAGAAATCCGGATTTAATCTAGGAGGAAAATACAAGCAGCTAAAAGCAACGCTGAATGTTGAAGCTGCAGACCGTCATGACAACAAATGGATGATGATTTATCAGCTCAAGAAAATGCATATTGGCAATAATCATAACACACCAGCAGCAACTATGATAGGTAGTCAATGCAACAAGTCAGCAATGACAATGGTGTACATGTAGTGTTTATTTGTGTTTGATAGCAAGAAGATACATATGCCGTAGGGAAGTTCAGATCAGAATACAGACGTGTCGATGAGCAGAGTTAAAGGCATTCGAAGCAGGTTCTCTTGCTCAAGAGGAACAACACTCCTGGGACCACAGCAAGACTTGTCAGCCAATTTATCATACGTCTTTAACATATTCACTGTCTTCGTCCTGTATCATTCACTGAGCCTGACCTTTCAGTTAGTCTGTCAGATGTCTACAAAGTCTTCATCATCTACTTTTTAACAGTATTATTAGCATAAACTGTCTCGGGTCTGCCGCTAACTGCTCGCAAGTGACCCGTTCCCCGTAAAATGTAGATTTCCTGATTGTGTAGTAAGTAGTACAATAGCAGTAGAAGATATAAAGGATTACAGTATTTTCTATTCAATATTTTTTCCCTTAAAGAAAACACACAAAAAAATTGCATTTATTTGATTTTTATTTGCCTTACCGCCTAGTCGTATAAGTATAATGAGATATGGATATTATTATATGCACTAATTATCAATTATATATAATATACTCGGAATATGATTTATATAGTGATATATTATATTAAGTAATAGTACG
>NC_051419.1:10743893-10744538 GCF_015228065.2 Penaeus monodon | reverse complement strand
CTTCTCGTTTCTTTATATATACAAATGAACCTATAATGGAATATCAATACAAAGAAACCATTAAGAATTGCACATTCAGCAAATACACTAACATACAGCTGAAATGAGTGGCACGAACCAATCCACCACGAGAAAGTGCAATTCAAGCTAACAATTAAAAAAAGTATGATCCGATCTGTGTAATGCATCTAATATAACTACCCAATTAAATATCGAGGACCTCAGGAGTGAGCCGCACTCGTCAGGAACATACACCAGGTCATAGTCAGGTTCTCAATGTTGAGCTCTCACACTAAGTTTAACTATACAATCTGGTCAACTTGTGTTGCGTTTTTCAGTTTTATTAGAGAAAGAATGTCGCATTAGACATTACCTAACCCGGCGTTGAACTACGGCAGTGTCAATTTTATTTTATTTCGCTTTTTAAAACCAATACTCGTGTTCCTAAAATACTTACCCTAGATGTATTAAGAGTGCCACGTAAAAAGTAAAAAATAATGGACATTGCTTTCAATCATCATTAGAATTAATCAATTGCAAAATAAGGGACATGAAAAACAAAGAATACTTCACGTTTGGGAATTCTCATGTCGTGTCTGCGTTACCATGTAAACTTGATAATGAATGTTCTAGTGGGGGGTAAGC
>NC_051419.1:10741687-10743769 GCF_015228065.2 Penaeus monodon | reverse complement strand
TGCGGCATCATACCCGACGGGATAGCGCACGATCGCTCATACAGGCACGCACGCAAACACGGATCTGTATTATTGGAGTCTATCCTTACATAATTATTGTGCATCGATATGACGCACACATACTTTCTGAGCTTGAATATATACACCTGTGCAGTATTTAAAAGCAATGGACGGTACGCGATGAGGATTTTAATGAAGAAAGGTGAGAGCCGTAGGTGCAAAACTTATTGTCTCACCGCACTAGCTACCTGAGTAATTACCTGTCAAAACAAACAGAACAAGAACAAGTAATAGTAAGTAAAATTTAAGATTAGATTACGTTATTACTCGTGAGTTGAAAATCATTGATGTTTCATAAAGCAAACAACAACCTATCTAACAGTATCGATAAAAAAATATTCCAAACTGAAGCTACACCCCACTAGCATCTCTGTCAGTGCATAAACATAAATCAGCGTGCCAATTAAAAATTTCTGCCTACCAATATTTTTCTTTTGTCAACAGATCACACGGACGAGAATATATTTGCAAAAAAGTCATGAATGACCACATTCAAATTATAATACAGCAAGGGAAAATAGATTTCAGCTGCATTAATGACAATAAATTCACGTGGCTTTGCAATGGAACATAACTATTATAGGTTTATCAGTAATCCTTGCAACCTAATCATTATACAATCGGTAAACGAACGGTGGGAATAATTCTACTGTATTTCCCAACGATCAGGTATTTCGACAAGTATATCACATTATAATTTTCAGGCATCAAATCATCATCCAGGGTCGCGGTCGTTCGGTTGGTTTAAATCCGACATTTACTTTTTGTCACTGTGAGATAACGTAGTCTGGTTGCCGTTTCACTGTTTCATCAACATCCCTGTGGGTGATTTACTTTAATTTCGTGGCGATTGTTCCATCGCGATTATCTGTCAACCATTTAACTTCTGTGTTGAGGCATGGACAGTCAAAATGCAATATTGAATCCACTGCATCTGGCATTGTCTCTGGCATGGTGGAATTGGCATTAATTAAACACTACAGCACGGTCCTACAAACAGTGATGCAAACCACGCTTAACGGTTTTTGTAGCACTGACTTGCCGCCGTCTTCTTCCACTTTCTTTCCCCATGAATATTTTAATTGTTGGCATTGCAGTGCGCGCTCCTCTGTCACTGCTGCCTTGCAACTAGACAGTACCACCAGGAACCCCCGTAGGGATTGCGAGAGAGAGAGAGTGAGAATGACACTTAAGTTCTTTAAATAACAATTAAAAACATGTAGGAGTTCCAACACGTGCCTTAAAGAGTACATGTATATTCTAAATGAACAAACATGAAACGATGTATAACGACGATCCGAAGAGGAACACCAGTGAAGACAGAACATGCCTAATTTTCCCCCCTTTCTAATACCATGCAGGTCGTGTTAAAAAATCGCAAGTCAGCCTGTTGACACAGAAACATTCTAGTCTGGCTGGGCTCAACACGTTCTGACTGGCCAACAAACAGGCATATCTAACTCACTAACTCACTACCGAGGTCTTGATTGTCGACAGCGAAAAGCACACAATATTTACTCGCTACTGGGGGGTAAAGTCTGATCGAAGCAGTTACTTGTAATTCTACTCACAGCTGGGTCCCTGATTGGTCAGCGGCAAACACATTATTTGACTACTACCCGTTCCTGATTGCCGACAGCAGCAGGAGTAGAGACTAAAATAAAGGTAGATTAAAGGGATGATAAAACGACAGAATAATCAAACCTTCACTTCCGTACTCATACAGGGTCCTTCTGCCACCTGAAATACCATGGGAACCTTGAATTCAAGCATTTTCATATTCCAGGTCTGGAAAGCCTTGAAAAACTTATTTTTCAAAAAGAAAACTTGGAAAAGTCATGCGAAATTGTAAATTGGTGACTCATTTTTGTCCAACCAGCCCTTGTTCATTGAAAGCGGTCTGTTTCCATTCAACAATGATACAAATACGGGAAAAGAATCGTTTCATGTTAAACTCTAGATGCCGTCGGTTTTATTAGTTTTGTTTTGGGTCACACACTTAGCCCGGGATATTAATATTCA
>NC_051419.1:10740430-10741587 GCF_015228065.2 Penaeus monodon | reverse complement strand
GGCCCCCGGTTTCTAAAAATTTTTATGTTGGCACTGCAGTGCGCCCTCTGTCACTGCTCCCTTTTTGCAACTAGCAGTACCGGAGGGATTGCGAGAGAGAGAGAGTGAGAATGACACTTAAGTTTCTTTAAATACTAATTAAAAACATGTAGCGGAGTTCACAAAACGGCCTTAAAGAGTACATGTATATCTAAATAACAAACATGAAACGATGTATAACGACGAAAGGAACACCCAGTGAAGACCGCACATGCCTAATTTTCCCTTTCTAATCCATGCAGTCGTGTTCGCATCAGCCTGTTGACACCATTCTAGTCTGGCTGGGCTAAACCACGTTCTGACTGGCCAACAACAGGCATATCTAACTCACTACCGAGGTCTTGATTGGTCGACAGCGAGCACACAATTTGACTCCCTACTGGGTAAAGTCTGATCGACAGCAGGTACTTAATTCTACTCACAGCTGGGTCCTGATTGGTCAACGGCAAACACATTATTTGACTTACTACCCGGTCCTGATTGGCCGACAGCAGCAGAGAGACTCAAAATAAGTAGATTAATGATAAAACGTACAGGAAGAATCGAACTTCAACTTCCGGCATCATACAGGGTCCTTCCGCCACCTGAAATACCCGGGAAACCTTGAATTCATGCATTTTCATATTCCAGGTCTGGAAAGCCTTGAAAAACTTATTTTTCAATAAGAAAACTTTGAAAAGACATGGAAATTTAAATTGGTGACTCAATTTTTGTCAACGCCCTGTTCATGAAAAGCGTCTGTTTCATGATACAAAACGGAAAGAATCGTTTCATGTTAAGCTCTAGATGCCGGGGATTTTATTAGTTTGTTTTGTCACACACTTAGCCGCGGGATATTATATTCACTGTTGCTCTAGTTGTACCATCATTTAAATTTTGCAGTGCTGAAGCAAGATGATGGGGTTTATTGCAGAATATTACTGAAAATAAAATAAAGTTTCTAAAAAATGTTATGAGAATAAATTACAATGGGTCATCCTTTTTCACTTTTTTTGATCCCTCTTAAAAACTGGGTGTCACATTTTTTTTAAAATGAAAAAAAAATTTTTTGGACCAGAAGTCCTGGAAAAGCCCTTTGAATTTCAGATTCAAATGGGGAAGGACCTGATCGCGAGTAC
>NC_051419.1:10735586-10736014 GCF_015228065.2 Penaeus monodon | reverse complement strand
TTTTTTCATCATTAAATAATTTCTCTTATAAGTAAAAAAAATGCTTTAAGAGTACACAACTATTGCATAAGCAAGATAACACACGAGAAGACGGTATTTTCACCATCGGAACAACCGCGTCCCTGACTGACTGGCCAATATCACCGCTTCGCCATTGCCATCGAATCCTGATAGCTGAGATAAATTTGACTGTCAAAATAACTGCTCACTGGGAAATACTACGGAATTACTTTAGATTCTTTAAGAATTTTAAGTAACTGGAAAAACAAAATACAGAAAATCCTCATTGAACATCATCAAGGTCCCTAAAAAAAACTGTTTTTAAGTGAAAACCTCATGGGACAAGAATATTAAATAAAGGATGCGTTCTCAGAACAATGACAATAACGATGTTTGACCATGTTTCTCATATAAAATTTACAGGAATG
>NC_051419.1:10734472-10735439 GCF_015228065.2 Penaeus monodon | reverse complement strand
GACGTGATTTAATTGGAAACTTCAACAATAAAATGTTCTTGCAGCTTTATGGCTTGACCTCAATGATTGCTTTCTGGTCAGTGACATCCAACACGAACCAGCGTCCTCTGGGTCAAATCTCTTCTTCGTCCTTCTGTCCTTGGCCGTCTACATAATTCTCTCCTTTATGAAGGTTTCCTTGATCTTCACTTTTTTTTAAAGAAAACTTTATTGCTTGTTTGTCATCAGGGGTTCATTTATTTTTTGTTAATCCTTACGGTGTAAACACGAAATGACGTCAGCTTATTGCGCTAGATAAGTTCCACTGTATACAGAAATCGGATGTAATCTAGGAATACAAGCAACTAAAAGCAACGCTGAATGTTGAAGCTGCAGACCGTCATGAGAACAAATGGATGATGATTTATCAGCTCAAGAAAATGCATATTGGCAATAATCATAACACACCAGCAGCAACTATGATAGGTAGTCAATGCAACAAGTCAGCAATGACAATGGTTTTACTGTAGTTTATTTGTTTGATAGCAAGAAGATACATATGCCGTAGGGAAGTTCAGATCAGAATACAGACGTGTCGATGAGCAGAGTTAAAGGCATTCGAAGCAGGTTCTCTTGCTCAAGAGGGACACACTCCCTGGGACCACAGCAAGACTTGTCAGCCAATTTATCATACGTCTTTAACATATTCACTGTCTTCGTCCTGTATCATTCACTGAGCCTGACCTTTCAGTTAGTCTGTCAGATGTCTACAAAGTCTTCATCATCTACTTTTTAACAGTATTATTAGCATAAACTGTCTCGGGTCTGCCGCTAACTGCTCGCAAGTGACCCGTAAAATGTAGATTTCCTGATTGTGTAGTAGTAGTACAATAGCAGTAGAGATATAAAGGATTTACAGTATTTATCTATCAATATTTTTCTTAAAGAAAAAAAAATCTGCATTTATTTCTTTTATTTGCTTACCGCC
>NC_051419.1:10733951-10734394 GCF_015228065.2 Penaeus monodon | reverse complement strand
GGAACCTATAATAGATATCAACAGAAACCATTAGATTGCAATTCAGCAAAACATATGAAAGCACGAACAATCCACGAGAAAGTGCAATCAAGCTAAACATTAAAAAAAAGAACGAACTGTGTAAGCATTAAGCCAACAGCCTCGTCAGGAAGTCACAGGTCATAGTCAGGTTCTCAAATGTTGCTTCACAAGTTTAACTACAATCTGTAACTGTGTTTAGTTTAAAGAAATTCGATTGAATTCTAGCCCGGCGTTGAATAGGTCATTTTTTTTATTTCCTTTTAAACAATACTCGTGTTCCAAAATACTTCCTAGATGTATTAAAATGCCTGTAAATATGACTTGCTTTCACACATAAATTATCAATGAAAAGGAATGAAAAACAAAAGAATATTCACTTGATATTTTGTGTCTCGTTACACTGAATATGTACTGATGGTAAG
>NC_051419.1:10731698-10733852 GCF_015228065.2 Penaeus monodon | reverse complement strand
TAGGGACTGTATTTGAGTTATCCTTACATATTATTGTCAATATGACCAAATAGTTCTACATAATATATACACTGTGCGTTAAAAGCAGGAAGGAGCGTGAGGATTTAATGAAAAAGGGGAACCGTGTGCAAATATTTCTCACCAGTAACTAAATGAGTAATTACTCAAAAAACAAACAAGAAACAAGATGAAGTAAAATTTAAAAATTAGAATTAGTTATTACTCGTGAGTTGAAAACATTGATGTTAATAAAGCAACCTTTCATAGATATATGCCCTGAAGCTACACCCCGCTTCTCGCAAATAATCAGGCGCACTATTTCTGATCATTTTTCTTTTTCAAAATCAACACGGCGAGAATATATTTGCAAAGTCAGAAACCACATTCAAATTATAATACAGCAAGGAAATAGATTCCAGCTGCTTATGCTTTCACGTGGCTTTGCAATGGAACATAACTATTATAGGTTTATCAGTAATCCTTGCAACCTAATCATTATACAATCGGTAAACGAACGGTGGGAATAATTCTACTGTATTTCCCAACGATCAGGTATTTCGACAAGTATATCACATTATAATTTCAGGCATCAAATCATCAGTCAGGGTCGCGGTCGGTCGGTTGGTTAAAATACCGACTTTACTTTTGTCACTGTGAGAATAACGTAGTCTGTTGCCGTGTCACTGTTTCATCACTGTGTGATTTACTTTCGTGCGATTTCCATCGCGATTATCTGCAACCATTTAACTTCTGTGTTGAGCATGGACAGTCAAAATGCAATATTGAATCCACTGCATCTGGCATTTCCTCTGCATGGTGGAAATTGAGCATTAATTAAACACTGACAGCACGGTCCTACAAACAGTGATGCAACCACGAGTTAACGGTTTGTAGCACTGACTTGCCGCGGTCTTCTGAATATTTTATTGTTGGCATTGCAGTGCGCCTCTCTGTCACTGCTGCCTTTGCAACTAGCAGTACCGGAGGGATTGCGAGAGAGAGAGAGTGAGAATGACACTTAAGTTTCTTTAAATACTAATTAAAAACATGTAGCGGAGTTCACAAAACGGCCTTAAAGAGTACATGTATATCTAAATAACAAACATGAAACGATGTATAACGACGAAAGGAACACCCAGTGAAGACCGCACATGCCTAATTTTCCCTTTCTAATCCATGCAGTCGTGTTCGCATCAGCCTGTTGACACCATTCTAGTCTGGCTGGGCTAAACCACGTTCTGACTGGCCAACAACAGGCATATCTAACTCACTACCGAGGTCTTGATTGGTCGACAGCGAGCACACAATTTGACTGCTACTGGGTAAAGTCTGATCGACAGCAGGTACTTAATTCTACTCACAGCTGGGTCCTGATTGGTCAACGGCAAACACATTATTTGACTTACTACCCGGTCCTGATTGGCCGACAGCAGCAGAGAGACTCAAAATAAGTAGATTTAAAAGATAAAAAAGTACAGGAAGAATCGAACTTCAACTTCCGGATCATACAGGGTCCTTCTGCCACCTGAAATACCTGGGAAACCTTGAATTCAAGCATTTTCATATTCCAGGTCTGGAAAGCCTTGAAAAACTTATTTTTCAAAAAGAAAACTTGGAAAAGACATCGAAATTTAAATTGGTGACTCAATTTTTGTCAACGCCCTGTTCATGAAAAGCGTCTGTTTCATGATACAAAACGGAAAGAATCGTTTCATGTTAAGCTCTAGATGCCGGGGATTTTATTAGTTTGTTTTGTCACACACTTAGCCGCGGGATATTATATTCACTGTTGCTCTAGTTGTACCATCTATTTCAATATTGCAGTGCTTGAAGACAAGACTGATGAGAGTTTATTGCAGAATATTACTTGAAAATAAGAATAAAGTTTCTGAAAAATGGTTATGAGAAATCAACTTACAACTGGTGTCATCCATTTTCACTTTTTATTGTATACCTCTTAAAAACTGGGTGTCACATTTTGTTTGAAATGAAAAATAATTTTTGGACCTAGAATGTCCTGGAAAAGTCCTTGAATTTCAGATTCAAATGGGGGAAGGACCCTGATCAGCGAGTACTTGTACAGCTAGCAAACACAAAGAAAACAGAAGTAACGATGCCAGCCACAGTGAAGACTGCACATGTCCAGTTTCTTGC
>NC_051419.1:10731111-10731529 GCF_015228065.2 Penaeus monodon | reverse complement strand
CAACAGCACAGTAAATTTACAGCACTAACATCAAGATTTAAATGTATGGCTACAGTTAAAAATTAATGCTGGATAAAAGTTTGAATAACTAGTTACAAGGTTTCCTTTCTTTTGTGGAAGGCAGCTGTTATAAAATCAATGCGGGATGTGAGAATGTATTCGGTTTGCAAAACGAAACATAATTTTTCCTATGAATTTGTTGTGAGAAAATGTGGATGTATCTGTTGACATTTTTCTAGAACTGATAGTCTGAACACGTCACGATTTCGCGTGTCATCCTTGCGCTGGGGCCATGCTGATCTTCTCTAGATCGTTCTAATTTTAGTATAAGTACTACCAAAGCAAGTCATGTGTACCGTTTAGACCTGTAGTAACTCGCACTCAGATGACTGGCCATGACACTTACAATAGCCACGTT
>NC_051419.1:10729358-10731015 GCF_015228065.2 Penaeus monodon | reverse complement strand
ATTTGATCCATGTTTTCTCTGAATTGAGTTTTGCATGCACAAGATCACTTGATATTGAGGCTGAGAATGAACTATAGAACGTAATTCTAACATCATACACACAAGCACTCGCATACACACGCCGCATATACTCATACAGAAACATACACGTGGACAGTGTTTCCTTGTGGACACTAGACGCTGACTTGTACTATTGTCGCTCAGTTCCTAATGGATCATAATGATTCATTAACATTTGAAGACACACCAAGTCGATGATAGCAACGCATAAAGGCCACTCTGTAACTCATGTTAATTTTGTTCAGTGATATTAAAGTTTCAAAACATTTTATCATTATGTCCACTGCTGCTTAGTACTGGAGGATGAAGGTCAAATTATTCACTAATTTGATTTTTTTTTTACATATCTATTCCCTTTTGATTTGCAACATAAATCTTCACTTCTCTGAATTAATCAAAGTATTGTGAAATGCAATAGCTCTGCTCTTTACATCGAACTATACAAAACAGTAAAATTAAGCCGATAAGCAATATTGCCACCAGGAGGAAGAGATCACATTAACAAATATGTCGAGCCTTTGCTTTTAATCGTCTGTTTAGACTTTTTAGCATTGTTGCGCTACAGGGTCGCTGCAAGAGAGGAAGAGAACAGACAAAAGTACAACCAGGTTTAAGTATGAATGCGAATAAGCGGAGGTTCTTTTGTTTTGACATTTATAGGATTAATCTTACATTTGCTCTCGGCTTTTCGTCTTTGTAATGAGGTGTTGGCAGCACCAGAGTGAAATAGCTGATTTATTCTTTAACTTGCTTCAATTCGCAAACATGTAACTCATAAGGGATAAAGTAACATTTTAATAATCATAACATGCATTTCACAAGAAAACGTGTGACATTCCGCTCTGATCTTGAATATGAAACAGTACAAAATATTTATAGCCTTAATGCAGGCTGTTCCAGCGTACACTTATTCCTTCATTTTCATTCTACTTCTTTCAGAATTACAAAATCATTAACATATGCATGGAATTAAATAATTTCAGCATTTGCATAAATAAAATAATGTAACTCACAGCACTGGCTCCTGCTTGCTCTCCTCACTTAATAATCCGATACTCAGCCTCACCCTGCAGGTTGCACTCCCGTTCCATGACTCCTCTGGATACATAACAATCATTATTCTCATTTAATCTGGAGCCGTATGAATATATCAGCATAAAATAGGTTACATTTATTTTGCCTGTTCACAGTAATATCTATAAATCATTAGAGGAAATAATATATAAATCTTCTCGGGACACAGTCATTTAACAAACTGCGATCGACATGCGCTTCTCACGTTACTCACACATTCCAATAATAAATCTAATAAAGAATATATAGTAATATTCTCTCTCTTATTTTCATTCTGATTAATTTTCTTGCATTAGATTTTTGGCATCATACCCCATTTGATTTTTTATGTTTGTGTTATTATTGGTACGTGCGCGAGATACTATTAACCATATGAATAATTACAGAATAAAGAAACGCGGAAAGAAAAGATCTTGAGAATATATGCATTACAATGAACAAAATGGCCACAGACAGAAACACGAGGTGAAAGTTCAAAGTGCGGGTCAGGTGTCAAAGCCGGCGTCTAACTGGTTACAGGCAT
>NC_051419.1:10728331-10728782 GCF_015228065.2 Penaeus monodon | reverse complement strand
AGTGAGAGCCAGGGAGAGTGGGAATCATCAAGAGCAATTCCCACCAGCGTCCCACACACTCCCCATCTACCAGTTACTTTGACAGACATGTTTATGGCCACGCCGTCTCAGGTATCAGGGTTCGATGGCAGATATTGGCCAGTCAGTCAGGGATGCGTTTGTTGGTGAAAATAACGACTTATGAAACTGACTTACAGATGAAGAATGTGGAGCCTACTGCTGTATCGTTTGCAGTTCTTTTACTATCGAAATAGAAAAAGACTCGTGGATGGGATGGTTTCATGTTTCTTTCAAGTATCCATCTGCAATATTAATTTTCCAGCTGTTATAAGTAAAGGAACATGATACTGTACGCTGTCAGACACACTAATAATGAAGACGATTGATATGATGCCACCGGGAGATAAAAGAAAATAAGTCATTGGTAACTCTTTTGTTATTTTTTTCTCAA
>NC_051419.1:10727662-10727999 GCF_015228065.2 Penaeus monodon | reverse complement strand
ACGATATGGTAAAGATATCAAGGAAACATGACTCTTCCGTTTAGACAATAAACCGAAAAAAAATGGGCCACATTCTTACCAACGACAAAGATTTATATCAAGCGAGCGTCACTTTTAAGCCAATGACGCCTGTGTTGTTAGTGTCTAATGGAGCCACACATCACACCCCTGTATGCATGTGCAGCCGCAAAGAACCGAAAATGCAGGCGGTAAAAGCAACAACATGACAGACGCCACTTTGTTTATTCAGTGACTGATTTTTTTTTTATAACACTATTCTCTGGTAGTGAATAGGTTCTACTTTTTATGAACGTCTTTATCAATAGATACACAAAGG
>NC_051419.1:10725383-10725951 GCF_015228065.2 Penaeus monodon | reverse complement strand
CCCAACTGCTGATGAGAGAAGGCAACTTCAAAGCCAAGCGCGGCAGTACAACAAAGGCATCATGCGTCCGGCGTGCATCTAGTCCAGTGTCTTGTAAATATATCTGCAAATGTTTAACGCGATAAAAGTGATAACTTATTTAAAGTCACTCTACTTCTCTCTTTGGAAGTAACATACGGATGTAGAGTCGTTAGAAAATAGAATAGTTATTCGTTAGAATGTACAATTGTTAGTTGTTAAAGTGTAGAGTGATTTGGGTAGTTCGAGTCGATGCGTGTTAAGGAGTAGAGTCGTTAGTCGTTATTAGGAGTTTCATTAATGATAAAATGATAGAAATCAAACACGACCACGACCCTTTCCTTACCCGGATATCAACATATTTCTGATTTACTTTACCTTCATAACTGAGAAACGAAAAACTACCACCTGTAATATACCCTGTGTGGGAGAAATTGCTTTATCTCTATGGGTATTGTAATGCTCTTCTTTGAAGGCTGATTCTAGACTGCGAAAGTGAATAAGCAGGAAAAGGCAAAGGTATACTATAAATACAAATAATGAATTAAAC
>NC_051419.1:10724627-10724724 GCF_015228065.2 Penaeus monodon | reverse complement strand
TTGCCTATACTATCTAACCCCTTAATTCGAAATGGACATCAAGGTTTATGAGAACTGTCTAAATGTATCATAATTATATTTCGTTGTACTGTCTTCG
>NC_051419.1:10722120-10724587 GCF_015228065.2 Penaeus monodon | reverse complement strand
AATATCCGCTACTGTATTCACCTTTGTTGTCCTTCTGAGTTGGAAAAAACTTTTTATGTGTTGATAGATTTTCACATGCACTGTTGTGAATCATCTCTAGTTTTCAGGTGTTACACAGCTCCATCGGTTGGTTTATTTCTCTCTAGCTTCTTCTATTCCTTTTTTTTAAATTTCTTTTTCATCTCTCAGAAATTCTCATAGTCTTTGATTTTCTCTCCGTCCCACTTTCTCCGAGACTTATTTCTCCCCCTTCCTTTCTCCCTTTATCTAATATAATTCGAACTCTGTGTTGAGCAGACAAGACATTTGTTCCTCCGCCTCGTTGGAATTTCAGACGATCTGGGATTCTGCGAAAGACCTGGAGACCCCACCAGACGCAGGCAGAAAGACAGAGATGTAGATTTAACAGACATGCCCACACCACAAACACAGGTACACATATAGACACGTATATACTTCAGAGGGTGACATGCAGGTACACCCAAACAGAGGCATTGATATACGGCATACTCGCAAATAAACTTTAAAAATATTAATGGATAACTGATATCAATCAGTAGTAAAATTTTAAAGATAATTAGGCCTACAGTGTTAATGTGTACCGCAAGCCAGTCGCATGAAAATGGTGTGTTCGTATCCCTTTAAAGAGAAATGTTGACACCTAAACCTCGCTTTTTTTCAAGCGGATGGTTCCTTGTCGCTCTTCATTTAATCTAAACATTTTGTGGATATATCCGCGACAGTTGTGTGAATTTCTCCAAATAAGAGCTACATAACAGATGAGTTTCGGTTTTGCTTCGCGTCCCCTTCAGGTGGGCGGTTTCTTATCACTCTTCACGTAAGCACTGTGTGTGTGTGTGAGTGGATATATTTATTATAAAGTGTCACTTTCTCCAAAACAAAGTTTATTAGCCTTACTTCGCGCCTTTTTCCGATAACTCTGGAAGAAACGCAAGACGCAGAATATTGTTCAAGGGATATTGAGCCTGTTGAGAGGTTATTGGAAACAAAGGGAGAGGTGCCATTTTTTAATTTTTGATTAATGTTGTTGTATTATTTACTCGAGATCAACCGACACGATTTTACTCAGTGCAAGACATAAATCTGCGTTTTTTTCTCTCCTTATGTGTATTGTAGACAAGGTTCCCAGTATGGATATTAAAGTATTATTAGAATACTTTTTAATGATAGTTGTACAATTTTAGGACGCTGAGTAAATTATACAAAATTGAATGAAGAGGCCAACAGTGGATACTTCCTGTATTTTTTATACCATTCACCATCTAATAAAGACTGGTGAATTTTTAAGATCCCCGTTGCCCCCGTTAGTCTCACTCTTGACGTGCGACTTTGCGAAAATGGGTGAGCGTCGAGCAGCTGGCAGTTCGCACGTACTGGTGCGACTCGGGAATTGGATGTGAATGATACAGGTAACGGCCACTAACAGAAGAACCCCGCAGATCCGGAGGTCCACATCCACTAATGACCCTGTTGACGTGTGGAACGGCAAAACGTCTGAATCACACCGGCTTGAGGAAGGTAGATCTTTGTGATTAATGCAGCTTGCTTGTGTTCTTATGATTATACAGCATTGTGGTAAGTTCCATATTATTGCCATTTTTTTTTTACATTTTTTTATACTTATTCGCCTATAAGCCTGCTTGAGGAAGGTTCCAGTCAAAACAAAACTGGAACACTTTTAAACCCTCGGAAAATGTCATGGTGGCAAGGAGAAAAGCATAAACTTCTCAGATTTCCATCACCATGGCTAAGTTGAATCGAATTCATGTTTTCCAAAGCAGTGTTACTCATATTACGAAAATAATGCCAAGAGATGTAAACAATTAGTTATTGATATAATTCATGATTTCAATGGAAAAAAAAATATAATAAGTTTCGGTTCACGTGAATACATCGGGAATTTCACAGTGTAATAGTTGTCTTTATATACCAATATTTGTCCTGTAGAAATATTTAGGCTACCACGATGTTTGACATTTGTTTAAGGATTTTGTCAGCAATTTATACCCGTAAAATATAGCATAAAATATTACTGCCATGAAAAATAAATGTAAAGACAAACTGAGGTGTGGGTCATTTATGACACACGGAATACCACACAGGATTGCGTCTCTATGTTGTTTGCATTGTCCCAACTTCATGTGTTATGCAATGTGGATTCTTTATTGTAATTTCAACTTACATAATACTGTAAGTCTGTTACTGCAGACTATATATTATGGATATTTAGTTACTTCATATTATTAATTTATATAACTTTTTCAAACATATCATCATCGTGACATGTTTTATAGATCGGAAAATATTTTGCACAAACCTGACTCATCAATATGATTCAGGCTCTGATATCCTACTGCTACTGGAGGATTCTGATGCTCAAGTCCTTTCGGAGGATGAGCTCCCTCAATGATTTACCACTCGTAGAAATAAAGACAGTGACTCAGAT
>NC_051419.1:10721208-10722049 GCF_015228065.2 Penaeus monodon | reverse complement strand
TGGTGCCTGTAGAACCTTCATCCTCAACGGAAGGTCAAGAGGAATCCAGAAGTATTGTCAACAGTATCTAAATCTGCTTGGGTTCTACAGGGATAGAAATTACAGGCAAGTATTCCAGTATTCACCAGATTAAATTGCAGGAACACCAGTGCCTTTATCTCCAATTGACTGTTTTAACTGTAGAGACACAAAATGAATTATTTGAATGATGAAAATGGAACGGCGCGCTTTTTAAACAGTAGTCAGAACGTTCGCGGGATGTTAATGGGATGGATCAGAAGGTATTGGTATGGTTATGACGATAGCAGAACGCTTTTGCAAATCGTTTTGGATCCGCAGACGGAAACTGGATCGGCCCAGGACGTTGCGGAATCGGTTTGAGAGCACTCGCTGTGCGGGACAAATTTTGGTAGCTGTTCACCGCCAATCAATAAGGGTTGCGTTACCGTTGCTGAAGTTCCGTTAACGATCCATCAGCTCCTATACCGATGTTTTAAGGATTCGTTACCGCTCACTTCGAACGGCAGGAGAATGGCGAAAATTTTGAACTTCCGAATTCAGCCGTCCCAGCCGTTCGAAGACGTTCCGTGACGGTCCACTGGCGTTCCATCGAGACTAAGAAGGTCCCCTCTCGACCTCTCCCAAGCCTTGGTTCCATGGTCGCCCCTGGGACTGGAGCGAGAACGGAGGGTGCACTCACACAAGTAAGAATTCATTGTGTCCACTTATATAAACATAGCTTTACATATATATTTCTGTAATAGGCAATAAATCAGAGTGAGTATTCGACTTGGTGTTTGTTGAAAAAAAAAAAAATGATCCTCAAAATAACAGAAAACGA
>NC_051419.1:10721073-10721149 GCF_015228065.2 Penaeus monodon | reverse complement strand
AAATTTGACTTACCTAATTCTGATTTGAGTAGCTTGACTTTACAGGCTTAAGGTTCGTGAGATGGATTAAAAAATT
>NC_051419.1:10720761-10720862 GCF_015228065.2 Penaeus monodon | reverse complement strand
GTAACAGAAAAAAAACACTCACTCACCTCCAACCCTCCGGTATTTTCCGTTATTTTTACTTGGGCAACTTAAGTAATCCTTTAATTCTTACACAATTTTCC
>NC_051419.1:10720275-10720412 GCF_015228065.2 Penaeus monodon | reverse complement strand
GAGCGGAAACCCGTATGAAAATCGGTTATGAAAATCCGCCTACTCCCTTCCCCACCTTTGAATTGTGAACACAAATCAAGCGTCTACAGAGAATTTGTTATTTACTCTATTATTTGTTACACTATATCGATATACCT
>NC_051419.1:10719436-10720153 GCF_015228065.2 Penaeus monodon | reverse complement strand
TTAGAGATTTGAAATCTATCCAATAATTCAAATTTCACCATTCCCTGTGATTTTTTTCGTACTTGGAAAATTAACGCATAACGATAAAGCTCCCTGCCCTGACCTGTAAAGGATTGTATAGATCCTGTAGTCACTGGTTGCAAAGAACCAATGTCAACAAAGGCAACACCCCAACAAATCCCAACAAACCATTCTTGTCAGTAAAAACTATATTTGTTATTCACACTGCTGTCAACGAACAAGCTCTTGCTCTCTGCACGTTTTGCGCTTCCTTCCTATTTCATGGATTTGAAGTAATTTCTAAATATTTTCGAACGTCTATACGATTTATTGCTAAAAAAAGAAAATATGTTAATTGCTGTAGCATTGCACTTTTTCACCGTTAACCTTGGTTTACGGTATATTCTTATTCTTGGAGTGAATAGCTCACTTACTAAATGGGGAGAAGGTGAATTAACAAATATAACGAACTATGTTCTTCGAGAGAAATAACGAAGCCAAGAGAAAAGTGAAACAAAACACAAAAATGCAAAAACATCAAGTGAAACGTCAGGCATTGGGTCAAGTGCCTGAGCGGTTTCCTTCACTACGTTACACATTTCCTTTCACGAAAAGGAAGCTTGCACAATGAAAATATTTAGCGTCTTTTATTGTTGTGGCTCTTTCCGTTTCATCATTGTGTACACGATATTATATTAGTGTTCGTTATCTTCTATA
>NC_051419.1:10719105-10719396 GCF_015228065.2 Penaeus monodon | reverse complement strand
GGACAGACTAATAGGGAAACATAGATATAAACAACAACGGTGAATAGAAATAGGAAGATAAGAGAAATTAAAAAACTTAAACAGAGATATCACGTTACACAGTCCTCCAACCGAGGGAGAAAGAAGAGAGAAAAACGGAGGCCAAACGCATTCCTCCCCGTGGGTGTTAAACACTCGCGATTCTTTTCCTTCTCGCCTGATCCTCGTCTTTCTGGGGAGCGTCATGCATGTAGCAGATCGGTTGGTGCTTGAAGCTGGGGATGAACTAAACACCGTAACTCTGACATCGTC
>NC_051419.1:10717800-10718054 GCF_015228065.2 Penaeus monodon | reverse complement strand
CTTATATACTTTCTACACTTTCATGTATGCATTCATACTATGATACTGCATCATCCACTATTATAATACTAACTATCATATAATATCTTGATGATAATTCGTGGTTTGTGTGTTGTTGTTGGTGTGTGGGTTGTTTTGTGGGCACATATTACACACAGCTTGACATTATGTTCTGATAGACAGTTCTCACACTTCGTGTACTGTGCTCGATTTATACTAATTAATCTGTAGGTGACTTTACGCTTGCTGGTATG
>NC_051419.1:10715088-10716207 GCF_015228065.2 Penaeus monodon | reverse complement strand
CACTGAAGACTCGACATAATGTGACACGTTTCTTCACATATTTGGCGCAGCTGTGATAGAGCAGATGTGTGAGGAAACGAACAGATGTTTCACATATCTGATGGAAAACTGTTATACCACCGATGTCAAGGCTTCGTAGATGGCAACTGGTTGATGTCAAGGAACTATATTTTTCTTGCCTTGGTCATGCTCATAAGCCAGAATAAGAAGCATGAAGTACCCTTATATCGTACCACAAACTTGTATATAAATACCCAAATATTTAGCAATGTCAGGTCATGTAACAGGTTCCAGTTGATAATGATGTTTTGAAAAGGAAGGCTAAGTTTCAAACAATAAATCCCTTCGAAGAAGTATAGCTTATAGGTAAAAGTTTTCTTGTATGTGATTGTAAAACTAATTTATATGTACATGTACACAGGTAGGGGCACAGAGATCAGTATAGACACTAGCCTTGGCATATCTGGGTCTATGGTGAAGACATTGCTACAGGACTACAAGGGAAGTGGGGACACACTGTTTGTCAATAGTTAGTATAGCAGTCCTGTACTCTTCAACTATCTCCACGAAGAAAAGACTGGAACTTATGAGAGTTTCGCGAAAACACATGCCGATGTTTTACCAAACTAAAGAAAGCGGATAAAAGGGAATAACATGCAAACAATGTCATGGCGATGAAGGCTCACGACCGAAGGGAACTTGCATTATTGTCGATAGTCCATGTTGATAACATTGTCCAGACAGGAAAAGTTCATACAAATGGTAGCATACAGACTAAGCCTGAAAATGTTATTCAGAAAATACATAAGATGTGTATCACAGAGGGATGCATATTGTTTCAAAGCGTATCAGTGAAAGTTGTATATATGAAATTAAACTTGTCTTTGAAACAGAGGTGGAATATGCAATACCAGCTCCTCACAGCGCTTCATGAAGTAAAGAATACGCACACAGAATCCAACATGAAATGCAATTTACGAAGACAATGTAAATGCAACAAATGACAAAGAACACTTTATATATTCAGTGCATGCGAAAGAATTCTGTAATCATTAATTTCGTATTTCATTGCATTATTCTCGGGCAGTAAACTTTCTGCATTTTAATTAAAGTGACCTT
>NC_051419.1:10714799-10715045 GCF_015228065.2 Penaeus monodon | reverse complement strand
AAAAGTTATTAACATTTTAAAAATCCACATTTTCCCAGCCGCTCATTTACTTTATTAATTTTTCTGCAACACTGGATTAGGTTTTGCCCAGCTTGCATAACAGACGTTAATATAAGCGAACTCTTTCCCACACAGAAGACACTGAATATGGATGAGCCACAGGCAGGGACACTGAGAGCTAGGACAGACACGCAACACTCAGTCTTTAGCTTTCAGAATGAATGTTGTATTGCAGTAATGGCAACT
>NC_051419.1:10714007-10714321 GCF_015228065.2 Penaeus monodon | reverse complement strand
AAGAGTGATAAACACGTGGAAATCCCTGAGCCTGATGTTCGCGAGCCGACTCCTACTTGTGCTATTTTGGTTAAGCTTTTCTGAAAATAACATCACCCTGTTGACTGTGAAATACTGCGTTAATTTTTTTCATGCTGTCTTTGATCTCTTCCATTCTATTTGTTTTTCTTTCGCTTCCTTTCGTTCGTCGCTTCGTTGACTGATCTTTACTGATCTTTACTTTTTTTTTTGTTATGTGATGGTGATCGGTTTGTTAATAAGACGAAAAAAAAAAAAACTTTAGGTCTTCGCTTGTTAATCTTGGTTTCATATTA
>NC_051419.1:10713506-10713654 GCF_015228065.2 Penaeus monodon | reverse complement strand
GCATTTTCTGCAAGATTTTGCTGTTCCCAACGAGTGTCGAATTCCTTAGTAACGATTATTGACAAAACGGACCTTCGCGAATCCGGCCTCACTCCCCGGCAAGCTGGGAAATGTATAAAAAAAAAATCTATAGAAAAAATGTTAAATG
>NC_051419.1:10712853-10713475 GCF_015228065.2 Penaeus monodon | reverse complement strand
ACATCCTCGACCGCTTTAATTCGGAGGTTAATCATTCCCCGTTCCCTTCGGGATGATAATTTGTAGAACATACTGTTTCAGCAACGTGGTCTGTGTTGTTTTAGTCGTTCATATTTCCTCGTTGTTTCTTCTCTCTGAATTGAACTGTTATATAGATTCCCACATACCTTACTGCCCAAATGTCAAGGAATTGCTCCTGAAAACCCTCAAGAGCCAGGTATCAGGAGTTGACGGCAATGGCGAGGCGGCAGCATTGGCCAAGCAGTAAAGGACGCGGTCGTTCGGTTGGGGAAAATAACATTATTCACCGTGAGAGTAATGCGGAGTCCACATCTTATATCGTTTTGCTTCAATCTAAAAATTCCCGTAATATCGACGGGTATTTCGTCAAGACATCTGTTTCTTTCCTTCGCTGTTATTTCCAGAAGTTTCTGCGTTTCAGAGCGTCGAGAATCATAAGGCGACAGTAATTCTCCTGTCATTTGTACACGAACTCTCACAACAGCAGCTTCTTTGCAAGAGGGAAGTTGAGCGTTAAATCAACTGCGTTAAATAGCATTTGTTTTGTTGTTTTGCATTTGGTATTGCATAATTTGTCTCTGTCGTTGCTACTTTTGCAACG
>NC_051419.1:10712318-10712594 GCF_015228065.2 Penaeus monodon | reverse complement strand
TGCTGATGTATCACACAAGTTTCAAGACAGCAACAAAGAACGCTTTGTCACTGAATAGAATTTCATTCATTAAGGCCAGTTTCTCCTTTCTCTTGCATGTGGTTTAAACTTGACTGAACATCATAAACAGAGAAGCCGTTTTCGACCAACGAGAAGAAATGCAACAGTGATTCTATAGTCATTCAATGCACACTACCAACGTCAAATGTGACAACCATCTTATGTGATGTGAATCGCCCATTAAAAAAATAAAGACAATTAATATAACAATATTAA
>NC_051419.1:10711111-10712157 GCF_015228065.2 Penaeus monodon | reverse complement strand
ACATATAACCAAATAATAATTCTCAAAAATGATCAAAATTTGGGGGCAATGCAGCACAACTCCCACCTGAACACGGACCATGTAAACAATATCGCCACCTGCAAAGAAGTCAAGCAGTTCGGTAGTAGGATGTGCTGCTTTTCCTCTGCTCTTGTAGCACTGTTTTCGTGCTTGTTTTTACGAGGTCGCTAGAAGGCTGGGAGGGAAGCGCCAGCGAGGGTACATATCAATGAATGTTCTGGTTTTGTTTGCGCTTGGCTGCTCATAATTTCCTCCTCTCTTTTCTTTATATATTTTCGTCTTCAGTTATTTGCTTGAATTAGATTTTTACTTAATCTTTTTTTTTGTTTCTTTCTGTGTGAAGCGTTGCAGAGAAGCGTGCAAGGAAAATATATTAACACCAAAAATGCTGAAATAACATTAAATTACTGAATTCGTCTGGCGGGCAGACGAATTCAGAGGATCAAAAGAGGCAGAAACACGAGGTCAAAGGTCAAAGTGCGGGTCGTCTGTCAAAGCCGGCTTCTCGCTGAATCACATGCTTGGTGTCCCATTGTTCCTGAAGTGACGTTTTGACGAGAGAAAGATTATGAAATAAAGGAAAGAATAAGTATAATGGGAAAGGAGAAAGAAAGAGAAATTCAACAAAGGGCGCTGAGAATTTCCTTCTGTGATGCTTGTTACGGTAGGAATGCCGTATATAACTCTATCACAATTTGTTATTATCTCACAATTCCCTTGATAATGGAACGGAAAATCACTAACAGTTCTGACGAATTCGTGTTCCTGGCAGGGATAAAAATACAGTATTAATTCTGCGTTGCCTGTTCGCACACTGACTGCAACAATGGCAACTTTCCTATGCATGGCATCAGACGCAACAATAACAAGGACCTGATTAACAGTGTTGCCTCCGGGATGCTGGAAGGCAAGTCGTTAGGTTAAGATGGTTAAGATTATCCGAATGTGTCTGTTCTATTTATCTATATCTATCGTCCTATCTCTTTTTATCTTTATATATCTATCAGTTTGGTCATCTGTCTATG
>NC_051419.1:10709417-10710899 GCF_015228065.2 Penaeus monodon | reverse complement strand
TTCTAACAGAGTCACATAAGAATAAGAATAAGAAATAAAGTAAGATGAGGTGTTGACACGAGAAAAGGTGACGGACAGAGAAAGCTTTTATATGAGGAGAGAGTGACTCCTTCCTTAAAACAATGAGCCAAGACAATCGGACATTCTTCAAGACAATCAGACATTCTTCAAGACAATCAGACATTCTTCAAGACAGTCAGACATTCTTCAAGACGATCAGACATTCTTCAAGACAATCGGACATTCTTCAAGACATTCTTCAAGACGATCAGACATTCTTCAAGACAATCAGACATTCTTCAAGACAATCAGACATTCTTCAAGACAATCAGACATTCTTCAAGACAATCAGACATTCTTCAAGACAATCAGACATTCTTCAAGACAGTCAGACATTCTTCAAGACAATCGGACATTCTTCAAGACGATCAGACATTCTTCAAGACAATCGGACATTCTTCAAGACAATCGGACATTCTTCAAGACAATCGGACATTCTTCAAGACAATCAGACATTCTTCAAGACAATCAGACATTCTTCAAGACAATCGGACATTCTTCAAGACAATCGGACATTCTTCAAGACAATCAGACATTCTTCAAGACAATCGGACATTCTTCAAGACGATCAGACATTCTTCAAGACGATCAGACATTCTTCAAGACGATCAGACATTCTTCAAGACAATCAGACATTCTTCAAGACGATCGGACATTCTTCAAGACAATCAGACATTCTTCAAGACGATCAGACATTCTTCAAGACGATCAGACATTCTTCAAGACAATCGGACATTCTTCAAGACCATCAGACATTCTTCAAGACAATCAGACATTCTTCAAGACGATCAGACATTCTTCAAGACGATCAGACATTCTTCAAGACAATCAGACATTCTTCAAGACGATCAGACATTCTTCAAGACGATCAGACATTCTTCAAGACAATCGGACATTCAAGACGATCAGACATTCTTCAAGACAATCAGACATTCTTCAAGACAATCAGACATTCTTCAAGACGATCAGACATTCTTCAAGACGATCAGACATTCTTCTCCGAGGCGAAGGGCGATGCGGAAGCAAATGAGTTGAGTGGAAAATGTGTGTATAGTTAGTGACAGTTTTTTGCAAAGGTGAGTGCTTTGGAATACGTAACATCATGCCCTGCACAAAACATTTTTAAAATATCAGTGAAATGTAATCCACAATGAGATAACGAATCTTAAAGTTACCCGATGGTTTGTTCAGTAACTGGATTTTTTTTTATTTTTTATTTTGACCTCCCCCTCCCCATGTGGTGCTTTGCATATGTTGCAACATCAGAGGATGACTAAACCTGTTCCGATCACAGTGTAGCAACATGTGTGTGAGGTCACTGACTGAAGTCTAACAATGTAATTACTGTCAGTGAAATTGCCTTTTTAAAAATTAAAATCATTAACCTTTGTTGAATAAATATTGTTATCTATGGCATAATGC
>NC_051419.1:10708903-10709232 GCF_015228065.2 Penaeus monodon | reverse complement strand
GGGCCAAGTATGCAATCATCAGTTATCACACTATTTTGAAATATCAAATATCTAATGATTGCTTAGTTACCTGACCAAACAATGCAGAATGTAAATATGATAGTAAACAAATCGCCTTCACTCCGACCTCGGTGACAATGGTACATCAGTTTTCATTTTTTACAATGGGCAATTCACAACACATAGGGGAGTGTTCGCGTTGGTGCTGTGAAGTTAATGACTATGAAACTACTATTTAGCTTTTGTTGCGCGGTTGAGGATGAGTACTGTTATGCTATCCAGTCAAAAATGTACCGCGTGGGAGACAAAGAAAATGGGCTGTAAATCTA
>NC_051419.1:10708715-10708816 GCF_015228065.2 Penaeus monodon | reverse complement strand
ATCAACTTGTGTGATCTTCAGGTTGAGTCGAAGGGTTGTTCCGTGTGTCAGGTGTGTTTAGATGTGTATATATAATATATATTGCCATGCTGTGACCATCG
>NC_051419.1:10707252-10708381 GCF_015228065.2 Penaeus monodon | reverse complement strand
AAGGTGCGATACTGCTCGTAGCAGAGGCAGCAGCGGCAGAGACAAATACTCGCGCTGGCAACACTGTTCATCCCTTTTATTTAACGCTCAATTTCCCCCATGCAGGGAAGTTGCCACCGATATACAAACAGCAACAAAAGAATTGTTGTAACATTTTCATTCTTGATGCTCAGCACACAAATTATTTGCTCCAAAACCTGTAGAGGAAACGCAGATAATACATTGGCGAAATCCCTTCTCAGTAACACGGGCATTTTTAAGACAATAACAGACTATGACACGGCAATAGTCTCTACATTATCCTCACGGTAACAAACGTAAAATCAGTATTTTCACCAACCGAACGACCGCATCGCTGACTGATTGGCCAATACTCTCGCTTCGCCACTGCCATCGATACATGGGATGACACTGTGATAAATTTGACTGTCAAAAGCAATTGATCAAGAGAAAATGTCACTGAATTGCAAAGGGTTTTTGTAAGAATTCCGTTCTGGCGAAGCAGCTGATCGTCATAAAATAAACCGTGGAATTTCTTTGGGTATGTGTCTGGATACCTTGTGTCATAAAAAAGGCAAAACAAACAAACAGATTATAAGGAAATGATTATCGAACTTCTTTAGATGGTTATAAGAATTTCTGTCCATGTAACGGATAACTGGAAATCTCTTTGGAATTCCCTTGATTTTCATAAGATTCTCACACTTGACCTACAAAGCATCTCGATATCTGGTTCCCGCAAAAAAAAATCATTTCGGGGAATAAATACAAATAAAAAGAAGTAACGTTACATCAGCAGCCCCTAGACCGGCCACCAAAGCGATTAAATTGCTAATTGAGCCAAGGTTATTATGAACATCATCCTTATTTTTTCCAGACGCTTCGGACGTGAAGCTCGTGGGCCATTATCTAGTGATAAACTAAAATACCAGGATATGATGTGAAACTGAAATAAATCGTTATCAAAGCAGTTATCAAAGAATCATTGTAAGCAATAGATGTGCAGCGAGAATCAGGGGAACGAACTAGCCATCAGCCCTTGTCTATTTACATTAAATAAGTTACTGAAACAATGACACGTTATAGTGGAATGTAGGTGCATCCTAATCAGAGGTCACCGTTATGAATG
>NC_051419.1:10706772-10707129 GCF_015228065.2 Penaeus monodon | reverse complement strand
TGGGGTATTTTTCTCCCATAGCGCGTTCTTGTGTTTATTCGACAGCATTTCACGTTCTTTGCTTCTCTGTTTTCATGTATTGTATATTGCAATATGTAATATATATGAACGGTAAATGTTACATATTCATAGTGTTCATATCTGCATCCTTTATAACGTTTTTTATACTTGTTTAAGAGATGTTCGCTTGATATTGTGTATCTTGTCTTGATCTGTATCTTCCTCGTCTTAATCGTTTAAACGTAAGAGTATCTTACGGCTGCCTGGCTGTCTCCCGTTTTTTCTCAGGCTCATCCTTAATTTTTCTTTTTTCTTCTTACTCTTACAGACAAACACGCACACCCTATACATACAGTA
>NC_051419.1:10705832-10706681 GCF_015228065.2 Penaeus monodon | reverse complement strand
TTCTTTTCCTGGACTCTGTAAGTCCAAGTTCTTATCATACAATCCTCCGCCCTACCACTAAAGATCAAAACATCTCAACAAACACCGTTGACCTTGTTAGAAGATCACATGCGAGGTGCTGTCGTAGTTGCCGATAAGATAACAGAGCGTTGCAAAGACCACGGAGGACACCATCACAACACAGTGGCCGGTGAGATTTCCCTTAAAACGGCACAACAGAGGCATTCCAAACACGGCCTCGGTAGCGTGTCCATGCTAAATGACTGCTAAACACGTCAACGAGTGTTTGTTTTAGGCGTTTGTCATTGCAGTGAAGGACTTGTTAGATATCAAAATATATCCAAAACCAATGACGCCACGTCTCTCCCCCACGCAGATGTTAGTATATATATATAAACATGTAATTTCTGTGATATTCAGCATTGGTAATTGAATTGCGAAATGCAATGCCGATTCAACATGCCCTTATGCACCTCAAAATCGTCATCAGCAACTCCCATGCAGAAACTATTGTATTTTTTAAATTTATTGTATTACTGTTCATTAAAAAGTATGAGAGGCAAAAGGTAGAGAGTAAGAGAAACAGAAAGAACGAGACGAATCATATTTTTCCATTTTATGTTGGTTTCAACAGATGAATATATAGGAAGACATGTTACCATTAATCTTCAAAATCTAATGTCTTTGTGGCTATATATTTTATTTTCTCCTGCTTGGTGTTGCTTATTTTTTCGTGTTACTAGAATTCACATTCCATTTTCGAGTATTATTTACATGCATTGATGCTTCATGTGCTTTACTTTCAGGCAAGCTTAATCTTTTCTTTTTGAAATAATATGAACTCATGTG
>NC_051419.1:10705636-10705809 GCF_015228065.2 Penaeus monodon | reverse complement strand
GTCTTCATGCCCCTAGCTAGATTCCAACCGTGGGAGGATTATTGCATTTGTTAGATGTGGCATTACTTTGAATTAAATAAAAAAATGTCTATCCACAGACAACACCAAAGCAATATGAAGCATACGTTTCAGACACAGAACGAGTCTGGAAATTTAGTAGATGAAAACTTGTG
>NC_051419.1:10705101-10705551 GCF_015228065.2 Penaeus monodon | reverse complement strand
CATGATTTCCGTTTTATTGATAAATTGTGTTCCTTTTCTGTTAATCTTACTTATTAGTATTACCATCAACAAGAATGGCTGTCGAGAAAGAGCCAACAAAAAACAATTTCAACATTTAGAAACAGAAAAAGGTTTTGTTACGATATAGGAAGAAAATGGAATATTAAATGAATATTGTAAACCGTGGCTGGCAGGGGTGGGATGGAACCCTTTGCTCATAGATATGATTACGCTGACTAAAGGCTTCTTTTGATGCTAGAAGCAATGTGTATAACGTAATCAGTTATGTTTCTCTCTTTCACATGTCAATGTATTTTTTAAACTGTATAAATAGAACCTATTTACGTCTCTGAGATTTCAGTCACAAAGCCTGAATACAATATGGATATTGCTTTCCCTTATATTCATAATAAGAAAGCATGAGATCTGCAGTGTAAGATACAACTATCT
>NC_051419.1:10704474-10704852 GCF_015228065.2 Penaeus monodon | reverse complement strand
AAATTTATGGATAGTTAGATTGCCTGGTGGATATATCGATAGTTTTCAACAGGAGTTTATTTCGTTAAGCAGACATGCAGACACAGAAATACAGACACTCTAGACACCATCAGTCACAGCCATGAATACACCCACACAGACACCTGCAGGCATCCTTTGGCACAGACATGCGGGCAGACAAACAAAATAAAAAACTAGTGTCTATAAAACTGATAGAGATATCTTCACATACAAACAATCCTTGTGAAAAGAACATGTAATTAATAGATTATAATTTTACACATCTATATGCATCCCTGGATATCCTGTACATTCATATAGACAATTTTATTTTGACACATTCATATTGACCAAAGCAGATAAATGCATATGGATTTG
>NC_051419.1:10702513-10704324 GCF_015228065.2 Penaeus monodon | reverse complement strand
AAGAAAGCAATAGCAACTAAAATATAGCACAGGATATAATATCAGAATTCCTTACATTAGCAGTTTCATAATAAAGGATACATACGATATATTTTCAAAAACAAGAACACTTATTTTCTAACTTAATCCACTTGTTTATTAATTCAAGTCTTTTTCTTTTTTAAAAGTCCGAGATTTGTGGCTTTGCAAAGTCCGCCCAAAGCACAAACGTCAAGGGAAGAGAGATATGCAGAGAACAACGGCGTGAGAGACAGCCAGACGCGAAAGACCAACAGATATATCGAGTATCGAGAGTTGATATTGATACACGTAACATATATTACATAAATATCATCAGGCTTTCAACAAACATACACAGTATTTTATGCTTTATCAATAACTCTTGCAGACAGTTCCATAGCTACGTTATCTCAGGTATTAGGAATCAATGTCATCATCCCAGTCACTCAGTCATTTTCACTTGATTGGTGAAAATGCAATCTTGTTCACCTTCAGTTTTGTTGAAGTGGAAACAAAGTAGAGTCTGCTGCCATGCCATGCTTTAGTTTATCACCATTGTCGTATATGACACTATACAGTACATAGAGGCATAGACACAAGACAACTGAGAATATGAAACGTAAACCCTAAGAAGCATGTACCGAATAACCAATATGCCTAGTTTGGTGATTTCAATTATTTTCCCACTAAAACTCGTCTCAATTCATGTTTTGGAACAGAATAGCTTCCATCTAGGATGATTTGACTCTGACTTTACGAATTATTGCTGTTAATAGGGACTCCCTTCTGATGTGAGCTTCCCATTATGTAAAATGACAACGTCTGAAGAATAAGCACTGGCAAGAGAAGAATGCAAACGAATTGTTGCTGCTTTTGGCACTTCTATCATTACTAGATTCCTGATTGCATATTTCACAGATCCGGAATGACTTATGGTCTAGAAATGGTTTTTGATATTTCGATAATAACTGTTCAGATTTACTCTTGTATTCATTTTTTCACATTATATTTACGTTCCGTACTTTTCTGTAATAAATTAGGGTCGACGCAGTTCCTTTGTTTTATTGGTGTTATGTTCCTAATTTTAAAATACCACGGTTTTACAAAGATGGAAAGAAATACGAAAAGAGAAATATGTAAAATTACATTATTGTGATGGGAATTGACACACAAAAGAAACGAGAGAAAAATGATAACAAAATGCGAAACATCGGGCAAAAGGTCAGACTGTGAGTCAAGTGCCTCAGGTGTTCTCTCCTCTGTGTTACACATAAGCCTTTATATCTTTTCTAAAGTGTGTATGGCAGACAGACTGGCCGATTAGAGAAGACAGATGATAAAGATTGAAATAAAGATGCATAAAGAGTGATAAAAGTTCAATGTGATATTTAAAAAGAAATCGACGATACGCTTTTCCTGTTTGTCGTCCGCGAGAAGAGAGGAGTCATGCGCAGAACCACCACTTAAAGTGCTGACGACCTCCTTGAGCGGTTGTTGGGGGGTGTCGAGTACGTGTATAAAAGAGCTTGTAAGCAGAGGAAGTGCTTGCATGCATGTGACTGTGGATAAGTGAATTATTGGCGCTTGGGAGGTCCCAGTGTTGACAGCGTGACGTCATTCGGCCATTCATAAATTGACTCCAAGGTGAATATCTCAATTTAGTTTAGTTGTACTTGAATAGCAAACTCGGGAATGCAACTTATTGTGTAGGGAGGTTTAAGTTAAAGTGATACTGCAGTTCTTTGCCAACCCATTAACATATTTATTGTCTTATTTAAATAAAATGTTAAAGGTTTTAATCTTTTCAATGG
>NC_051419.1:10701351-10702291 GCF_015228065.2 Penaeus monodon | reverse complement strand
AAACCCTAAGATATTCTTTTGTATTAAGATCTATGAAATTATACCTTTAAGGTACGGGATATAGAAGAGGAACTAAACGCAATTCCAGCGTCACCGCACACACACACGCCCGCGTACGAAAACACGCACACTAAATCGGACACGCGGAGGTACTCTGTGGGAATAAGGTCACAGGCTCAACGCAGACAAGGCGGATGAAGCACGAAGGAGTATATGAACGTTTTCCAGTATGTGGTATATGTTTTTACATGTCAGCAGCATTTTTAAATCATATTAGTCCTGTTTAGAAACAGCTCTAAGCAAATTCAGAAATAGTAAATAGCCTACAAATCCTGCTATTATGTTCATAGTTTCTACTACAGGCTGAAAACCGATAATTCACAGATCACTTTATTCGTTTTGACTATTTTACGTCTCTCCTCCCTCCCCCTTGTAAACTCAGAATTAATCCAAGTATTGTGGAATGTAACAACTCTCCGATGCGCATGCAATTGCAAAACAATAAAGTGAACCTGTTAAAGAATACCACGACCAGGAAAAATGTTCATGAAAATCATTCACAGCAATGTTGAGTAATTGCTTTTGCTCAATTGTAACACGGTATTTAAAAACTGTTTGGCAACACGGTCGCTACCAGATTGGAAGAGACCAGACATGATTATAAACAAAGGTTGTGGGAAAAAATATATGAATAAGACAAGGATCCGTTGCTTTAACATTTATAAAATCAATTTCACGCTGTTTCCCCTCGACCACTTGAATCTTATAATGACTTTGTGTGCTATTATAGTGTACTTGATCAAATCAACATTATGCAAATTATATTAGAAAGGTGGAAGAAAAGTTCTTTATAAGTGTAAACGCAAACCATCAAACACAAATACAGGCAGAAGCAATGTGTGAAAGGAGCGGTTTACACTGGGTCACATACTTGGCGAGG
>NC_051419.1:10699550-10700002 GCF_015228065.2 Penaeus monodon | reverse complement strand
CAGGGGAAATTAATGTATATAATAGAAAGGGAGAGGGAAAAAACTGATTTTGTAGATACACTAAGAATTTCCATCAAAGGATTTTTAATATTATTTTATCAGTTATTCTATTTAGTTGAAACAGATAGTTACACAGAGAGATCCAGACGAATACATTATTCTTTCTCTATGCATCTCTCCTTTTATCCATCACTTACTTTCAAACTCAGTGTTTGTATACTTCAACATCCGCTCCTGCTTTAACTTGCTTTATGTTTCCTTAATAACATTTCCTACTTCCCACTGTGCAGTATGTCCATGTCTCTCCTTGTGAACATAGCTTTAATTAAAGAGCTAAGTCATTGTCAGCGTTTCGTGAGAAATTTTCAAATGTTTCTCCTGCTGCCTCTTAATAGCATTTTTTAGAATTAACTAGAATAATGTTTGAATTGCCAGATGGTAATTGTAATTAA
>NC_051419.1:10699064-10699160 GCF_015228065.2 Penaeus monodon | reverse complement strand
CTCTTATTCACATGAGCATTATGTAAACTGATCTCGAACGGCGGGATGCTATTAATAAATTGAACCAAAGACGGGCCGAGAGAGAACACCGCCGAT
>NC_051419.1:10698726-10698998 GCF_015228065.2 Penaeus monodon | reverse complement strand
GTTTTATGAATGCGCCAAGAATTTCCTCAAAAGTTCCAGGACATGCTGGAAATAACGATATATTAAATATCATGTTTGTTACTGTGATGATAACGTAGTCTATTGCCGTGTCATTGTTTCTTCGACTGTGAAAAGAAAATTATATGTGGCTTTGACGAATTCGTATTTTTTTCAGGTAACTTCCCTGCGAGACAAAGCAATAACATGGGCCTGATTAACTATAACCATGGGAAGATGTCCCTAGTGATTTTCGATTTGTTAAAATTGTCCGA
>NC_051419.1:10697408-10698400 GCF_015228065.2 Penaeus monodon | reverse complement strand
GTCTTACTGTGAGTGTGTTTGTGCGTGCATGTATTTCTGGTATGGGCAAACAAGTAAAGAAAGTAAAAGAATGTAAAAGGAAGGAAAACCCGAGAAAGGGGGGGAGACAACTAGTGGAAGACATTTAAGAAAGCTGCAAATGAAGACAATCATACACACATTCCTGCCTAAATCAGATTTCTATAGCAAGCAATCGTCTCTGCTCGGTTGTAAAAAAAGGTCCAAGTAAAGCGTTATAAATGATGCAGATATGAACGCTTTAAAACATTTAACATCATCCCTTTCATTACATATCGCAATATACAGCACAGGCAAATAGAGTAGCAAAAAAAGTAAAATGCTGTCGAATAGATACAAGAACGTGCCATGGGACGAGGATACCTTATTGTACTGTACGAAGGAAGCTGTTGAGCTCCATTTAACAACTCTCAGTACAACTGTAAATTTTTTTAATAATAATTTCTTTTGACCCAAAATATCCCTTAAAAAACAAAAAACCTCAGCAATTCAGCGTCGATCAATTGCTTTTGACAGACAATTTATCACAGTGTAATCTCAGGTATCAGAATTCGACGGCAATGGCGAAGCGGCAGTATTGGCCAATCGGTCAGGGACGCGGTCGTTCAGTGGTGAAAATACTGACTTTACGTTTGTTACCGTGAGAATACTGCCATGACATACTTTATTATCTAAAAAAAATAGTATTATTAAGAAGGGATTTCGTCAATGTATTATCTTCGTTTCCTCTACAGATTTTGGAACAAATAATTTAGGTGCCGAGAATCAAGAATGAAAATGCAGTAACAATTCTTTTATCACTGTTTGTATACTAACTACATCAGTGACAACCTCCCTGCATGGTGGATAGTGAGCGCTTAAATCAAAGTGATGAACAGTGTTGCCACCGCGAGTAGAGTTAGTAACACTATTGATTTATTAGACGTTTGTCTCGGCCTTTGCTACGAACAGTATCGCACCTTGGACAGATGCAT
>NC_051419.1:10696671-10697283 GCF_015228065.2 Penaeus monodon | reverse complement strand
TCAAGCGGAAGGATGTCAAATCAGTAATATAATATACCCATAGGATGATGTTCGCAGCATGGCAACATCGAGTGTATACACATCTAAACAGCGCACATGAAAGACGAACCATACCTACGACGCAAAGTGAAGCTCACACATGTCGATTACAAAGCTTTTCGCTCACCCCACGCTCCCTTTGTCTCTCATGCGGTTCATTTTTGATTGAATAGCATAACAGTACTCTTCCGGGACCAAGGAACAAAAGCAAAAAACTAGTTTTATAGCCATTAACGTCACAGCACCAGCGTCAACATCAACAGCTCCCCTGTCTTGTGAATTGCCCATTATTTAAAAAATCATAACTGGTACAGTACTGTTACTGAGGTTAACTATTTTATTATATTATTTACATTCTGCATTTTTTGCGTAAAGGAAGCTAACATTATCTGATATTTCTAAAACTGCTGCTTAACGACTTGGTCCTTTAGAATTTAGATAATTTATGTAAAATATGAATAAATGGAGGGAAAGTTTGTCTGTTTTTTTCGATTGCCTCCTTTGCAATTATCAATTTTTTATGAAAGATATCCTCTCTTATGTGTGAGTCTTGTATTATATATACTGAGAAGT
>NC_051419.1:10696373-10696577 GCF_015228065.2 Penaeus monodon | reverse complement strand
ATAAAGGAGAGAGAGGTGGGGGGGATTGAAGGATTGTGTCCAGAAAGGGAAAGAGAGAAAGAGGGCTAGAGGGATTTAAAAATATTGATAGGCAGACCCGAGATGAAGAGGAGAGAACAGAAAGAAAATTGTAAATAGATGAAATAAAGAATAGATAGAGATCCGCTTCTTTCGCTTTCAATGGTTCCGTCGATTCTCGTCCCG
>NC_051419.1:10695201-10696303 GCF_015228065.2 Penaeus monodon | reverse complement strand
ACCGAAATTTAAAAAAAAGGAACACAAGCTTCCCTCTTCGTGGATGTCAAACGATTTTCTGGCTTTGTGCTTGATCTCGTTCATCTCTCGACCGAGTGTTATAAACCAGATAGCTTATCAAGGAATGAAAGGAATTGAACTAAAGGACGTCAGGCAAACGCCACTACGCACACGAACAAAAACATAAAAGCGTGTGAACAGAATGGGAAGTTGACGGCCATAACGGACCTAAATCATTTAAATAATTTGATATATGATAACATTTCGAACGAATGTGGTAGCACACTAAAGGCACTGTAGCAGGTGTCAGCATTTTCACACGAGATTACTTTTGCTCAAAGGGTACGCGGAATAAATATGCAAATAGTAAGGTAGAGACAATTTGCAGTCTTGTTCACAGAAATGCAAAGAACGTGGAATGCTTTCGAACAGCCACAAAAACACGCCATGGGGCAAAGATACTCCATTATAGGCTACTATACGAAGGAAACTGTTGAACTTTATTAGCATTCATTCTATGCAACACTAGATTTTCCTAACAATCATTGATTTCGACAATGAATATCCTTTGTAGATTCAAAGAATTTTTACAATGACCAGCTACTTCAATAGACGGATTTCTCATAAAAAACAGAAATTTAGTGTCATTTTCCCCTGATCAATTGCTTTTGACAGACCAATATATCGCAGTGTAATCTCAGGTATCAGAATCCGACGGCAATAACGAAGCGGCAGTATTGGCCAATCAGTCAGGGACGCGGTCGTTCGGTTGGTGAAAATACTGACTTTACGTTTGTTACCGTGAGACTAATGTAGAGACTATTGCCATGTCATACTCTCTTATTGTCTTAAAAGGTATTTCGTCAGTGTATTTCCCCTTTTTCTCTACATATTTTGGAACAAATAACTTTTGTGCTCAGCATCAAGAACTAAAATGCAATAACAATTTTTTTGTCACTGTTTGTACACGAGAGACAACTTCCCCGCTGGTTGGAAATTGAGCGTTAAATAAAAGGGATGAACAGTGTTGCCAACGCGAATAGTAAAACTGTTGATTTTTTTGTTATTTGTCTCTACCTTTAACACGAACGGTATCGGAGGG
>NC_051419.1:10694023-10694725 GCF_015228065.2 Penaeus monodon | reverse complement strand
AAGGAGGGTGAGATAGACAGAAAGATAAAAGGAGAGAGAGGGGAGCTCGGGTGTAATGATACGAGATGCGCGAGACGAAGTTCACATCGTGCCAATAGAGAGTATATACACATCTAAACAACACGCATGAAACACATACCATACTTACGACGCAAAGGGAAGATTACACATATTGATTACAATACATATTTCCTTTGCCCCCATGTGATTCGTTTTTGACTGAATAGCTTAACAATGCTCTTCCTTCACCGAGCAACAAAGGCAAAATAGTAGTTTTATGTCAACACTGACATCTCCCCTATGTGTTGTGAATTGCCTATTGTGTAACAAAACTGGTACCTGATGCACTGTTGTTATCAACGTGCCGACAGTTTTTGGTCAGTTAACAGGCCTCTCTTTGGATTTGATTGACTGTTGCTTACATACTTAGAGCCTTTTAGGATTTAGATAATTTATCAAAAAACCGTTTTAACGCTCCTGTGATTCTTTTTCTAAATTTCTTCGATAATATGTTGTTATCTGCCGACATCACTCTTTGTCTTTCCATCATCAAATTTGTATAAAAGATATCTTCTTAAATTACTGTCGTGCTACATACACAGAAATTCTCCTGGGAAATGTATATATCACTTAGATATAGACACGAACATAAAAGAAGAACAATATCGATACGAAGAGAGACAATTAGAAAGACAAAGAAAG
>NC_051419.1:10693677-10694001 GCF_015228065.2 Penaeus monodon | reverse complement strand
CCTTATGCCTTTCCATCCGCCGTGTCTCCAAGGTCTACGTTGGCAATGTGCACGATTCTTTTCCAGTTTCTCCTGCACTTCGCGTTTCCTCTGTTTCTCCTGTTCTTTGCTGTTCCGTTTCACGTCCACCTCTCCCTCGACTTTCCTCCTTCAACAGGTGTTCTCCGGTTCTCTTCACTCTCTCTTTCGCGCTGCCTTTCAAATCGCGACCGATACGTAGATGGAATGGTAGCGAGAGAGAGATAAGAGAATATGATGAGGGAGGGGAAGATAGGGAGATAAATACAAAAAAGTACGAAACGAATAGAGGATATGAAACAAAAT
>NC_051419.1:10692946-10693557 GCF_015228065.2 Penaeus monodon | reverse complement strand
GACAGAGGGAGATGGAAGAATTGTGCGTGGAAGGAGAAAGAAATAGAAAGAGGGTCGAGATGATAATGAAGAAATTGATAGGTAGATCCGAGATAAATAGGAGAGGGCAAACATATAAATTCGTAAAACAGACTAGAGATCTGGTTTTAAGGTTTCGAGAGAGGCGCCGCTTCGCCTCGACGAAAGGAAAAGAGTAGAAAAAGACTGAACAAAATGAAGAAGGAAAGAACAGATGTAAATATAGAAAAAGGACATACGTTTCCCTCTTCGTGGATGACAGAGGATTTACTTTGTGTTTGATCCTGTTTTCGTCTGAACCGAGTGTTATATACCAGATAGCTGATCAAGGAATGGAGGGAATTTAACAAAAGCACGTAAGTCTAGCACCACCACACACACGCAGTTATACACTCATGAACAGAAACATACACGCCTGTGAATAACACGTGGAGCTGGCGGCCATAATGGATCTAAATAAGTCAATAGTATATGATAACATTTCGCACGAAGGTTGCGCAGGAAAGGCATTGTAGCATATGTCGTCAGCATTCTCTTTATTGGAGGATCAAAGTAAACTCTCCGCTGATTATTTTTCCGTGTATGTTACTGTC
>NC_051419.1:10692366-10692763 GCF_015228065.2 Penaeus monodon | reverse complement strand
GTTGGCCAGTATCAAAGGGCAACTGTGTCGAGTACTTCGTGAATAAGAGTAAGAGCGAATATGAATAACCGAATGTTTTGTTTCAACGTTTACACAATTAATTCCTTATTGTTTGTTTCTGGCTACTCGCACTTTCCTCTCAACCTTTCCTCCTAAATTGTTTTCAAGTTTGTTTCTACGCGTGCTTTACTGTTGTATTGCATAAGTTATTGCAAACTAAATCAAAATTATCGTAGAGAAAACAATTTAGGGGAAAAAGCTTGGTGCAAATTAATCCTGAAGCGCAGACAGAAGAGATCTTGACAGCCGAAGTACTAGCATGAACCAAAGTGAACAGGTAGTCTTCTCCGTGGTTCACATACCTCGTGTCCTGTTGCTGTTGAAGTGGCGTTTTCAC
>NC_051419.1:10691784-10692252 GCF_015228065.2 Penaeus monodon | reverse complement strand
CGGTATTTTCCACTCTAACAGTCCCTATGGCAAACATTTTTATGGCGACGTGATATCAGGTGTTAGCATTCGATGGGAATGGCAAAGCGGCAGATATTATTAGCCAATCCAGGTACGCGGTCGTTCAGTTGGTGAGACAAACGACTCGAACTATTCGCTTGTTACAGTGAGTATAACTTACCCTATTGCTTTGTTGCGTTATCTTACAGCCCCTCTCATTAATGAAAAAGAAATGAGTGTGACCGTGTCAAAATTAAAAGCTAATTTTGCCTTGGTTGTTCGTCCACTGTGTAACAATTGTAACTTTCCTGTTTGATAGAAGTTGGGCACGATGTTAAGACCCTGATAAACAAAGTTACCAAAAGCAGATGACATAAAGCAAATCATTAGCATCACTTTATCTGAGTATATTGCACTAAATATGCATTGTCCACAGGATTTTGTGTATGTACCAGGGTAGAATCGCGG